>NC_133122.1:29479799-29798187 GCF_033568475.1 Henckelia pumila
GTATTCAATCAATCTGATACGTCATTCATCTGTATCTTTCAGGTATCTGAACGATTGATCAAGTTCTTCAGGCCAACTTCCACCTGCAATAACATCTATTCATTGGCTGATATGCTGTTATGTTCTGTTCAATCAGAGATACTTCTTTCAGCAGAGCAATAATACAGTTTTGTTCAATCTGACCATACCATTCTGTTCAGTCTGGCCATACTATACTGTCAGTCTGGGGTGCTTACATCACCCAAAGAACACTGTTCTCTTCGATTCTGGGTGCTTACATCACCCGGAAAAATTCTTATAATAACATCGATAAGAATTTGAAAATTTACAAATCAGTAAATTAATCAATTCAATTTCAAAAGTAGATCAAGAGCACATGCAATTCATTAAATCATCGAATCAAATATTGCATACTCATGCAATACTATAAATGCATGTGACTCACTCTATCCCGCTCAGCTTCTATCTCAGTCCAGAACCTACGCTCTGATACCACCTGTTGTGGGGACCTCGGGTTGCTAATCTCATCTTAGGGCAACTAATGATTAATTAAATAATTAATCAAACAATTAAATAATAATAAATCAAGAGCAGAAATTTTTTTCTTTTTTTTTAAAAAATTCGGAGCCTCGCTCGATCGGTCAAACTTCACCGATCGAGCGAGCTATAAACATCAAACTCTCGGGTCTGCATCAATCTTGGTCTCGCTCGATCGGTCAAATCTTGCCGATCGAGCGAGCAGGAAAAATCAAGGTTTCTGCCTGATAAGAACAGGCCTCGCTCGATCGATAACATTTACCCGATCGAGCGGGATCCATTTCCAGAAAATGAGTTTGCTGTCAAACTTTGGAACATTGGCAAGATCCTTCAAATGAATTCAAGTTTATACGTGATATAACATCTGAGAACATGTATATATTAATATACGAAGTCTCTAGCATCAAAACATGCGTTGAATATATCAATTCAAATAACATAATAGACATTAACCGAGCAAGCTACACAAAGACTCAAATGTGAGCTTCAAGTCTCTAAGTTCATATCAAGTTTGATGCTATCGCACTACCATTCTTCATCTTAAAACCCGAGTCCACACTTGCTAATTCTCGCTCCCGAGCTATCATCGTCATCTCAGACTAGCTCCTGCCCCATCTGTTGTAATGCACACATACAAAACAAAACAACAGCCGGATAAACTCCGATGAGAAATCATTCTCAGTATAATCAACATATAAATGCGTTAAATAAATCCATATCTACTCTAAACATGTCAACTCAAGAATAGAGAAAAAATAACGCATATATCGACTCAAATTTCAAATCAAGACTTCAATTTATATAGCGCGCTTATCTCAAGAATTGATTCGTCTCAAATCATTACCATCAAGAGTCGTATCCGATCTTGACATGGATATCCATCTATCGTAGCCATTCCGGGCTAGAAAATAAGGTTAACCGCAACCTTGGCATAGAATCAATTCAATATACAATCATATCAAAAGCAATAAAGATCCACTACCTGTGATGGATCGACAATAACATAAGTTCTACCTCAAGAACAAGTATTTAAACAAGTATGTGATTTGTTTGGGATAACTCAAGAATCATCATTCTCGAGTATCGAATCCCTGACTCTCGATGTCATCTTATACCTTTCATTCTCGAGTTTGTCATGTTCCACATCTGGATAGGAAGTATAACAACTCCTACAAGAATCTGATTATTCAAACTTCAATCAATCTTTAATCAAATTCACTTCAATCTTGATCACTTCTTCTTCGGTTTCAAGTTGAGGTTCTTGAGTCAATAGTCTCCTATTACACTCTGAAACATATCATCAAAACATGCATATCAAACTTCATTCTATTCAATTATTTCATAATCGAGTCAAAATCATCAATATAAATTCAATCAACATCATTTCAAACTTCAACTTCTTCTTATTCGATACAACTCGGAGTCGTGAATCGTTAGCCTTCGAAACTCAACTGAAATCGAGAAATAAAAATGCCATAACATTCATAACATCTAAACAACTATCTCAACTCAGTTATAGGCCATAAAAATGATGTCAAAACATCAACCGACGGCGTAGCGATTGGAAATCGGGAACCGACTCGGTATCAACTTCATTTCCATATTATTATCAACAATAATCATTCCATATCAGCTACTTAACATCATATTCCCAGCATATCAGCAATATAAAGTCTAGATACATGATGTAAGACTTCATTCAAATTCATACGACTTCAAATAACCAATTCGATGTCGATACGAAAAGATATAAACCATCAAACATTGAAATTCGAACTCCACGTCTGATCTTTCCAATAACCTGATTTCGAAACATAACAGAAACCTCATAATACTTACTTCAAATCGAAGTCCTTGTCGCAAGGATTCCAGAACATCTTTCGGAATCGAAATCGGACAACCGACGCAAAAGTTACGGCGATTTAAAAATCGAAAAGCAAATGAAAAGAAAGAGGTTCGAGCTCCTTTGTTCGAATTTCCAAATTCTGAAGTTTTCTTACAACATATGCACGTGTATATGCTTACAAATCTGATTAAATCGGATATGTATTGCATAAATTATAATTTAGCCCTTCAAATCGTCATTAATTGCAATTCAGTCCTCGGCCTTCTTTTTAATTCAATTTCAATCCAAAATAATTTAAGAATATTAGAATTAAAATCAAAACTCTAAATATTCCCAAATTAAATATACTCGAATTAAAATTAAATAAATTCGAATTAATTAAATAATCCTGGCATTTTGCACTTTAGCCCTTCAAACTTCGATATTTGCAAATCAGTCTCTGATCGGGTTTCATCTTCAAAATTAATCTTCTTTAATTTCTGAAACATGAAATTTAATCTTAAATCCCATAATTATACAAATCGAATATTTATTCTATGAATTTAAGAATTCTCGAAATTTAATTCGCAAAATCCGTAAATTCTCAAATTAAATATTTTAGGTTCGGAAATTAAATCTATCATTTTCATAACTTCTCAAATCATTATTACCCCATAACATGGAATTTAATTCTCAAATTCCATAATTAATAATTTAATATTTTCGGGCCTTACAATTTCATTTCAGGGGCTTGGCATTTTTTGCGAAAAATAGCTGAATGGCTATATTTTCTTCAACTCACGAATTCCATCTGTATTTGGTGAATAACATAATATATTCATCAACTAAACAAATATCATGTAACTCGAGGTTATACAAAGCTTGAGTATATCTTCTCTTTTTCTCAGTATCTTGATTATTGAAATAGTCTACCCCTATGAATTTTGCTTTAAAAAGGGTGGTCATTCTTCCTCCAATCTCGCTAAGTGATTCTCCTGCTAAAATTGATTCCTTGGTTTCTGGCATGGTCATTTCCCAAGCTATCTTGACAGATCCCATTAGACTCATTTTCAGAAGTTTGATAAATCCTTCTTTATTGAGATCTAAAGTTCCTGCTGCTATTCTCATAGCTGATGTCCAATCATCTATAAGATCTTCTCTGTTTTTGAAGTCCAAAACATCCAGTTTTAACATAACCCCATAAGGATGTATAGGGTCTAAAACAGTTTTTCCATAAGGAGTTTGATGTATTGGTATATTACTTCTTCTTGATCTGGTTCCGGCTGGATGTGAATTTTCTCCAACATGAAACTCACTATGTGGTTCTTCTGTTTTAACCACATATCTAGGGGGATTCCCTATGGGTTGTTCACCCTCAGGAGAATTCATTTTTAGATCTACTACTTTGAGATTCGCAAAAGAATCCGCAAGATCTTGTAGATCCTCGAGATTTAATCTTTGTAAAGTATTCATCAGATAGTGTTTTTCTCTGATACTTCCTTTATAAGATTAATCATTATTTCATCATCAGTTAAAGGTTTTTGAACCATTTTGATTTTACCTTTATGATGTAACAGAGGTTCGGTACTAAACGAGAGTGGTAACCTTCCTCCTGTATTTTCCTTTCTAGAACTAGAAGTGTGTTCTAGATTTACGATTTTGGTTTGAAGATCCTTTATAGTTACAAGAATTTTTTCTTGTTTCTTAAGGATTTCTCCAATCTGCCGAGGTATTTCGTACAGCTGATTATTGTAATATTGTACCGTCTTTTGAATTTCTCTAAGATCTCTGAAGAGTTTAGAGGAATCTAGTGTGATCTCTAGAAATTGAGAATTAGAAATTAATCATATTTCTTAATCTTTTCAGAGAGTATATAAGACCTAAGTCTCTTTAAGTTTTGTAAATAATCTATTTTAAATAGATTCACTTGTTGTTGGGATTTCATATAAATGAAATCCTTCTGGTTCAAACTCTTGTTTGAAATCATGGTTTGTTGAAAATCTCTTCCTCAACAAAGAAAAGTATGATTTAATGAATAATATAAAGTTTGAATAAAATTACCTAGGCTCTGATATCATTTTTAGCTATTGGGAAATAAACATCAGCCATTGGGAAATATTGGGAAATGTTTATACAAAATATTAATATAAAATATTAATATAAGGGTAGTATAGGAAATTTTTAGTTTGGAAGACATATCAGGAAAACTTTTTATAAAAAGAGGGACGTAATTGGCCCCAAAAAAAGTGTTAGTATATTTTTGATAAAGTTAAGAAACTTTAGGGACATAATCATTAATTATCCCCACATAAACCTATTCATAATTTATTTGTATTATTCATTATATTTTAATTTTATTGTTCCTATAATACTTAATGCAATATATGATAAAAATAAGATAAAAATTGTAAACAGGTTGACCCCGAAGAGAACCACATCTTACATGAGTCAAAGGTTATGGTTGACCCAGAAGGGAACCACATCTTACATGAGTCAGATGTTCATTAATTCGTGCGAGGGTTAAATTGAGGAATGTGCACGAGCGACAAGAATCTGAAAGAGAGAACATGACCAATTCCCAGATCATACCTCCACAATATTTTAGCATAGAATATGCTGCTCACAAAAATCAAACTTGCAATGCTAAAATTTTTTTTCCTACATTATTTTAGGTCTTACCAACTAAACTATGCCGGTGAGGATAAGATAATAATCATAACCAAATCTCGTGCACACAAACAGTTCCAAAAGTGGTGGAATTAATTAATGTTTTTTTTATAAAAAAAAAAAAGTAATATCCTCTTCCCTAAAAGAATAATGCCCGTACACTTTTCCCTATCTCTGTAGTTCCAGTAGATATACGCAAAGAGACGAGACACGCGTATGCCACTTGTATGTCTCCATGCAGGGGGCTTGACCAATTCATCCACTTTTATTTTTTATTATTCATTCAATTATTAAATTAAATATATATAAAAACTCTACTTCCCACCTCATACACTTACCTATATTATTTTTAAAATCACATTCTCTCTCCTGGTGTTAGACTACGTCTAAAAGAAACATATCCCCATCTTTCAGGTAGTCATGCTATATGTTTGCGTGTGTATTATTATATTATATTATATTATATAAATTTATATTAAAAACATTATGTTAATGTCTTTTGAATGTACAAGTTAATACATTACACACTTTAATCTTGTGATATGCTTGGAAGTTGGAAATAAACTAAACTACATGTCGTCCGATCCCCTTTAGTTACAAAATATCTTATATATTTAATGAAAAAAAATACCAACAAATTATTTTCCAAGGCATCATCACCTAGCCAACACGTTTCATGCATAGACTGAAACCTCATGTCCGAGATTCATGATAACAAATTTTATTTCTTTTCCAAAATTTAATGTTGACATTATTATATATTTTCTTTTCAAATCATTTTTCTTAAATCAAAGTGTGACAACGCAAGATAGGACGATTAGTATTTAGTATGCATTTGTCCACATTACGATCATTGTCATAGGTTATAGATAATTAGATGCGTACCATATGCATCTAATTTATTCACCTTATCTCAACAAACTTATATCAATTTTTGAGTAAAAATCGCCACAAATTACGCAAACACATCATAAAGAAACACCAAATACATATACTCTGAAATTTGAACAACTTCAAACTCAAATCACTTTAAAACAAGGGAAATCATGCATTACAATGATATTATTAATATTTACAACAAAGTGCAACATTTTATACTAATAATAATAATAATAAAAACAAGCTTAATAAATAAAACTCATCTTCTTCTTCACAAGAATTTCAGTTACTCTTTTCAGATTTCATCAATTAGTATTAATTATTATTATATTGATTTTCAGAGTAAATCAAACACTCATTTCTAGTATGTGTCTTCAAATGTTACCTGCGAAAAGACCAGAATGCCCCTCTCCCCACACCAACTTTCTTGGGAGCCACTATTCACAAAATTCAGCAAAGGGAAATGGGCTATAGCTACTTCACCAGCTCTGACACCCAACCCAGTTCAGGGATCGGGTCCGGCTGCGGATCCGGGTCGACCCGTTCCAGAGGATTATCCTTGCTCAGCTTCTCGAACATTTTGGCTCTCAGGCTTCTCCCAGATTCCACCCTCTCCATCAGCGGCGGCTCCGGATCTTCGGAAACAGAGAAGTCCCAGGGGTCCAAGGAGCCGATCGCGGGCCGGGTCGGGGTGGTGGGGAGGCTCAAGTACCCGTTTCGGGCCATCATCATCCTGGGAGGAGAGCCCGCGCCGCCCACCCAAGAAGAAGAAGACATGGACTTCACTTTGTTCAGCTGCAGCTGGCGGAGGGAAAGCACCAGATCGGCGACGGAGCCGCCCATCATCGGGCTCATAGGCGGCGAGTCGATCGGGGAGCTGGAGACCGTCTCGGCGCGTGGGCTCATCACGCGGAGCTGGTCCGGAGAGTGGGCGAAGAAGCACACCCTCCGCTTGCAGTTCATGCCGTCCTTGCATGGCTGCGTGCGGTAGCGGGCTGGGTGGAGCCAACACTCGAACACCCCGTGGGCGAACTCGCAGGAGTCGGCTCTGAAGCAGCTCCCCTTGCGGAAATCCGGGCAGGGGGTGGCCGTGTAGTGGAACTTCTTCGGGTCCCTCCGCCGCGCCTTCTCCCCCGGATGAGCGAACGGGCAGTCGGTCCAGTCGTGCGCCTTCCCACGCGCGCACTTCTTCACCTTGAACTCGAACATCCGGAACTGGTCGCAAGAGTGCGCGTCCACCGGAAAGTCCCCTCCGCCGCCGTTCTCCGGCTCCGCTTCAATGTTGTTGGAAGGGAGATACACCTGCAGAGCCTTCAAACCGTCGTAGTAATCGTCGGTGTTGGAAGCAAAGGAGTTAGCGGCCATAGTTGGGCTGAGAGAGATGGAGATGGGATCTTCCGCCGCGTAGGGCCACGGCGGAGCAACAACATAGCTTCGTTCTCCGAGCATCATTTGATCATTCACTCACTTGCAGAAGATTTTGGGATGGAAACTGTGATTGAAATGGATGTCTGTATGCGTATATAAACTGGTGGGAGAAGTGGGGTCTTAACCATGGTTAGGTTGGGGGAGTTGACCATGGTTAGGTGAAGAGAGTAAAAACTTCGAATTCAAATAAATTTGGGCTTTCCTTTGCTTTATTGCGTATTATTATTATTATTATTATTTTTGTTGTTATTTTAACCGACGGCTTTAGGATGGCAAAGCGACAGAATAAGTGAATGCTAGTGATAAATAATGTGGGGGGAAGTGAGTTATGTGATTGGATGGTGATTAATAATGTGGGGAAGTAATTTATTTGATTGGCATACAAAATGAATCCAATTTTAAGAGTGATTTTTTTTTAATTTGCCAAAATAAAAAATTATAACCGATGATTTTATGGCTCATTTGCATCCATATCCGTAATTTGAATTGAAGTGTTAAGGTTTAAGAAAAAATGTTAGATGTACACTTTGTTTGATTTTTTTTATCAATACTTTTTCGAATAAATTTTGTTATATAGGATTCGTCCAGTGTATTTCATCTGAGTAAACATGATTTCCATACGATTGCTTTGTCTTGGAGGTTTATCTAGTATACAAGTAGCGGATATAGTTTCATTATCATTTAAAAAAAAACACAAACACAAAATTTTTAAAAATATAAGATTGACTTTAATTTTTTTTAATTATTATTATTTTTATTTTTTAGGAAATCAGATTGACTTTTAAGTTAAGGACACAAGTGATCAAGTAGAAGCCCGGGTCTATGCTGTCATTCGGAGCCACTGGGCAGTGTTCGAAGGGCAATTGAACGGACCCAATCTCTTGCAGATCAATCGGTTTGATCTGCAAGAGTGATCGGTCTGTTGATGCTGACAGACAGGATAGTACCCGTCTATCAGCATAGACCGATCTCAAGTAGAGTCTTAGTTAAATTCTATTTGATGGGAAAGAAAAAATATCGTTATAGCCTGGATTCGAAAGAAGATTTGTGTGTGTCTCAAGGGGTGTTTAAGTTGATGGAGTAGGTAAACTCTTGGCCAGAGGTCAGGAGTTTAATTCCCCCAATCAACAATTTCTTGGACTAGTCTGTCACACAGGGTTTGTCTAATATAATTTACCTGACTAGCATAGTTTGCAGACTATTGCGTTAGTCCGGAAGTTTATCCAGTGTATACCGAAAAATAGCGATTGCGGGTTTTCAGGTCATTAAAAAAAAGAAGATTTGTGCTGTTTTTTTGATAAATCGATTTGATTTTATTGGAATAATTTGATTGGAAAAATATTTCAAATTTGGATTCATTTACATATACCTCTTTATACATTTGAAAATTTTATAATTACTTATACGGTAGAAGTTCTTTCCCCCCTTTTCTGAGATTAATACAAAACAAGCTCTTAAACGACACAAAAATTGTTATGAGATAGGTCTCAATTCTCATAGATAAATTTTGTAAGATAAATTTCTTAATTTGATCAGATATGTTGAAATATTATTTTTATGTCAAAATGAATATTTATTTTATTGTAAATATGAGTAATAATGAATAATGATACCATAAGACATTCTTACAAAATATTTACTCCTCAAACTAATATTATCCAAGTCAGAAAAATAAATTCGATATCAATGATTTTAAAATTTCAAGATAAACATTTAAATCAATTTGAGCATGTGTGTATCAACTATGTGTATGCGTTCGTGTGTGTGTGTGTTTTTAAACGATAATTTTTACGAAAATTATAAGCTTTAATTTGGTAAGTGAGTTGTATATTTTGTCATTATTATTATTATTATTATTATTATTATTATTATTATTATTATTATTATTATTATTTCCAATTTCACAGAATAATCTTTAGTTGGTAACTTGCTATTAAAACATGCATTGATTAAAACAACGAAATAAAATAATGATTAAGGATAATAAATATGAAAATTAAACAAATACAACTTATATATTATACGATCCAAACTCGAGTTTGTGTTCAACGCGAACACTCATGCAGTAATGCATGGTGATTCTTTTTTTCCCTCACTATAACTTGTTTTTATTTTTGTTGGATATCAATTTCTCCCCTCTTGGGATCCAGAATGGATCCTCAGTTTGCTGTAAAAATCATGGAATCTATGGAAGCCTCCTAGCTAGGACCTAGCTAGAGCACATTGTTCTTGGCAATTTGGCATCCTTTTGCTTCTTGATGTCAACATAATATGTCACCCATATTCAAAGATACGTCGATTCGACTATTAATTGATGCACTGGCTCACAAAGTTCATTTGCTCGAGTTGGTTATATATACGGATAGTACGTGAGGTGGATA
This sequence comes from Henckelia pumila, assembly GCF_033568475.1. NCBI lineage: Eukaryota > Viridiplantae > Streptophyta > Magnoliopsida > Lamiales > Gesneriaceae > Henckelia > Henckelia pumila. The sequence goes on from NC_133122.1 coordinate 29,489,517, forward strand.
GCTATCGATTAGTAATTATAATTAAATCAATTTTTCTTATCTTTTTCTTAAGTGAGTCTGTCACATGACTTGTCTAGTGCTGTTTAAATTGTTATAGCGTGGTTTGATGACTACTGCATGAGCTCGGGAATTTATTCGCACGAAGGATACCAACTACTTATTTAAAATTTATAAAAAAATAAGGATATGTTAAACCTATTCACAAACATAGCAATATTTTTTTGTTACATACCCAAGAACATTAATATCCAAATTATCAATATCTATTAGTAAAACAATGATATATATTTCACTATAGGAATATCAATTATACATCACATGTATTTTACCAATTATGATGGCAAAGAGATTATTCCAGTATCAATGGATTGGAATATTTTGCGATTTTAGATATTTCCAATTCTTGTTTGTTTTTTCCTTATATCCAGTAGTGTAATTTCCTTGTTGCATTATATATGCATATCCTTTTCTTTACAAAAATTTTATTCCATTACATATTATTTTTGTTCACCATATTATGTGTGTGTGTGTGTATATTCATATATATATGATAGGTTCATTTTCATTGTTTTGTGCACACACAATCTTCTCGTATCCAACCTTCACAAGAATAGAACACAGTAGTTGCTCTCGTTGTGTACTGCCACTTTGGCTTCATTCTGGGTCTGTTTTAAATATAAAATTATTCTTCAAAATCAATTTTAATGATCTGTTATATTTTTAAAAATATTTTTTTTAAAAAATAGTTTTATTTTATTGTTTAGATTCAACAACGAACACTATATAGCTTTTGTTTTTCGTGTATTAAGGAAAACTAAAACGTACGGAAGCGAAGAGACTACATATTATTTTATTTCAGATATATTTTTGAAGCCCTCTGAAAAATGTATTTTCAATATATATATGCATGATTTTTCAGTTTTAGTAGGAGGTACGTACTATTTCCATTTATTTCACAATCCATCAAAAATTTCTCATGAATAATGTAAACTTCTCCATTCAAATTCTACTGGTTTTGTTTATTTTTTTTAAAAAAAGAGTAAACAACTATTCATGAGAAATTTTTTTGATTGATCGTGAAATAACTGGAAATATCAGCTCCTACTGAAAATGAAAAATCATGCATAAAATGAAATTCATTAGCACTCTACGACGAAAAAAAATTAATAGTAGTGATCTTTTATATTTGTCTTTATATGATTTTGGTATTTTACGTTGTTAAATTTTAATCTTAATCTGTTATTTTTTACTTTATGCTTGCAATCTTGATTTTTTCTTCCCCGGTGTGGTGCTCATGTTGTCATGCAACACTACATCATTCTGACATGAAGTTAACGTGTGTAATGTCAGTTCAACACTTCCGATGAAAAATATTAAAATTGTCAGAAATTGAAAAATACAGGTGTAAGATTGAAATTGTACAATATATATGCCTAAAATATATATAAAAAAAAGAAACCCATATATTGTAAAACTTGGAATTTTCAATGATTAATCTATGTTATATTATAAAAGAAGAGAATTTAAATTAACTAACTTTGATTTCTTTATTATAACATATTTTATTCACTTTTAAAAAATATTTTAAACTTATAAAATGTTTATTTATTTAGATATAAATCAATTAAATTTTTAAATATCATCCATAGTAAAATAAAAACATTTAAACCAACAAAGTGTTTATATATAAATCATTAAATTTTTAGAGATAATTCACAATTAAAAAAATATGAAATCATCAATGATAATATATTCTAAGTGGTGGTATATTGTACTGTATCATAATTGTAACGTCCGAAATTATTTAATTTTAATTCGAGAATATTTAATTTGGGAATATTTGGAGTTTTGAGTTAAATTCTAATATTTTTAAATTATTTAGGATTGAAATTGAGTTAAATGATTGATTGAGGACTGAATTGCACAGAAGCAAGAATTGGAGGACTAAAGTGCAAAATCCTTAACTTAATGGAACACTTGTTTCATGTATGCATATTCACGTGTATGCTATCCAAATCCATCAGAAAAATCAGAGAAAAACCGAGAGAACAAGAACAAAAAAATCTCAAGTTTATTCTTCATCTTGTAATTGCCGTATCTTGTGTTTCGGTTATCCGAATTCGATTTCGAAAAGTGTTCTGGACTTCTTGCAAGAAGAGCTTCGATTTGATGTAAGTTTTATTTTAGTTCATCATGGTTTGAGAATTCGAAAATGGCAGAGATCAGTACGTTGGTTTTTGTTTGAAGTTTTTGAAGAGTTGTATCGTTTATTTTCAAAACCGAATCGACGAATGTCTATCGATTGTGTTCTTATGATTCCAGCTTATTATTCGATAGTATACCTGCTGATATGTTGAGGAATTATTGCTGGTTTTGATGGATATGAGATGTATATGATTGTTAGACTTGTTGTAGTTGAGTTTCGGATTGCCGACTTTAACCGTTACGCCGCCGAACTTAGGATTCGGGACTGTTTTGCTAGTTTGTAGTGAGATGTGTTTCCATGAATTCTTGGCTGAAGATCTTAGCTTATATAACTTCATTTCAGGTTGTGTTTAAAGACCATCGAGCTCGAGAACATCGCCTTCGAACCGATAGAGATTGAAGCAAGGTTTGAAGTTATTCTACAATGGAGTTTGAATGGTTTTAAGTGCAGATTTTGAGACAAGGCTTATGGTTGTTTATTGTACAGATTTGGACAGCTAGAAGACACCATAAACATCACATTTGAAAGGTAAAAGTGGACTATTACTTGAATGAGATTATAACTCGAGATGGTTTGTATCGAGTTCCCTAAATCACATACTTCTTTGCTTGTTTGCTTTTACGTGCTCTTATATGAATTGTTGAATGAGTCTATGATGTTAGTGAATGCTATATCGATGTTATATGTTGCATTCATCTTGTGAGACTTGTTCTTTGATTTTGAAATGAACGGAAACGTTCGAATAGACGATTTGAGGAACTATATGTGTATGGCCTGGGTGGTTGAGATAGCTTAGCGTCTGATTTACATGTATGATGGCTTCAAAGTCTAGAGAAGAAAGATAAGTAGCACCACCTCGATCGGGAGTATCGGTGGTTAGTTATGATATCTTTTTCTCGGGATCCCAACCGAAGAAACGAGAGAATTTTTGAGAGCAACCTGTTTTTAAAGCATGCATTGTCTTTTATCTTATATCATGAAATTGATATATATGAATTGCTTTGCATATTAGTTGCTTTTACTGGGAAATACGTTTCTCACCGGTGTTATCCGGCTATTGTTGTGTTGTATGTGTCATGGCAATAGGCGGGATTGGAACAGGGCACAAGCGAGTTTGAAGAACGAAGAATGAGAGATTAAAGTGATGATCCGGTGTAGTTGTTAGTTGCTGTCAAATTTTGTTGGTACAAGAACATTGATCTTGTAGTTGTTAGACTTGAACTTTTAGTCTATAGATTCTACTACTTTGAGATGTATAACACATGATCTTGTTGGGTTTGAGTTTTTGATGTTATCACCTTCTCTTGTACATTTGGTTTTGTTGGAAGAGGTTATATAGTATAAATCTTCATTGTACAGCAGAAAATCAGAGTTTTTAGCAGCTGGACAGAGTGCATCTCGCTCGAGCGGAACCCAAGGCTCGCTCGAGCGAGCCAAGGGGGGGGTCTTGGACCCGAGCAGCTCTCGCTCGAGCGAGGGGTGAGGCTCGCTCGAGCGAGCCACATTGATTAAAAAAAAAAATTCTTTTGGTTTTGGCTTTGATGCTTGGCCTTAATTCATGAACCTTAGATTATTATTTGATTCGAGAGATTTTTTTTTATTTTGGTTTTGGCTTTGATGCTTGGCCTTAATTCATGAACCTTAGATTATTATTTAATTCGAGAGATTAAGAACCGGGTCGTCACAACAGGTGGTATCAGAGAAAAAAAATTCTGGACTTAGATAGATAGCGAGCGGGGTAGATTGAGTTGTCTTCCTTGCTTACTTATTTTATTATGCTATGATTTATTACATGCTTGAATTACATGTTGTAAATGCTAGTATGTTTTACTTTCAAGTATTCGATTATATGATTTTGTAATTTTATTTGAAAGTATGGTGTACGATTGTTAAAGACGCATGCTTACTGGAATATCTGAAATGATTGGAGGCATGTGTTCTGTTTTTTTTGACATGCTTACCCGACTATCTTAATTGATTGGAAGCATGTTTGATATCCGTATATTGATTCTTTATTTAAGATTGAATCAGAACCGAGTCTTGATCAGAGGTAAGATGATCAGAGGAGGACTGAGATATATTTGGTATCCTAACCATTTTGATAATCAGATATGTCTCGACAACCAGGACGACCACCTTTTAGACAGCAAGCTCCTACTCCTTTGCCAGAACAGATAGTTGTAGCACCGACAGTGCCACCAACTACAGAAATTCATAGCAATGAACAAGGAAGTATCTCTAGAGAAATGACAGATATGATCGCTACTCCGATGGAAACATTACTGAAAAGATTTCAATCCTATAAGCCGCCAACCCTAAAAAGTACGGAGAATGCAGTTGAATGTGAAGGATGACTCGATGATATGGAGATGTTATTTGATTCACTTGATTATGGGGATGAGCGGAGAGTCAGACTCATTGGACATCAGTTGCATGAGGTTGCAAAGAGTTGGTGGTTCACAACAAAGAAAGCTTTGGAGCGTAGAGGGACTGTACTTACTTGGAATGTCTTCAAAATTGAGTTTTACCAACGCTTCTTTCCGGTGTCTTACCGCAAAGACAAGGGTGCTGAATTTGCTAATTTGAAGCAGGGAAATTTAAACATTGAAGAGTATGTTGCAAAATTTTCTACCTTGCTACGTTTTGCTCCACATGTTGCTGAATGTGACGAGGCAATGGCTGATCAGTTCATTAATGGACTGAATCCAGACGTCTTTACTTTGGTGAACACAAAGAGACCGAATACTTTTGCTGAGGTTTTGAATAATGCTAAAGGAGCGAAAGCTGGATTGATACAGCAGCGAGGAGCTTCGTATGCTGCTCAGCCTCTGAGACAGTCACAACCCCCAGCACCAACTTCACAACAACCTCCTCGATTTGATAGTGGTGGTAGTAGCAGTGGTAAGAAGAAATTTTGGCAAGCTCGAGGAAAACATTTTAAGAGATCAGGGAGCAGTTCATCGAGTTCTAGTGGTTCAAAACCGAAGTCTGGAATGTTTTGTAACAGTTGTGGTGGAAGTCATCCGACCGATCAGTGCCGAGGTATATTTGGGAGTTGCCATATATGTCATCAGCCGGGCCATTTTTCGAGGGTGTGTCCTCAAAGAGGTTCTGGACAGTCACGAGGTACAGAGTCATCACGATTAGTGGCTCAACCTACGAGACAAGCCTCCTCTGTCCATTCCTTCCAACAATCACAACCACAACAACAGACAAGGCCAGGAGGGAGTCAGACAGGTAGTCATCCTTCGAGACAACAGGCTCATGTCTTTGCACTGACAGAAGAACAGGTAACTGTTCTCTTTATGGTGTGATTGCAGGTAACTGTTCTCTTTATGATGTGATTGCAGGTAACTGTTCTCTTTATGGTTATCCTGCCTATGTATTGATAGATACAGGTGCATCTCATACGTTTATCTCTGAACGATTTGCATTATTACATGCTTTGCCTGTTGAATCATTACCTGTTGTAGTATTTGTCTCTTCACCTTTGGGGAGAGGTCTTATATCCATGCAGATAGTTAAGAATTGTTTGCTACAGTTTGATGGTAATGGGATAGAGATAGATTGTATTGTGCTTGGTTTGTCTGATTTTGACTGCATTATTGGGATTGATATGCTAACCAAGTACAGAGCTACCGTAGACTGTTTTCAAAAAGTAGTGAGGTTCAGACCTGAGATGGCTGGAGAATGGAAATTCTATGGTAAGGGTTCTCGTGCTAAGATTCCTCTGATTTCAGTATTATCTATGACTCGACTTTTGCAGAAAGGAGCAGAGGGATTTATTGTTTATACAGTTGATGTTCTGAAAACTACCCCGAACCTGGCTGATTTTCCAGTGGTTAGTGAATTTGCGGACGTCTTTCCGGATGACATTCCTGGATTACCTCTGTATCGTGAAATTGATTTCAATATAGAACTGTTTCCAGGTACTGCACCAATTTCTAAAGCACCTTATCGAATGGCACCAGTAGAATTGAAAGAGTTGAAAGATCAGTTGGAAGATTTACTGGCCAAGGGATACATTCGACCCAGTGTTTCTCCTTGGGGAGCTCCAGTATTATTTGTTAGAAAGAAAGATGGTTCCATGAGACTTTGTATCGACTAGCGGCAACTGAACAAGGCAACGGTAAAGAACAAATATCCTTTGCCTCGTATTGATGATTTATTTGATCAGTTGCAGGGTTCTTCTGTGTATTCCAAGATCGATCTGAGATCTGGCTACCATCAGTTGAGAGTAAGAGATTCTGATATTCCGAAAACTGCTTTCAGAACCAGGTATGACCACTATGAGTTTATAGTTATGCCGTTTGGTCTAACGAATGCTCCAGCAGTGTTTATGGCTTTGATGAACCGTGTGTTTCAGAAATATCTCGATGACTTCGTTATAATATTTATTGATGATATTCTGATATATTCGAAGAATTTGATTGATCATTCTGAACATTTGAGAACTGTGTTGAAGACTCTAAGAACTGAGAAATTGTATGCTAAACTATCGAAATGTGAGTTTTGGCTTAAACAGGTTATTTTTCTTGGTCATATCATATCCGGAGATGGTATATCTGTTGATCCAAGTAAAGTCGAGGCAGTGATCAGTTGGTCTAGACCCACATCTGTTCCTGAAATTCGTAGTTTCATGGGTTTGGCTGGGTATTATCGCCGTTTTATTAAAGATTTTTCTAGCATTGCGAAACCGATTACTCAGTTAACTCAGAAGAATGCTCCATTTATCTGGTCTGAAGCTTGTGAATCCAGTTTTCTTGAGTTGAAGAAACGACTGACCAGTGCACCAGTCTTGATGATTCCTTCAAGTACTGGTGGTTTCACTATTTATTCTGATGCATCTCATCGAGGCTTGGGATGTGTATTGATGCAGCGAGGACATGTGATTGCTTATGCCTCGAGACAGTTGAACCCTCACGAGACTAGATATCCGATTCATGATCTTGAATTGGCCGCCATTGTATTTGCTTTGAAGATTTGGCGACACTATTTGTATAGGGAACAGTTTGAGATTTATTCTGATCACAAGAGTCTGAAATATTTATTTTCACAGTCAGAACTAAATATGAGGCAGCGTAGATGGCTTGATTTACTTAAAGATTTTGATTGTGAGATTAAATACTATCCGGAAAAATCTAATGCAGCTGCTGATGCACTGATTCGAAAGGTATGTTCCTTGTCTTTATCGACGATTGGTGTATCAAATTTGATTGAAGAATGTTGTCTTTCTGGATTAGTATTTGACACGAATTGTCAGCCTCTTCGACTTTATCAAATGCAAGTTGAACCAGCGTTATTGTTGCGAATTAAAGATGCTCAGAAACTTGATCAGAATGTGCAGAATTCGATTGAGAAAGTCCGATCAGGGCATGTATCTGAATACCAGGTTCGAGATGATCTTTTATATGTAAACAATCGCCTTGTAGTGCCTGATATTTCTGATGTGCGACAACAACTACTGGAAGAGGCGCATTGTAGCCGTTATAGCATTCATCCTGGTGGTAGGAAGATGTACAATGATTTGAAGGCTCAATATTGGTGGAAACCAATGAAGTCAAATATCACTGATTTTTTTTCTCGATGTCTTAATTGCCAACAGGTGAAGGCTGAAAGGAAGAAACCTCCTGGTTTGTTACAGAGTTTATCAGTGCCTGAATGGAAATGAGATCATATTTTCATGGACTTTGTGACGAAGTTACCTCGATCTTCTAGAGGTTGCGATGCTATTTGGGTGATTATTGACAGATTGACGAAGTCAGCGTGTTTTATTCCTTATCGCATGACATATAGACACGACCAGATTGCAGACATTTATGTCCGAGAGGTTGTTAGATTGCATGGAGTGCCGAAGTCTATTATATGATGTGATTGCAGGTAACTTATCGCATGACATATAGACACGAAGTCAGCGTATCTTAGTGGGGGGATAATTGTAACGCCCGAAATTATTTAATTTTAATCTGAGAATATTTAATTTGGGAATATTTGGAGTTTTGAGTTAAATTCTAATATTCTTAAATTATTTAGGATTGGAATTGAGTTAAATGATTGATTGAGGACTGAATTGCACAGAAGCAAGAATTGGAGGACTAAATTGCAAAATCCTTAACATAGTGGGACACTTGTTTCATGTATGCATATTCACGTGTATGCTATCCAATTCCATCAGAAAAATCAGAGAAAAATCGAGATAACAAGAACAAAGAAATCTCAAGTTTATTCTTCATCTTGTAATTGCCGTATCTTGTGTTTCGGTTATCCGAATTCGATTCCGAAAAGTGTTCTGGACTCCTTGCAAGAAGAGCTTCGATTTTATGTAAGTTTTATTTTAGTTCATCATGGTTTGAGAATTCGAAAATGGCAGAGATCAGTACGTTGGTTTTTGTTTGAAGTTTTTGAAGAATTGTATCGTTTATTTTCAAAAGCGAATCGACGAATGTCTATCGATTGTGTTCTTATGATTCCAGCTTATTATTCGATAGTATACCTGCTGATATGTTGAGGAATTATTGCTGGTTTTGATGGATATGAGATGTATATGATTGTTAGACTTGTTGTAGTTGAGTTTCGGATTGCCGACTTTAACCGTTACGCCGCCAAACTTAGGATTCGGGACTGTTTTACTAGTTTGTAGTGAGTTGTGTTTCCATGAATTCTTGGCTGAAGATCTTAGCTTATATAACTTCATTTCAGATTGTGTTTAAAGACCATCGAGCTCGAGAACATCGCCTTCGAACCGATAGAGATTGAAGCAAGGTTTGAAGTTATTCTACAATGGAGTTTGAATGGTTTTAAGTGCAGATTTTGAGACAAGGATTATGGTTGTTTATTGTACAGATTTGGACAGCTAGAAGACACCATAAACATCACATTTGAAAGATAAAAGTGGACTATTACTTGAATGGGTTTATAACTCGAGATGGTTTGTATCGAGTTCCCTAAATCACATACTTCTTTGCTTGTTTGCTTTTACGTGCTCTTATATGAATTTTTGAATGAGTCTATGATGTTAGTGAATGCTATATCGATGTTATATGTTGCATTCATCTTGTGAGACTTGTTCTTTGATTTTGAAATGAACGGAAACGTTCGAATAGACGATTTGAGGAACTATATGTGTATGGCCTGGGTGGTTGAGATAGCCTAGCGTCTGATTTACATGTATGGTGGCTTCAAAGTCTAGAGAAGCAAGATAAGTAGCCCCACCTCGATCGGGAGTGTCGGTGGTTAGTTATGATATCTTCTTCTCGGGATCCCAACCGAAGAAACGAGAGAATTTTTTAGAGCAACCTGTTTTTAAAGCATGCATTGTCTTTTATCTTATATCATGAGATTGATATATATGAATTGCTTTGCATATTAGTTGCTTTTACTGGGAAATACGTTTCTCACCGGTGTTATTCGGCTATTGTTGTGTTGTATATGTCATGGCAATAGGCGGGATTGGAACAGGGCACAAGCGAGTTTGAAGAACGAAGAATGAGAGATTAAAGTGATGATCCGGTGTAGTTGTTAGTTGCTGTCAAACTTTGTTGGTACAAGAACATTGATCTTGTAGTTGTTAGACTTGAACTTTTAGTCTAGAGATTCTACTACTATGAGATGTATAACACATGATCTTGTTGGGTTTGAGTTTATGATGTTATCACCTTCTCTTGTACATTTGGTTTTGTTGGAAGAGGTTATATAGTATAAATCTTCATTGTACAGCAGAAAATCAGAGTTTTTAGCAGCTGGACAGAGTGCAGCTCGCTCGAGCGGAACCCGAGGCTCGCTCGATCGAGCCAAGGGGGGTCTTGGACCCGAGCAGCTCTCGCTCGAGCGAGGGTGAGGCTCGCTCGCTCGAGCCACATTGATTAAATTTTTTTTTTCTTTTGGTTTTGGCTTTGATGCTTGGCCTTAATTCATGAACCTTAGATTATTATTTGATTCGAGAGATTTTTTTTCTTTTGGTTTTGGCTTTGATGCTTGGCCTTAATTCATGAACCTTATATTATTATTTGATTCGAGAGATTAAGAACCGGGTCGTCACAATAATTAAAATCGTATATCATATATTGTACACCATATCAAAAGTTATGGTATAAAAAATATATATATTGATATTGTACTGAATCTGACTCGGTATATCAAAATTTTGCTATGTGTAAATATAATAGAAGTCGGAATTTGCATGGAAATTAGTACAATACTTGGTATATTATCGGCATAGATTTTTTAGTATTCCGTATTTATGTCCGAAATTTGAGTTTTTGAGCAACTCATATATTTACAACTTCTTGTAGGAAAAAATTTGAAAATCGGAGCTCAAAAAGGCATATAACGGAGACCCGGATAGAACATTTTTCGCCTAGGCAGAACAGTGGCACCCCAGTGCCGTGAAAGAGCAGGGGCAGCGCCCCTGCGTTTCACTAGGGCGCACATGCGCCCTGAGAGAAAAAAAAGGGGCACCTAGGCGCGATGCGCAGAAAAATAGGAAAAATTTATTTCGAAATTTTAAAGTTTTGATTTTTGGGCTTTATTTGACGGGCTTTGAAGGACATAAAAAGGATAGAAAAAAATGCGTAGAGGGATTTTTGGATGGCTGAATTGAGGAGATATGCGGTCATCAAGCCAAGAGAGGAGAGCAAGAAAAGGGAGACAATGTGAAAAACTCGAGAAAGAACAACAACCGCAAAAACTAGTTTTTTTCTTCTCTCTTTTATTTTGTTGGGATTTAGGGGATTCTACTTCCAAAACTATGTTTGATTTTTTTTCGAAGATTGGATTTGGTTTTTATGCATTCTTGATTATATTATTGTGTTTATTGAATCTTTGGAGATTGATCAACTTCGAAGTAATTTAATATGTTATAATTGATATCGAAAAAACTTTTTATAACATGATAGAATAATATAATCTATGAATCTACAAATTGCAAAGATATATCATATATGAGGTTGAGTACATGTTGATAATCATAGTCCAATAGATTAAAAGCTAGAGGATTTCATGGGTCATTAATGCGATTGCAATTGTTCAATAACACAAGGACACTTAGTTATTACACTTTGTTAATTAGATTAATATAGCTCGGCATAATATATTGATAGATTAGAGAATTTCGTCAAAAACATGAGTTGAAAATTAAAATTCAATCGTTAGAGAATATTAAAGTGTAGGTAACCAATATCCTAACAATCGTTTATTTATTTTTTGAATTTAATTCCTATATTTTGCCATTGTTTTATCCTATTTTTCTCGTTCATTAATTTATTTTTCATCTCATCTTAATTAACTAAAGAATAATGCTTGATATAATTTTGTCATAAATTAATATATGTGGATCGATTCTCGTACTTTGTACGCTATATTATTATTTGACGCGTGCACTTGTGATTTATTTGACCTTAATTGATATATATATATATATATATAAAATTTGATTTTATGTGATAGTATTTGCTCGATCAAAATAACGTACCAATATATTATAACAAAATTTTTAGTATACCAAAATTTCGATACGGTATCAGTATATACTATTTTATACCAAAAAAACCTTTTATATTTTTACTTTATGACTTTATTATTTAAAATTTATAAATATTTTAATTTATATATATATATATTTTTTGGTACGATATGTACCAAAATTTTCAAATTTTATATCGTTACCGTACCTAAAAGTTAAGTATCTTTACTGTAACTTATCGAAATATTCGACATACCGAACATGTATTTAAATTCGGTATTTTTGGATATAATAAACTCGATATACCGAACATTACAGTATTTTTTCCACCTATAATTATCTATACTATTAATTAAAGTTAAACCGTTTATACTAACTAATTTTGGGTATGTTGGTAAAACTTTTTCATAATTCTTTAAATGTCGTTTAATCACTCAGTTCCAATTTCACAAATCTATTTCCTCGCATCTTTTATTTCAATGACAAAAATTGATTATTTAATTTAATTTATTTTTAAAAAAAATTCTATGTATTTTTTTTACCAATCACATGCATCACGTGTGTCATAATGTGCTAGTTCCATTGATGTAATGGTTGGTGATTTCAGTACAATGAAAGATCCCATGTTGAAAATGATAGATGATATTTGAAAAACCAAAAAAAACTAAAAGAAACCAATGAACCAAAGTGAAAGGAATCAGAACTGAAGAAATCAGGAACTCGATGCATCATGACGTGAACAATTGCTTCTGTTGATGGAGTTCTTCGGTCATGAAATGAACAGAGACTGACATCCATTCATGTTTTGGCGGTTTTCTATGATTCAAACGAATATCATAAAAAAAGTGTCATATGGTAAGAAATAATTCAACTATTATATATATTGAATCAATAATCATGTTCAAAGACAACAAATTTCTGAAGCGTGAGAAATAATTCTGCACATTGGTTTTTCACCGTTTTCAGCAAAAAATAATTTCTTCAAAATACTTGTGGTTTGGATATTGTTTATTGCAGAAATAATATTATACAAACATTCGATTATCAAGTTCGAATAAATCTATTGTATTTGGGGTTGTTTTCGATTGTGCACTTTAGGAAGAACATCATTAGGAATTCATTGTAACATGGAGTTATAACATTTGCCTAATCCGAGTGCATCATCGTGGTAGGAGCAAATAGTTTCTTAATTAAGTAAAACACAATGTTCTAAAAAGCGCTAGGCGGTAGCCGGGCGGTGACCCACTTTCTAGCGCCTCGCCTAGGCGGTTTTTTTTTTAAAAAAACCTAAATAATAAATAACTGGAATATTCATGAGTTTTACTATAAAATATAATTTTATATCTTATGTTTTTTTAATTTTTTTTACCAAACTCTTATAAAATAATAATAACAATAATAATAATAATAATAATAATAATAATAACAACAACAACAACATAGATATTAATAGATATCAACTCTTCGTATGTAATATGAGATTTAATTTTGAAAAAATTGTATATATCACCCTTGTGAAATCCCGGGTTTGCTGATAACCCCCTATGAAAAGTTTTTAAGCTAATAACCCCCCGTGATACTAGATTTGTCTCATACACACCCATTTCAGCTAAAAAATGTCGAAAATACCTCTACTTAAATAAATAATTAAATTAATTTTGTTTTATAATTCTATATTTAATTGAATAAAATAATCAAATTTTAATTAAAAAACTATGAAAATTATATATAATTATTTTTATTAATATTTGTTATACATAAAATATTTTTTAATAGTAAATTTCATTATTACATTAAATTATGTAATAAGTTTAATTATTTTTTAAATACAATTTAATATTTAAATTAATTAAAGTGATTGTATAAATGAACTTAATTGAAAATATAAGTTAATGCATTGGTGTTTTTATTTAAATCTTCAATAAAAGGTGATAAATTAAAGAGTTCATAAAATTCAAAGGGCATTTTTGCCAATTTTTAGCCGTAAGGGGTGTGTATGCTACAGATCTAGAATCACAGGGGACTACTAGCTCAAAAAAACTTTCATAGGGCCGGAGTTATCAGCAAACCCGAGATTTCACAGGGGGGTGATATATGTCATTTCCCCTTTAATTTTTTGTTTGACTTTATTTTCTGCGATTCTTTTTTTTTTTTTTTTTTGTTTGTTTCTCGCGTTGCGTCTCTCTCTTTTAGTTTTTGATTTTTAATTTTTTTTTATAAAAAATAGTAACCATTTAGGTGGATTTAGGAATGACAGCGGGTCGGGTTCAGGGCGGGTTTGCGCAAACCCGAGACCCGACCCGCCTCCCCTTGGACCCGCCCCACCCCGTAAACCCGGCGGGTCCAATTCGGTTTAGACCCGTTGGACCCGCCAAATTTTATATAATTTAAATTTTATTAAATAAAAAATTTAAATAAGTTAAAAAATTAATAAAAAAATCATTAAATTTATTTTTCAAATTTATATTAACAATATTTAGGACAAAAAATATTCTCACAAGTTAAAATTTATTATTTTTTATTTAATTAATAATTAAAAACTAAAAAAAATTTATAATATAATATATTTTTATATTAAAATTATTTCAACCCAAAAATATTATAAACTCAAATTATGAATAAAGTATTGATTATTTAATATAAAAATATAATTATATATTATTAATATATATATACATATATATTTTATATTTATATATTAATGTATATTTTAGGCGGGGCGGGTCCGGGCGGGTCCGGCCAAACCAGGGACCCGCTTCGGACCCGCATATGAACCCACTTGGCCGGGTCTAGACCCGCCCCGCCGGGCCGGGTTCGATGCGGGGCCGGGTTTAGACCCGACCCATTGCCATCATTAAGTGGATTTCTGCCAGTCTAGGCGATTTGAGCGTCGTCTAGGCGAAAGATTAGGCGAAAAAATCCTAGAGGCATAGCCTAACAAGAAAGTCAGTCGATGGGCAACCGCCTAGCACCTAGATGGCGCCTCTTAGAACACTGGCAAAACGAGTGAATGCGCCTTGAATTCGACCTATATATAATTTTATAGCAGAAGGAGAATTCGTACAGTTTCTTGATAACATAAGTTTACAAGGAAAGTTCTCGGACAACAACAGAATTGCAAGAGGAGTTTTTGACAGAAGCTGAATCGAAGAATGCATACCCCCAATGGTAAGCATGCATTGTATGCAGCAAAAAATACATATATCCTGCTCACAGGGGCATAGGCGAGTTGGTAAGGCTTGAGGTGACGTGGTAAGAAATTCTCCAGCGTTGCGGGTTCGATCCTCGTGTGGAGCATATTTCCTGCTGAAATATTGTGGGGATATGCTATGGGGATTGGGCCATGTGCTCCCTCCTTCAGGTCCCTGTCGCTCGTGCACATCCCTCGATTTACCCTTCGCATGAGCCAATGTGCCTCTGACTCATGTAAAATAAGGTCCCCTTCGAGGTCAACTTTTTTTTTTTTTTTAAAAAATACATATATCCTACCAACAGTGAGAACACATCATATGCACTCATGGACGAATCCAGCACAGCCCATTTTTTTTTGGTTATATATATATATATATATATATATATATAATTTCAAAAATAATTAATAGTGTAGTAAATTTTAAATTTTGTATATGCTTGTTGTTTAAATTTTTTTTATAAAATTCAGCTTATGACTTCGACTTTTCAAGTCTTAAATACAAATAAAAATGAATGTTTTTTTTTTGTTTCAGATTAATTTTTAAAATTATAATAGTTGTATGATATTAATGTATTAAAAAATGATATTTTTTGTAATTTGAGAGAAAAATTTATTACTTGAATAATGAAATTATTTTTTGTTGCATTAAAATAAATTGTAGTGGTTGAAAAAAATGAAAATTTTGGGTCTTATTTATTGTTATATTACTCTAAATTCATGAAATTTTCAAATTAGTTTAAAATATATTATAAATAAAATATATTATGTTTTCTTATAATACTATATAATTTATAAAATTAAATTCAAGCCCACCCTAATTATAATTCCTGGATCCGTCCTGTATGCACTGAAACAATAGTTAATTGGAAAAATTCGTACGATGAGATCGATTTTGGTAAAATATTGCTGCCTTATTTTACGTCTTCATCTCTGAAGTACACGAGTAAATTTGTGGAAAAATATGCAGGTAAACAAGTAAACAAGAATTTAAAAATGGCTTATGAGTGTATCCGCCAAGCAACTTCATATTTCTAGTACCCAATTATTTAGATCAAGTACGAACTAATATATTATTCATAACTATCTCTATTAGCTAATTGATATAATCTTTAAATTTTGTCAAATTGTGAACGTGTATGTAATTTCCTTCAATGGTTATTACGAAAATAAATTAATACGTAACAAATATTATATGATATAATTAATATAAAGTTGACTTTAGACAGTAATGACTCTGTCTTCTCTGCCTCTCATAATTTATTGTCTAATTAGGATTTGAATATATTTCTCCATCTACATATGTAGATGAATAAAATATATACTTGTAAAAATCAATATAATATATATATATATATATATTGAAGAAATCAATATAATATATTTTTAATAAATAAATAATGGGTGGTGTGTATAATATGGTACGTACGTGTTATAGAAAATGCATTAGAAGCCACACACGTTAAAATGCAACTCTCCTTGAATTAAATAAGCTATAGATAGCTCAATAATTGAGGACCGCAACAAGTAAGGCTATGATTTTATTTTGGGAACTGATTAGTTTTTAGATGTATATTTAAATTTTGAGACCATTTTTTAAAAACACTATATCAATTATCATAGTGTATTTTTATATTTTAAACATTCTATTATGTAAGAATGTTTTGGGTTACCATGTTATATAATATATACATGTATTTTGAGATGTAACAATTGTCTTTGTTGTAAAAAAAACAATAAAAAACATGATATTTGAATTGTTGTACGATTTAAAATGTTTAAATTATATTGCTATCACCAACTATAACTTTTAGCCTACAAAAAGCCGCGTTTAGTCTAAAAAATATATATAGAATATTTAAATTGTTAATTATGTATATGTTTGAGTAATTAAAATATAATACATCAGTTTTATACTTTACTTGGTGTAAGTCTCTCGATGACTTGTTATTTTAGTCGATTGTTAAAATGTTGAGTTTTTATAAAACGCTTGATCGAAAAATTTTAATATTTAACTTAATTACTAGACTTGTCACTTGTTTGGATGAAATTTATTTTGCTTCAGATTTTAATCCTTGTAATTTGTAGTCCTTGCTTCGTTTTAAAATACACATAATTTTATGAGACGATTTTATAACATGTCAATTTTTATAAAACGTTGGATCTCATATTCGACCCGATTCATGAAAAAATATTATTTAGTAAAGTATCACTTTTCAATATAGATATTGGTTTGGTCGATCCATCTCACTATATATATAGATTCGCAAGATCGTTTAACAAGAAACTCATACACCTTAAAATATTGTTATGTTCTTCTAAAAAAAAAATTGTTATGTTGAAAAAATTAAAAACAATAATAACTTCACATAATATTAGGGTACACGTATAGATTATTTGGTAGGCATTGAAAATATTCGGTACCCTAAAACATAAATCTTACATGTGGGTATGAGTAACTATATCTATACCAAATGTGGGGCCAATCTTTATTAAATGTTAATAGCTGAAAATAAAATCTGATCCAACTGCCTTCAATAATGGAAATTTAATTCCTGTATCCTATGTACGTTAGTTATTCAAGTAAAAATAGTTTAGATTTTTTTAATTATCAATAGCCATAAAATTAAAATTTTGCTACATTCTTCTCCTATTAATATATATAATAAATAATATGATAGAATTATTATTTATATGATAGAATTATTAATGTCATATATAATATAACTTCTATATATATATATATATATATAATATAAAACTTCTAATATTTTAATAAATATCACGCTGATATATATCGCATTTTAATTGATTGTGTAGATTCAGTAAATTCAAACAATTGATTTAAACTAAAAATCTTTTAAAAATAAATCAAAACAGTAGTTTCTAAGAATGTTTTTGAAGTTACTAAATTATACACATAATAAATAAATGAGTAAGTCTATTATGAGTTAATATCACATATCTATATCCATGAGACGGGTCGACCCGACTCATATTTACAATAAAAAATAATATTTTTGATATAAAAAATAAGGCATTTTCATAGATCTCTTCGAATAATAGACCCCCACGGCTCTCAAAAATGACAGATGAGACTGTCTCATAAGATTTTTTGTGTAAATAATAAAATTATGATAATATAAGCTACCAAACGGAGCCAAAGAGTTGTTATAACCTTATTAATTAAGGTACACTTTTATACGCCTTCACACGTTTTTGTTACACAAAGATATTTTGAGATTATTCGATTCGGTTTATTGAAAAATTTTGGTTCTCGATCGAGATAATTTATTGGATACAAATATTTTTGACCCCATAAAAATTTATGCCCAATAATTCGTAGTTGATTGTAATCGAACATTTTGTGCTATGAATGAGATGGGTACGCGAATAATAACTACGACAAAATAGAGATTATAAATAATGTATAAACATGGACGATATATTGTTTGGTTTGATTGTATAACATACATATCTATAATACCTTAAGCGTCATCACAAAACCTAAATCAACCATGATTGTCAAATTATATAACTGTCCATTTTCATTTTTATCATATTTAATCTTGTGTTATCAATATCATATCAGGATATCTAAAACATACACATATAGTGCCGTCACAACGCATGCATCCTAGTCGATAAACATGGTATGACTTAAAAATGAAGAGTGACTAAAAAATATATATATATATATATATATATATATCATGACACTTCATCAAACAGTACACCAAACACTCGAAACAACAACAAACATGTAAAGACGATAAAAGGATATGATCCTCACACAAAAAGGCGATATACAGATATGCAATGCTTATGAATGAATGCAATCCCATTAACTTGACGTCCTCAAAATTAAAGAATGGGGGCGAGGGTCGGTTAGTGTTTTAAAAGGCTTTTCTAATATTACTTTTATGAGTCGTGCAAAGTACTTGTTGCATAGTCATATGCAAGATATAATTAGTTTACTGCACAAAAGAAGTGAGGTTTGGATTGGGGCCATACACGTGTAGGTGAAAATGGGGAAAAATATAAATGAAAAGAGAGGGGAGAGAGGGGACATAATTGGTGAAATAAGGTAAGGTAAAGAGTCGGGGTCACGTAATGTGATGTTTGCACATGCGAGGGAGTACGATGATGCTACACGTATCCACCATCCCCACGTGACATGCAACATCTCTTGTGGGAGAGGAGAGACACTTTGACGGTGTTGCTTCTTACATCTGGCCTGCCTCTTTATTCCGCAGTCACATGCCCTATATATATATTCATTTTTATTTTTTTTTAAAAAAAATTGATGGAACCAAGTGATTTTCATGCTGTCTTTTTCTGTGTTTACAAGGGATTTTATTAATGGATTTTGTTTTTCTTTTTGAACGTGGGTTTAATGGTTTCATGTGGTAAAGAATCAATACCAATATTATAAATGATGTGTATTTATTGCGAACAGCATATGATTCGTGAGATGAGATTATGAAAGTTTTATGTTTTATATATATGATAAATCAACGTGTATGGATAAGATAATGATTTATATGAAAAGAATGTGATTTTGGTTATGTATGTTTGTGCTCTTTGGTGACAAATTTCAATCTCAGTCATCTTTCTTTCATTTTTTGTTTTGTTTTTTGGTTCAATTTTAGTCATTTTTAAATTTTTTTGTGACTTGAAAACCCACATACGCTACCATTCGGTGCGCACTAGGTAAACATGCGGGCTAATAATCGTACTGGAAAAGTTCTGTGCGACAGACTACACTCTCGTCCTAAGAAAGTGTTGGTTATAAAAGGAATCGATCTCCCGACCCATTATTGTTAAGAGCTTAGATACTCTACCAACTCAGACACCCTTCCGAAAAGCAATTTTAGTTATTTTTTATTTGAAGTGCTGACATGACACTTTTGATGTCGGAACTACATAGATGTTGTCACATTAATTAACATTATGCCGAAAAAATGATTATAAATGGTAAAATAATAAAGATGTAGAGGACTAAGAATATAATTTGACTAATAAATGACCAAAATCAGAATGAGACAAATATACCATACTATTGTTGCAGTTTTATCTGATTTATAATTCTAATCTTTTATTAAATTTTGAGCCAAACATTGAATGAAAGAAAAATGCATACTCGATCCACAAACACCTCGTCTTTTGTAGCAAATGGTATCTATAATGCATATATTCACGTAGTTTATCATGTCGAGTGACATATATACTTGAGGATGTATAATTATTGAATTGTTCATAGAAGATTATATGACCAGTATAAAATGTATGTCTCTTATATGCATAACGACATGAGACTGGCCCATTTCATTTATCTTCTGCCAATGATAGAACTTAGGAGGGCATCGCAATTATAGGAGCGAGGCAGTCTTCAAATTCTATTTTCCAAATGTTATTCTTAATTATGCTTGAACGAAATCGACAAATAAGTGTGCAATAACATAAACGAACAATATATTGAATGAAAACAACTTTTATCGTACAAGATTGTCTCAAATTTTACAAAAAAATTGATATATTACACATTCTCCGTCATTCTATCATTAGAGCCAAAGGTGCGTCATATTTCTTCTTCCATTATGTATCATTTAGTTTAGTGCACATTGGTGCATGGAATGTGGTTATTGAACCCTCGGGCCTCAACTGCTCAACACTTACACTTTCGCGCCCGAAATGGAAAGCATCCGATGGATCATGTATCAACTTTTTGACACAAAGTACTTTTTGGATCTAAAACATGGCATCAACTTGTGATCTTTATATCAGATGAGTTATAAAACATATCAACTACACAAGAAATTAAATAACGTAAAACAATATGACCAATTTTACAATTTACAATTCAAATACGTGATGTGTTTATGACCTTGCTCAATTTCAAATGATGAAAGCGACAACGCCCTTCATCATCGGTGGAAAATTATCATATGTGCAAAGTTTGAACCGAAATTGACGTTTCGAATTTGTATGTAAAAATTATTAAATGAAAGTATGATATGTAATACCCCAAAATATATATATATATATATATATATATATATATATATATATATATTATATAGAAAATTGTCATTGTTAGAACTGATGTGATATAAAGGAGAGAGTTTTTTTTTTTTTTGAAAAATTTAAAATGAGACAAATTGTGATTTCCTTTTTTTTTTTTTTTTTTTTTTTTTTCAAATTGAAGAGCTTTAATATAAGAATAATAATATTCAATAATGTTAGATAGACATGTAATCTAGAGGTTGGGACTTAAGTGCGATCATTTACTACTCCAATATATATATATATATATATATATATATATATATATATATATATATATATATATATATATATATATATATATATATTTCCACCTAACATTGGTTAATCATTACAACGCCAATATTAGTATATTACCATTACCAATAATAGATTTTATATTTATCGAAGGGATGTGAATTATTATTCATGAGTTCATAGTTGCAAAATTTAGGCATGAAGTCGGTAAATATTTAGTTGTTACATTATGCAATTACATTGAAATCATGATTCATGTACAAAATGTTGTGCAGCGGCCCTATGGGTGGCAAATTTCACATAAATCCTGACCCGTCCCGATTCCCAACCCGTTTTCATCTCGAATTTTTTCCGTTCCGAACTTTTTTCGATCCCGACCCGATCAATTTCGGGATCGGGATCGGGATCGGGATCGACAACTCTTTCCGACGGGATTCCCGACCCATTTCGAATATAAAAATAATATTTTTTAATTAAAAAATAATTTTTTTTAATTTTATGTTTTAATATTAATGTTTTATAATTATATACCATATAATTTTTTTTATATTTATCATTTTTAATATTAACATTGAGTTATAAATTTTTATTTTGTTTTTTTATTATTATGAACAATTATATGTTTTTTTTATTAATCAAGCAGTTGTTTTAGTTTATTTGTAATGTATTAAAAAGATGTTTTAGTTTTTTAATGGTTATATACAAAGAAATTTTAATTTATTTGTAATGTATTAAGAAATTGTTTGATTTCTTCATATTTTTTTTAAAAAATATTTTCATAGAATTTTTTAAAAAAAATATTATTCGGGATTACCCTCTCCCGACCCGAAGGGATCCCGAACATTCGGGTCCCGACACTTTTCGGGTGCGGGATCGAAAGAAAAAAAATATCTCAATTTCTATCGGGACGAGAATCGGGTAAAAGGGTTACGGGACGGGTCCCGACCCGATTCCACCCCTAAGCGGCCCGACCAAGATTTTAAATAATATTTTATGATTTATTAACCGACCAATTTTTTTTTAAAATTTTTTAATACAAGGTTTAAGGATTTCAATTTATTTCAAAAATTTTCTACCAAGCAAAATACCACAATAATTAAATATATATACATGGACTATGGTGTTAACTGTGCACTTGTGCATTTCTTTTCTTTCATTTTCTTTTTTTAAAAAAAGAAGTGCCCAGTGTACACATCGTTGTTTTCACAAAAAGAAAAAAGAAAAAAGATGAATAAGCAATAATGTAGTTTTTCTTGATTGAATTGATCATTAATTTTCATTTGACGTTTTCACAAAAATCTTATGCTTACTCTCCTCATAATTTTAAATATCGTTTTGAGAGAAAAAAACATAGATATTAACTAGTGATACAGTTTTTTTAAAAAATTAATTTTATATTAAAAGAAAAATAATATCATAATCATGAAAATTAATGATAGATTATGCCGCAATTTTGGAAAATGACAATTTTGTAAATAAATAAACGACAACCATTTGCATCAATTTTACAAATGTGACATTTTCGTAAATAGATATCAAAAGACGGGGAAAAAAGGTCACACTAACACACCAAAAAAGTCCTTGATCCTTATCCATAAAATAGTACTAGTATATGAGTTCACGTGTTGCATGCTTGTACAATTTTTTATTTTTTCTTTGGAGCTTAATCTAATTTTTTTTAATTAAATTTATTTGATTTAGGTTAAAGTAAGGAAAATATATGATAATTAAAAATTTTCTAAAAAGCTAATGATATAGAATTAAGATTGATATTATTTATATATATATATATATACACGAACTAGTCCAATGTATCTGAGCCAAATAAACAAGATATGGCCCATAGACAATCGTCGGGAGTGTAAAAACAATCGGAACCAAATACATGGGAGTGGTACAAATTACAATAATCTCAAGGAAGGACGTGCGCAAAGAGTCAGTCAACCCATAATAATGGAAGACGACAAATGATAAATCATGTATTGTCTATAACCCAAATATATACACTTTGAACCGGAGCCGTTAAAATGAGTTGGACCACCCATCACGACAGGTCTCAGTCCAGCATCAACAGAGACGGGTTAGCGCACCGTTTTGGTCGGTTTAAACAAGAGTCGTCAAAACAGGTCGGACCAACCACCAATATATCTTAAAACAAAGATTATTACAAGATTGTAGTTTGAAATAAAGTAAAATTTATTTAAAGAAAAAATGTATAATTTAATGATTTTAGTTTTAATTTTAGATTTTCATAGTACTACTAGATATTCTTGGATTATAATAAAATGTAAGTGAAAGAAAAGTAGTGGAGTAATTTGATTAATAGTTAGTATAAGCTATTTAGTTACTAAATTTAAAAATGTCGGACAAAGTATCAACAACATGTAAGAGAGGATTCCATTTGCGAATAGTTGCTCAAAAAAGAGAGAAAGAAACACACAAAAGAAAAGGTTAATGTTACTTAAATTAGTAGCTAAGATTGTTCTTGGATGGAGGATATGATTTAAACAATGGATTTCAAATTATAACTACCTAAGGTGTAGTTAAAATTCACCAAAATTAGGATTGAAATTAAATAACAAATTTGATCAACTTGAATTTGTCCATCGAAACACGGATTGAAATTTAAATAACAAATTTGATCAACTTGAATTTGTCGGGCTAATTGCATTCACCCCCTGTGAAAAATCTAAAAGATATAAAGCACCCTATGTAAAATTAATAGCATGTTAGACCTTATGTTTTAAAAAAATTAGCATAAAAACCCCTATGAGAGGATATAAATGTGCCCGAGTTTGTATAACATAGGGATGAAATGTGCTACATTTTAAAAAATCAAGGGATGCATTAGCCTATTAATATTTTTTATGGGTTTTATGTCTTTTAGACTTTTCACATGGGGTGAATGCAATTAGCCCTGAATTTGTCTATCGAAACACGCTGAATAATTTGAAATCAACAGATTTGAAATACATCATCTCTAGTATATTTACAATGAGTTCGCACAAAATACCCACAATAAAATTTTAAAGGAAGTTATCCGCCTTAATGGCTCGATATTCTACAATTTGTTCTAAAGTATATAATTTATAATCAAATGAAACTGGTACAAATTCCATCAAGGATCATGTTTCCATAGATAACGATTTCGCAACGGCTCGGGATTAAAATACTTACGCATACATCATACATGAAGCAACAGCACCATGATCCTTCCAATGCTGAAGGAGTTAGTCACCTAACTACCCCTAGATTTGTTCTGGAGAACATCAAGCAAACATTTGTTAAAAATACTTGAATCAGCAAGCATGGTTGGCTGAATAAACAGGAGACAATATTTTCTATCTATGAGTTTTCAAAGATTTATATTCGTCATCCCCAATCAGTACCAGGATAAGCTGTGATCTGATAACAACACCACGATATAAATTATGACAAAAACTTAGATACGAATACAAGAAAACCCAATGAAAGAAACATCAAATAAAACACAATTTCTCAGATATACTCACAGATGAAAGATATAACAAAAGCAAATTACCATTGAAATTCACCAGCCATATTATCCTATACGAAATTCCAATCTAATAATTTAAAGGAAGACAAGGATATCCTCGTCTCACTAATGGATAGTAGGAAATTAGGAATGTACATGTTGGGACTAATCATACAAGCATTACCTTGGAATCCAAAATCTTTCTGCTGTCACTGTAATATTGGTTCGGATGATTTATTCCCGCGTCACAAAATTCCCCATGAATAGCTTCAAAAGTCAAGGTGCATGCCAACTGCATAACCAACATTTGAGGATAAAAATAACCATTAGAAGGACAAACTTATGGCAACATAACAGAAAAAAGATTATGAGAAACAATGACCTGATAGTGTCTGTTCCGCACTTTATCAATGACCTCCTCCATCGGGCGACTGCCTACTCCCATCTTACCAAGGGCTGCTCTCAAGTTTTCCTCACTGGTTTAGTAGTAATAATGAGTATGGATAGATTGAATCATCAAGAAATTTCGAGCAGAAAGCACGATATAGGAGTTAATAATGTCGGTTCAGCCTATTCAGTATAGAAATATTCAGCCTTCAATATGAATTCCGTATTATCTCATGTAATGAGATAATTGCTCAATAAAAATTATGCAATTGATGTTGCATATTTTCAGATACTAGATAACTAAACCAATTATCAAGAACTGAAAACTGCCAAAGTAGCTCCATCCATAGTATAGTTGCAAGAGGATCGGCTATCACAACAATTTTTATTTATCTCCAGAAATTTTTCCAGCAAAACATTATCACAGCAGAGGTTGCTAGAGTGGAAGTCTAATCAAGTCATCAAGAACTTGCTTGCTTGAACAAAACTAACTGGTGCATCATTTGATGAATTGCTAACATTATAAGATGCAGTTCAGTGTTTTAAAATAGAAAGGACAGCTGCTGCCACTAAGGAGAACTGACCTGAAATGACGATAAGGACACCCATGATGATCCCCAACACCTGGTGTTGAAGATATTATTTTTTGACATGAATAGGGCGTGTAATCCTGCACCAGGAAAAAGAAGGTGAGAAGGAAATCGTAATATTCTAAAATTTTGCGAAAGTAATTACTATTTCTGAGCTGTGAAACCAGTGATAAGCTTAGTAATCTTTCATCCACGGCTTTGCCTTAACCATTTATGCGGCATCTATAGATTATGGTAAAGACCCATTAATAACAATACGAGTTATCGAACGACAAAAAAAGAACAAGATTAGATCATTCCAAGTCATGTTCTTATTCTCCCTTGTTTATGAAAAAACAGTACTTAAATTACCCTTTTCTCCTTATACCCCAGAGCTATTCACAAAACTTGATATGGAGCAGGAGTCACGAATGCCAAGACATTTCCTTTTTCTCTTCTGAAAAAGGAATAGATGAGTAGGTTTCAAAGCCTGGTCACAGATTGTTGGCACTTTTGTAACTCTTTTGTTAACATTAGGAAACAAGAAATCAATTGCCAATATGATACGCTTGATTATTAGTCTTTTCAACCTTTCTTAAACATTATCTTAAAATGTTCTAGACTTCTTGTGAATGACACTGGACACTATATAACAAGCCACAACTAAAGTCGTTTAAAACGTTCATACAAGCATGAACTCATCTGTCACTGTAAACAAAACTCATTAAACTGTCAAAAGGTCAGGAAGGATATATTTTGAGCCAATGAAGTTTATACGATGGATTCCTATGGCACAAACGGAATATGAGGCATGTCAGAGATGAAATACCGTTCTCTTCCCTTCTTTCCCATAATTGTGGCGTATGCTATATGCATATTCTTTGTCAAATCTTTCAGCACCAACCTACAAAATTTGCATAACTCATTTCTGAAGGAAAAGAAGGGTTTATGAATTCCACGAGGCATGGCAAACGAAACACGATGAGAAAACAATTTTAACTGGTCTTTGTCTGCAATAGTTTCTTCTCACTCTGTCAAAATTATTTGTAAAAAAAAACATGTTGGCAAAATAGCTATTGCAGCATAGCCCAGTATGATTTACTAATTTACAGGAGTTTTATCATTAACTTGTGGACGGGTCTGTATGATAGGCCATGAATAAAAATCAACACATTCTCTTAATGCCGGGGATTCAAACTTGCACAGTTAAAAGACAACAGATATTGGTTTTGAAGCATTTTCTCCAACGTAATTATGGTTGAACTTGTGGTTTTGCACGCTTAAATGCCCTCCGCTCTCTTTCATCAACCGATACAGATCAGCAGCAACGAAAGACACAACACAAGCACAAAGATAACCTTTTTGGAGAACTCTGCTTTCCAGAATGCAAGGGCATCATCCAAGTTAAGTCCTACACCCTAAAAGAACAATGGTACAAAATTTCAGCCCAAGAAAACAATCAGGCAACTTAAAACAATTTCTTAGGAACCTATTTTAAAATCCAAATTAGCATATCACTGAACATGTGTTTACTTTGGAAGTAAATGACCTTGAGAAAGAGACCTAGTTGCATCCGCCCTCCATGCTTCAAGTGATGATCCTCTCTAAGCTGCGAATGGAAGTATAAGTGGTAAAATGGAAGGAAATAGATCCAAGACTCTGGTAGTTGCAAACTAAGGTATGAAGTACACCAATGTTGCAACCACAGCTAGCTAGAAGAGGGAAAAACCTTGTGGCCAACCCCTTAGCTCTTAGGTAGAGTTGTTGTCTTTCAAAGAAAGATCATGGCTTCGAATCCCATAAAACACGTGGTTGTTAAAAAGACAAAAAGAAAAATTGAAATGGTCACCTTTGCAAATAAATGACTCATGCAGAGAGGGAATGAGCTTTTGGCAACTTGATCAATATCCTTCAATGTTATTTCTGCGGACTCTTTCGGCTGTAATGGAACTTCACTAAGTCAACTAACAGAGAAGGAGTTCTAAAATTTCAGGAGAAGGAAAACAGATTAATTAATCATGTTGTCCTTCCAAGTTACCTGGCTATAATCAGGACCTAAATAGCTTGTCGATAGAGCTTCAATGATCTAAACAAAGCAAAGAACTTTGGTAATCATGAAATTCAGAGACAAATGGTATTGAAATTACTTCTGGGTATTTACCGGAGTTAGTCTGTCCTTCTCTTGCTCTCTAATCATCGAAGTCCATTTTCTAACAGACAAAATGGTATGTCATGAAATGACAGAGAGTTTAAAATCATATGCATATATTTTCGGGTGGATGCGCAATATGTTACAACTTTAGGCTAAAATGTCTCTTGAAAGTTTGAATTTTCAGAATTATGCCAAGGCACTGTGTTAACTGGAGCGAAAGAAAACTTGGACTGAATGTCCATGAAAGACAGATGAATTGGAATGTTTCGAAACTCCCAAATCAAAGTGGATTACACCTCAAAGCACATCAACTGACTTTTTAAAGTGAAAACATGAAATTGTCCTTTCTGACGCAACTCAATCTCCAAATAACTATTTATTATAATATCAAAGCCTGTCAATGGTATAACTTTCATTGCAATTTCCCCAACTATTTGTTTGGTACTTGAAACTATATGGCTGATCAATCAACACATAGTATGCACACTGCTGAAGGAAAAATAAAGAATGCATGCATAGCAAGAATTTCAAGAAACCTGTTTGTCAATACAAGTGCTTTTGACAAATGACTGCGATATTGTGTCATGAGAAGTGAAACCACCTACAGAAAAGCTTAAAATTAAATCATGAACTAATTGAAAAGAAGTTCAGATGTGTAAATAAATTGGTGGATCAAGCATATTGACCTGATTTGTTGCAACATAAGCATACCCCTTTAGTAGAAACACTCGCCGACTTGCCACAAGATCAGGAACTTGTTCAAAAGGTACCTTCATTTACACAAGGAGGGAAAAGAGTTCAACAAAATGCAAGTCAACAAGAAACTGTGTCCGATGCATGGTCGCATTGATAGTTTTGAAATTCGTTCTTTGGGCAGAGGAGTGATTTTTAAGTACTCCTAAAATGTAGTTCTATTTCTTTCTAAGAATATTAGGGTTATGGTGCAGGACGAGGGTGTAACAATCATTTTTATTTCAAAATGATTTCAAGAAGTGCATACTCATCCATCGAGCAGGTGCAGATAGAGAGGAATGGAGTGTATGTATTACCTTGTAATATATTGTATCAGCTGCAATAAAAGGAGGGAAAATAAAGTGATCAGAAACGAATCTAAATGCCAATTAAATGTTCCAGAAGTGAAGTAATCAGGCTTCTACCAGTGGATAAGGATTGTCCATTGGAGCGCACCACCTGGTTCAATTTGTCCTTTACACTCTGAAAAAATGGAGTATAGAGTTACATATCAACCCAGTCTTTGTTTTCACGCATTAAAGAGGAAGATTGGCCTATGGCTATAACTTTTTATAAAACCTATGGCTATAACTTTTTGGATCAAGAAACTTAGCATTCACAGAAACAGTTGTTGATTTTCAAAAACATGAAAATAAAATAGAGTACCTCATATTCAGCACTGCTTACAGCTTTGTAAGGCAGGTCAAACTCTACCAACAATGCCCTCTGTGTTGAAAACAATACCCACAAAGATCGGTTAGTCAGTATCTGAGAAAAACTGAGAATACCAGCACTGGCAGCATAACCTATCACTACAGGTAGTGAAATCAAACCTGGGCTTCAGGAGTTTCAAGTTGAAATCGATAACGAAATAGTGTAGACTCAATGGAAAGAAACCATTTCCTTAATTCCTCCCTACCATAGAGCAACAAAAGCTAAAGAAAATTACAAGACAACAGAAATATGAAAAGAACAGAAAGGGAGCAAATTAAATGTATGTATTACTCTCTGCAGTAGACTAGGCGCAGCACGAAATGTGAAATGACATCCTTGTTGACAGCCTCAGATGCTTCTACTTGCATCATATGTGTCCTCCATAATTCCTTAACCTGCACCAAATATACCAATTTTGAGCAGCGAACACAGCAAGGAAAAGATAGCAACTTGTGCTACTTTAAAATCATGGAAGGCACGCAACACAGGGAAAAGCCAATCGCCTACCAATTTTTCCATCTCGTTGACCTTTTTCCCGCGGGACAACCCATCTGATATCCCTTTAAGAACTTCATCAAAAAAAAAATCGAAAACCATCAACGAAATAACAAAGACTTGGAATGATTGTGCAAATTACAACTCATGGTCTAAAAAAAAGTACTGGACAAACTATAAATAAAATTGTGCGACATGGCATTTCTGTCGATTTCAATACCGCCAGCACAAATCCATCGAGTGGGCATCAAAGAGTGAAATGCGGAGATACCTCGGAGACGGTCCACGGCGTAAAGCTCGAAATCTTCGAGCCGAACCTCGATTGCCGGAGCAGAACGGTACAGCGGGATGGTGGAAACGGCGCCGCCCTCCGCAGATCCCGGCGAGGATGCTCTGTTACGCCTCACAATTTCCATTTTTACTCCTTTGATTCTTCTTCCACTGTATTTGCTTTCTGGGGAATTCGCAGTAGAAGGAATCTACGGCAGGAAACAAAAATGGCGGGAATATTGACTCCTTGGCTTCTGCGCGCGCATCGCAGATGGGTATAATTAATCGGGCAAGGAAGAATAATTCAGTTGATGGGCCGGGTCTCTCATTTGGGCTGGGTTGAAAGAAAATAAGTCCAGCGGAGCAGTCCAGTAAACAGTGAAGGTCATGCCTACAAAAATTGTTTTTTATAAAGGAAAAAAATATATAGATATTGAGAAATTTTCAGCTATCCAATCAATGATGTTCAATTTGTTTTCGACCACTAAAACTCAGTACCGTGTTTTAGTTATGTAAAAAATAAAAAAAACAACTAAACGAGGTGGAAAAATATTATTGGGCAGTTGAAAAATCCTCTATATATATATATATATTTTGCCAAGAATGAAAAGTTGTGTCCTTATTTCATCTAGTGTTTGATCGAGTTGTATAATATTTGAATTTAAACCTTTTTTTATTACAAAATAGGAGGAAGAATTCGAACTCGAGTATCCGTCATTAGACCAATTGAACTACAAATCCGGTCTTCAATTTAAACTTAAATATGTTATTCTTCTCTCGTAATAAATTATGCTCATATTATAGATTCATCCCAAATACTTTTGGATATTATAATTTTGTAGCAATGTAAAAACATTAAATAATAAGCCTACATTTGTACATGCACTTTAGAATCGTTTTAGTGTTTGATAAGTGATAAAAATTTATAGTATGTGTTTGGATAAAAATTTTGTAAATTTTGTTTTAAAAAATATTCTCTAAGTATATCTTTTTAAAAAAAACAATTGAGATGTTTTTTTTCTTATATTTCTCGAATGATCAAACATCTCTCGGCAGGTAAAAAAATAAATCTTGATTTTCATATTTTAAATTTGCAAATATATTTATATCGTAAAATTAATTAGTTTCAAATTGTAATTTACCTGCTTATAAACCCAACCCGGCCCAACAATTTATAAAAGCTGTACGATCCCTAAACCCCATCGATCTCTGCTCTTCTTCCCCAAAATGAACGCTCCTGTGCTGGTTCTCAGTAAGTCTGTTTCTCTTTCAGCTCCATGAATGAAGATTCATTTGATGATTCCAGTTTTATCACATGTTGGATGTAGTAGATTTTGTTATGGGAAAGAGAAATGTGAACTCAAATCTGTTCATTTCTTTGTTTTTCGTTTTGAATGATGTCGTGATTTGGTTGAACAGAGGATTCATTGAAGCGGGAGTCTGGAAACAAGGTGCACCATGCCAATATCCAAGCATCCAAGGTACCTCCTTCTCTTCTCCGTCTTGCTTTTTCTAGCTTACGTACTCACTCGGGCCTTCAATGGGCATTTTGTTAATGAATATGTAATTAGCCTGATGAAATTGTCGCTGCCAGTTTAGGGTTGGATTCTGGAAGTTATTGAAACAGAAAAATATTGGTCATTGTGGAACATAATGGGTCTTGGATAACTGCATTGCTTCAGTGCCTTACTAGAGCATGCAAATTTTTGATTTTTTTTTCCATTTATATTGGCACGTGGTTTCCTTGGGGAAGGGGAGGCTGGTGGTTTAACTTGGTTGATATGATTTCCTGGAAGTATTTTGTCTTGCTTGTCAAACACTATTATTTTGGTTGCTCTTGATAGGCTGTTGCTGATATTATACGTACCACTTTGGGTCCAAGATCAATGTTGAAAATGCTGCTTGACGCTGGAGGAGGTGATTTTATTGTTTGTTTAACATGAACTATGTTTACTGTTTAAGGACGACTCTATAAAATCTATGAAAGAAAAAGTATTCGGTGAGAGATTGTTGGTGAACTTCTCTAATTTGCTTTTTTTGTTAGCTAATATATTATTTTTATAATTACAGGGATAGTAGTGACAAACGATGGCAATGCCATTCTTCGTGAATTAGATGTTGCGCACCCAGCAGCTAAGGCAAAATTTCTTTGTTAACTTTTACTCTTAAGTTAGTCAACAGCGGTGTTTGATCTTTTATAAAAGGCATCTACTAACTGTGCCTCGCAATTCCGCTATTTTCTATACTATCACAATACTTAATGTTTGTTTTTAATTCAGAGTTCTGTGACTGTGAAACTGATAGTATTTTCCATCTAGGTGTGGATTAGCACCTTGCTGAATTTTTATCACTTTACTGCACTCTGATCTGCTTTCTTTAAATGATTGCAGTCAATGATTGAACTAAGCCGAACTCAGGATGAGGAGGTAGGAGATGGAACCACATCTGTCATTGTCCTTGGTATGGATTGAGGTTAATTTTTATTCAGTTAATTTTCTCATGATTCTTCATGTGTTCTGAGAGCTAATTTTATCATTCTGAATTTCTGATGAATTATGTTGTGCATTTGCTTCAGATATACTGTACATACAATTTTTTGTGCCTAACTGCCTATTGTGGGGTGTATGTATGTGCACAGCTGTATATGTTTTGAAATGTTAGTGTACTGTTATCTGTATTCTTGTGAAGTGTGTGTTTGTGTGCCACTGTCTGCTGTATGCATATGAGCATATCTTTATGGTGGTTGCTTATTTATAGGCTTATAGCTGAGAGAGTTCTTGTTTAAGGCAATTAAATAAATGATCATGACATCATGTGTTTCTCATTGATTAAAGAGAGAGTCTTCACTCACTTTTAACTTATTATCACTCTTTGATAACTGCTCTAGTTTTGTTTTTGATGTGATTATTTGCTTTTTGTGATTATTTTACTTTCCTTATTTTCTGTTATTTATTTAATGTAGCTGGTGAGATGCTCCATGTTGCAGAAGCGTTCATTGATAAGAACTATCATCCAACTGTCATCTGTCGAGGTAATATCAGTTACTCTTTATTATTCAATGTTGCTGCTTTGGGGATTTATGTATATGGGTGATAACAAGTTCCCTTCCATTGTGCTGCAGCGTATAATAAAGCCCTAGAGGATGCTCTTTCTGTGCTTGAAAAAATTGCATTGACTGTAGATGTTAAGGATCGTAAGTTTTCTTTACATCCTGTGCCTTATGTTTGACTATTGCTTGTTTTCTGGTGGCTTGTAAAGTCTGTACCAGTGTGATATGGGTTGTTTGCACAGCACTTTGTGAACAGGACTTGAGCTTGTGAAGAGAACAGCCACTTTGGACATATCTTGATTTCTTGTTCAGGAAATTTTCTACTTGAAATATGGCATATGCTCCGGTATTGAACAATAGAGGTTTTAAATACCCTAAAATTTCATCCCCTGGTTGGCCAGTGTAGGGAATAAATAAAAGCACCGGGATAAGCCTGCCTTCTTTTTATGGAAGAGTGATTGTTCTTTAAACTCTATGATAACATCAATAACCTTCATATTCTTCTGGCTCTTAAACTGCGTTTTTCACGTGGCAGGTTCAACTATGTTAGGGCTTGTGAAGAGTTGTATCGGCACAAAATTTACTAGTCAATTTGGAGATATAATCGCCGTAAGTATTTTATGATTTGCCATTTAACGACCATATGGTTGTTCCCCCAGTCCTTACCTTTTATTTCCATGACACAATCGTATATTTTTTTATTATGATTTTGACATGTCAATGGATTAGAAACTATGAGATAATATCAAATATAGGGTCACTCTGAAATATATCTGAACAAAGATCTTAAAGAAAGTTTTTAGTTCATTATTAATTGAAAGACGACGTATACTAAGCTGAAAGTATAATTATGTAATTTATTCAAATCAAGATTGGGCTTCCAAATTGGATTGTTGATTTTTTTTTATTTGTTTGCTTGTGTTCTTTTGTGTGTGTGTTTTTTTTGTAAGTTTGGTTGGATGGATGTCTTATCCTACATTTGCACATTTTAATTTATTATTATCATTGAAGAAACTATGTTTATTGTAAAGAAAATTTTTTGTTCTAAGATGAATGTTTGTTTTGTGACTAGTCGTCGTGGAATGAATTAGTGGACAATCTAGTAAAATTTGAAAAACACTAAAATTAAAGTTTAATTAGTTTTATGGTACTTCACAAAGAGGGCTCTGAACATTATTTGATATGTATGCCAGGTTGATCATGTATCATGGTTCATAGCAGTAACGATAAGTATGCATCAAATTGTCCCAAACCTAGACCCTAGTGAAATAATGTTTTAATTGCATTTACTAGTGGAACTTGAATACTTGATTATAGAAATTATAACTTTGTGAACTAACGATATGTATGCATCAAATTGTCCCCTAACCTAGACCCTAGTGAAATTATTTTAATTGCATTTACTAGTGGAACCTCATTATAGAAATATAACTTTGTGAAGATTTTAGACAACTAAGATTTTGAGTGCATGATCTGTCAGTTACGTGGTTATCAGAATTGTAATCGGGTTATTCTGTGGTAACCTCCCAGGACTTGGCCATCGATGCCACAAGCACTGTTGGTGTTGATCTTGGTGAAGGAATGCGTGAGGTGGATATCAAAAAGTACATCAAAGTCGAGAAGGTTCCTGGTGGTCAGTTGGAGGACTCAGAGGTTTTAAAAGGAGTAATGATTAATAAGGATGTTGTTGCTCCTGGAAAAATGAGAAGAAAAATACTGAATCCTAGAATTATACTCCTTGATTGTCCTCTCGAGTACAAGAAAGGTGAGAACCAAACCAATGCTGAATTGCTGAGGGAAGAAGATTGGAGTGTATTACTTAAAATGGAAGAGGAGTATATTGAGAGCTTATGTGTGCAGATACTGAAGTTCAAACCAGATTTAGTGATAACTGAAAAGGGTCTCAGCGATCTGGCTTGCCATTATCTTAGCAAAGCTGGTGTCAGTGCAATCCGAAGGTTAAGAAAGACTGACAATAACAGAATCGCAAAGGCATGTGGTGCGGTTATTGTTAATAGACCTGATGAGTTGCAAGAATCTGATGTTGGTACTGGTGCCGGACTGTTTGAGGTGAGGAAAATTGGGGATGAGTTCTTTGCGTTCATTGTCAACTGCGTGAATCCAAAAGCATGCACCGTACTTTTGAGGGGTGCCAGCAAGGATCTTCTGAATGAAGTGGAAAGAAATTTGCAGGTATCTGTGAGATTTTATGCCCCTTGAGATTGTGTGGTGGGTTTTTCTGATTTAAATCATGATTGTACACAGGATGCTATGTCTGTAGCTAGAAATATAATTAAAAATCCGAAACTTGTTCCTGGTGGAGGTGCTACGGAGTTGACTGTGTCAGCTATGTTAAAACAAAAGAGTTCTTCCATTGAAGGCATTGAAAAGGTGAACAATTTCTTGCCTGTACTTCTCAGGTTGTGTCTATGTTAATTTCTGTTATTTGGATATGGGTTTTCAGATGCTATCTACACTAGATTGGAACATTATCGTTTTCCAACTTTGTTTTGGCTGCATAACAGACAAGTTCGAGTTCTTTCTGAATTCAATTTTACAAATGACTTGCAAGATGTGATTGTGAGTTAAAATTGTCAAATGAGCTTCATATTCTTAAAAATTGTTTGAAGGTAATCCGACTAACAACCTAATGGAATTAGAAATTCTGTTGTAATATTTTTCATTTGTCATTGCAATATTTTGTGGTGTCGGTATACTCAAAACAATTAAAAGATAGTGGGTTCTCTATGGATAAGAAACCTCTGCATTGATTATCAAGATTAGCATGTTTCGCATGATGAAACCTGCTTTTCAGCTAACAGTGCGTCTTTTACCTGAGGATATCTAACTTGTAGAAATTTAAATCTAGTTTTATGCATCATCATGAACAGTGGCCTTATGAAGCAGCGGCAATAGCTTTTGAAGCTATTCCAAGAACTTTGGCTCAGAACTGTGGTGTCAATGT
The DNA here is from genome assembly GCF_033568475.1 of Henckelia pumila. Lineage (NCBI taxonomy): Eukaryota > Viridiplantae > Streptophyta > Magnoliopsida > Lamiales > Gesneriaceae > Henckelia > Henckelia pumila. The sequence continues at coordinate 29,525,505 of NC_133122.1, forward strand.
GATCAGGACTATGACTGCCTTACAAGGAAAGGTGAAATTTCCTTTATTCTGCATTCGTGAATCTGTGAAAAAGCTATTCATATTACCGTGTTATTTATTTGTTTTAATCCTTTTAGCATGCAAATGGTGAGAATGCGTGGATTGGCATAGATGGAAATACTGGTGAAGTTGCTGATATGAAAGAGCGGAAGGTGTGAATTTTGAGAATTACCTTTTCTTGATGTTCATATTATCAATTTTTTTCCAATTATAATTCCTTTCTGTGGTATACTGAATTGTTCTCAGATATGGGATTCCTACACGGTGAAGGCACAAGCATTCAAGACAGCCATTGAAGCTGCCTGCATGCTTTTGAGAATCGATGACATAGTTAGTGGGATTAAGAAGAAGCAGGCTCCAGGAGCTGGCCAGGCTCCATCAAAGCCAAAAATCGAGGAAGAGGGTGATGCCGATAACGAGCAGATGATTCCTGAGTGAGAGGAAATGCAGGTATAGCGTGTGGGATGCTGTTTTTTTTAATTGTGTGGTGTTGGTGGCAAGTCAAGTTTTTTCTAAAAGATTTTGGGGTTAAATTTTGATGGTTGAATTTGTATATTTAACCCTCTAATATTTGACCCTTCAAAATTTTGAGGAGGGGGAAATTATGGTAATCAACTATTGCGTTTTTGTATTTTAAAAAAATTAAAAAATCGTTTTCGAATTTTATTTTTAATTTGTATTTCTTTATCCAAATTAAATATGTTTATTGGGAAAAAATAACCTTCAAATACAAAGGGAATGCAAGAACAAAATAAAAAAAAAAATTGACAATTTTATATTTCCAAATCATGGTCAAACGAAGGTTATTTAGTGAAATAAATTCCGATAATATACACGCAACGCGTGTGCTTGGATTATTTTATTTTTTAAAATTATTTTATTTAAAAAAAAATGGATTTTGTGCAATTTATTTTTATATAAAAACTAAATTCGAATCTAATAAAATTTAATATTACATCATTAAGATAAAATTTTATTTATATAATTTGAAATCCACTAATAGATGAAGCGATTAATCTGTCAAAATATATATAGATGCTAAGTGTGTAAAATGAGTAATATGACTAAATGAGAATTGTGGGAGGAAGGAATATGCAGATTAATATGGTTGGATGAGTTTTTTTTTTTTTTTTTAAGAAAAACAGAAAGGAAATGTGGATAATGGAAAGTTAGAAGGGTATTTTTTAAATGTGAAAAATTTTCACCAAATTATGGTTTTTACTTTTTATTATTAATAATTCTTTTCTTTTCTGTTTTTTAATTCTACTCTTATGATGGGGATAGGGCGGGCCGAGGTGAAATATAAAGTGGGATGAGACTAGAGTGTCGCTTTGGGTTAGATTAGATTGTAAGGTCAGCTCGCCCCCATACGATTTAAGTAGGTTGAGTTAAAAAAATTTCAACTCAATTGAAGGTGGGCCTACACAGGTCAACCAGCGCGGGTCGTGGGCTTGGGCAGGCCAAGCCTGATTTTTTTTTTTTTTTTTAACTTTTGTGGTGATATATACATGCATATTTTTTAATGAAAAGTTGTGATTTTTATTATATTAATTATTTTATATAAAATTTACACGTATGAAATCAATAATTAAAAATTTTATTAATATGTTTCATTAATATTTATTTATGAAATTAAATTTATAATTAATTATAATGATTTTTATTTTATTTATTTATTTTTATTTGTAATAAGCCAACCCATGGGTCGACCCGTCTAACCCGCAACCCACCTTGGTTGAGTTGGGTTGGGTTGGTTTGGTTGGGTTGAAAATTTTCAGCCCGTCGAGATGGTGGGTCGGCTCGCTCTCGACCCGTCAAACGGTGGTTTTTTGGTGGATCGATCTGTCCCGTCATGGGTTGACTCGTCTGACAGCTCTAAATAAGAAAGACGGGTCTTGAGTCATGCCTCGTTGCCTTTCCTAAACAATCTATGCTACATCGGGAGTGTTTTTTTCCCTATTTTAATATCGTTAGTGAGACCCATATATTTTTATGAAAATTGACATATGCCTTGATGATCCAATGATTGATATTTGACCACATCATGAAAAAAGTATTAAGATATAACATAGAATAATCCAAAAATATATTACCTATTGATCATGAATGATTTTAAAAATTACAATTTATTAATCAGAAATATTACAAAAAAATATTACCGAAGTCTTCGAATCATTTGGAGACGTTGAATCTACCTTGTCAATTATCATCCACAAAATTGCCAATCGTCATCACAATAAAATAGTATTATATATCCTGAATCGCAACAGACTTGCAGTGATCCCGTGAAAGTTTTCATCTCCCAAGAACTTGAAAGTTCCAAAAGCATCTCAGGATATCTTCAGTTACCTACTCGCAACATAGTCAACAATTTACAATTTTTTAGTCATCCATAATTTCATACTAAAATTATTTTATATTTTAAAGCACTCAATTGATAAATTATTTTATCCAATTTCATGTTTATTAATAATATTTGATCATATTATTCATTCATCAAATAATTATTTATCTTACAATAATTAAATCATTAATTAATTATCTTAAATCAATCAAATTATTGAATTTAAATTATAATATTATCCTTGATTAATAAACAATATTATTCATATTTTATTAAGATTTAAAAAAACAAAACAGTAATTTATCTTTTTTTTTTTAAATCTAATCATTCAAATTTGATAAAGTATCATTTATCAAACAAACCAAATGCTATATTAACTATCATTTTTTTAATTATATTAGATTATTTATCTTTATATTACTATTACTAGTAACTAGGGGTACAAACGAGTCAAGCTACTCGTGAGCGACTCGGTCAAAACTCGGCTCGAGCTCGGTTTGACCGAGTTCGAGTAGCTCGAACATAAATCGAGCTCGAGCTCGAGTATCAAATATGTGTGCTCGAGTAGCTGTCAAGCTACTCGATTATATATATATATAATATAATATAAATATATATAATATAATGCATATAATATTATATATTTTATTTATTAATTCATATTTATTTATTTAAATATATTTATTTATTTTTCGAGCTTGAGCTCGAGTAATTCGAAATATACATGAGTCGATTTCGAGTATGAAATTAGTTACTCGATCGAGTAGACAAATATAAGTCGAGCTCAAGCTCGAGTAGTACGATAGTCGACTCGGCTCGACTCGTTTGCACCCTTGCTAGCAACCGTGACACGTGATTTTCACGTGGTCGAATTCAATTATTTGGAAAAAAAAAATTTAACAAATTATAATTATAATAGAGAAAAAGTTATGATTTTTTAAAAGTAAAGATAATGTAAAAATGTATTTGGATAATTTAATAAAAATAGATAATGGAATTTGAAAAAATAAGATAAGGATGTTAGAGAAAAATGAGGATACATTAGTCATATATAAATTAAAGAAGATATGTGTTAAATTTAAGGATAAAACGGAAAAAAAATTACTGTGATTTGACACATCAAAAACGGTTATTATAATCCTCTCATCTATTATAGAATAATAATAATAATAATAATAGAATGAGTAACACTCCTGTGCAACGGTCTCATTCGTGAGACGGGTCAACCCTATCCATATTTATAATAATAAGTAATACTTTTGACATAAAATGTAATACTTTTTAATGGATAACCCATATAAGAGACCCGTCACACGAATATGACCCGTGCAACGGTTGCATACAAGTGTTTGCCATAATAATAATATAGATATCTTTAACTTCGAATGATAAAATTATCGAACTAAATTTACACATTAAACATGTAAAAAAATTATCATCTTTACAATAGAATCTAGTCCAGGATTTCGAGATTAGTGAATAATGGAAATATATTAAATATATTAAATTTTATTTAAAGTTTTTTTTTAATCTTAATATAGTTTTATAAAAAAAATTTAGTTGTATATATAGATATTTTATTAGTATGTAAATGTAAGGTTGGCTTGGTGGATCTTAAAATAGGAACCCAGATTTTAACGGAGATATTGTCTTTGCTGGGGACAAAACAGGTGGTAAAAAAATTTTAAGGCTCGTCTCGAAACGATAACACTAACAAAAAAAAAAAAACAAAAAAACAAAACAAAACAAAATAGAGAAGTAATAAAGTATTGCAGTAAAAAAGTTATAAATTATTTTCACATTTATCTGGTATATAATTTATCATATCGAAAAATTCGAAATAATATAAAAATTCATTATATTTCTAAAAATATTAGTAAATTCATTATTGTTCAAAATCATTTTACAAAAAAAGCTTATCCAAACATATATTTTAAGCATTTTTCTCTAATAAAAACACTAAATAATTCTTATAACTTTCATTGTTCTAAAAAATATATATATATTGTGCATACATTATTCTCATCTCATGTTTCACGTTTTAAAATAATAATTTTCACCAATTAAAAAAAATGAACGTCCGTGGCCAGATAGTATATTTTGTGAAAAAAAAAAAGAATTTCGAAGTAACAAATGACGTGGCGCAACGAGGATCGTCGAATGCCCATGAGCGGGTCACAGCTCAGCCGTTGAATCACCTACCCCCGCGAAACGACGTCGGATATGACTCAACTCCGCGTCAGGCCATGCTGTAATTTCGATAAACATAACAATCAGTACACGTTCATCTGACTCACCCCCAATTATTATCTCCCCATCTCTCCCCACGCACGAAAACGCGCGTGAACTACACCTTCGTCTCTCCACGCCCGCGGTGCTCCACACGCGGATCCCTAGAGGCTGGGAGACCGTGACGTCATATCTTTTGGGGGAAACCTATAAATTTTGACTAAGATATTCGAGTTGAGGACTCGAAACCTTAAAAATTGTCAATCAAGGACATTTCGTATCCCACTATAAATATCCCCCCTCTCTTTTCTCCCCATCCCACACGCACCCCTCTTTTTTAGTATTTATACATACATTTTTAGGTATTCTTCCTTTTGTCCATTTTCGCTTGTTGGTCTCTATTTCTTTAAGACGATGACGATCCTCATCGAGCAGCCTCCTCTTGGTATACATTTGATTATAATAATTATAATTATAATAGTCATATACATGCATTTTTTTTTTAAATTTTGATTAATTGATGATATATAATTGTTTCATATGTAGAGTTCGACATCGACGAGAAGAAAGTCCCATGCGATGATGATGATGATGCGAATGACCTCGTGTTGGATGGAGGGTTTGTGATGCCCAAATTGGATTCGGATTTGAAATTCGAAGCGCCCGAAATCAATTCTTTTGGCAAATCTTTCAGGTCATTTTTTTTATATGTTCGATTCATATTTATTTACTTTTCTGAAAAAAAAGGTGTTGAATAAACTCACAAAAACTCAGAATCAATGTGTATATCAAATTTTTTTTTTTTTTTAAAAAATGGGGTTTATTATCTATGTATCTATCTGTTTCACATTTGGTGTCTAGAAAAATATACGACATTGCCGATATATGCTAGCCTCCAATCTATACTCGATATGAGTGCAATATGGTACATAAATATTATAATGTACTATGCATTTTTTTTAGGGGGTGGGTGGAGGTATGGAAGTGTGGGGTGGTTACGAATATCGCGAGTATACCGAAATACCAAAAATCTAAAAAATTTCGGTATCGTACGGTATTTTAAAGTGTTTCGAGAGATAAGGATGGATAAAAACTCTGATTTTGACATTTTTAAAGAAACACGAAGAAATTGGAGACGGGCAACATGATAAATTTTTCATTTTGAATTTGCAATTTAAAATTTGATAATAACTATTGTTTAATTTTAATAAGATAGAAAGAGATATGTTTTTTGTAAAAAAAAAAAAAAAAAAAGAAAGAAAGAGATGTAGATATATTATCAAGGAGATTACGTGGGACATGGATGATGGATAAGTTTTTTATGATACCATAGGAATATAGGATCACAACAATTTAATTTGTATATTCTGTTTTCATAATAATGTGGGCCATACATTTATCACTATTTAAATAGCATTTATCACTAAAGAAAAAGCTCTACCTTAGTTAGCAAATAGCATTTATCAATATTTAAATTAAATAGTGTTTGGGAGAGTGAAAATTTTGTGAATGAAAAACTCTATCTTCTTTAGCTAGCTTGAGCCACTTGGCCGCATTAACTATTATTAAATTTTTTTAAAAAATTATATTGTAGTATTTTGGTAGAAAAATTGTGAAAAGAAAAATGACGTATTTAGTATATATCTATACATAGTGTCAAATAAATTAAATACAATATCTTAACATATTTAGGTGATGTACTCAAATGGGCTTTCCCTAATTGCAGGGACTACAATGCTGAAAGTGAAAGGCAAAAGACCGTGGAGGAATTTTACCGCGTCAACCACATTAATCAAACAGTTGAATTCGTAAGTTCGTTTATACATGTAGACGTCTATGTGAACATCGCTGAAGTGACGTTTACTTGTCGTATGTACATTAGATGGCTGAAGTTATTAATTAATATTTACAAATGATCGATGCAGGTGAAGAAAATGAGAGAAGAATATAGCAAACTCGACAAGCTAGAGATGAGCATATGGGAATGTTGTGAGCTTCTGAACGACGTGGTGGACGATAGCGATCCCGATTTGGACGAGCCCCAAATCGAGCATCTGCTGCAGACTGCCGAGGCAATCAGGAAAGATTACCCCGACGACGACTGGTTGCACTTGACCGCCCTCATTCATGGTACGTATTCAGTCTATGCATACATAGGCCGGATTTTGATTTTCGACACCAAAATATGTTATAATGCAGTGTAACTTGTAACTTTTTATGAATACAGCTTAGAATTGATGAATGGTAACCATTTTATGCAGATCTTGGAAAAGTGCTGCTTCTTCCTAGATTTGGAGCCCTGCCTCAATGGGCTGTTGTTGGTGACACTTTCCCTGTTGGCTGTTCCTTTGATGAATCCATTGTACATCACAAGGTAAATTTTAAGCTATCGACCATTGGATTGTTGTGGTCCCATCTATCTCGATTATGAATTTTTTCATCGAGGTTACAAACACTAAGTTAGTGTTTGAAAGAACTTTTAAAAAGCGCTGCTCGGTTTTTCCTTCACAAAAATCACTGGATTATTGTGGATCTCTACCGAATTTAGATCGTATTCTCTCCTACCCCGTAGGAGAAAACGAAATTATTTTATATATGGTTTCATTTAATTCCACGCGCCAAAATTAGTTATTGTTCAATTATTGGCTTCTAGTATGATTAATAATTAAAATATCAACTCGATTTGATGCAGTATTTCAAGACAAATCCTGACCTTCAGAACCCTACTTACAACATCAAAAATGGAATTTATCAAGAGGGTTGTGGATTAGAGAACGTCTTGATGTCGTTTGGGCACGACGACTATATGTATTTGGTAATTATTATGCTCGAAAAATTTATAAATTTGTCGCCAAAATTTTTAAATTTCGGATAAATTATATAATTGCGATTTATGAGTTTTTTTTTCCAAAAATTTTTTAGGTGGCTAAGGAAAATGGAACCACTCTACCTTCGGCTGCATTGTTCGTCATCCGATACCATTCATTTTATCGTAAGAATTACATCATCTTTTTTATGTAATTAATGAAAATTTAAAATTTGCAATTGATTAATTTATTAAAAGATTTCTAATTGATTTATTGGCATGGATGGTTGCAGCCTTGCACAGAGCTGGAGCATACACACACTTGATGAATGAGGAGGATAAAGAGAACCTGAAATGGCTGCATATTTTTAAGTAAGATTTTTGGGAATTTTTTATTATTATTAGTATTATTATTACTATTATATATAATATGGTTTAATTGAAGGCAATTTTTTTAACATTTATTTAATAAAATTGCAGCAAGTATGACTTGTACAGTAAGAGCAAAGTTCGAGTTGATGTGGAAAAAGTGAAACCATACTACCTCTCACTTATTGAGAAGGTAAACAAATAAATTTTTTTTGCAACTTAAATTATAATTATGAACTTTGATTTTTCTTCTCTCTAACTTGTATCAAATCTACATATTTATTGCAGTATTTTCCAGCCAAGCTTCGATGGTAAATTCATTGGCAAGAGCAATGTGATTATATATATATATATTTATTTATTGCAAGACTCATGAGGATTTTATGTAAATAAATTTCGTGAAAGAAGATTTATTTATCGCAAGACTGCAGATCTCTTTCCGGATTTGTAATTCTTTATTTCGTAATGAATTTCTTTTTTTGTTTTTTTACACATTCTCCCCTTTATTATATGTATTACATACAAACATATGCACTCGCATAAAATGGATATACCATGGTGAAAGGTGAAAGGAATTCCAAAAATTGATTGAAGTTTACAATTTACTTATGTGTATTAACGGTTAGGTTCATGTTAGCACAAAGTATAATATTCTAAAGGAAAATCCAAATGCTCAAAATTGATTAGTAGGGTCCATAGTACACTTGTCCAGCTTTTTATCAACATCTTATGTCCAAGTTTGACTGGAATCGAAACATAAAGTTATATTATGGATATTAAAATCTAAATGTCCCAAAATAAACATAAAAATAAATAACATTAGTACATCATTCATTTCATAGTAACGCGTGTTTCATCTTTTACGATGTCTTGATCTCAAAGAATGATCGTTTCAATGAACCTAAAGAACTATCTTGGTGGATAGTTACAAAGACATCAAAGATCACCCGGTGAAAACATTTTAATGCAAATCAATGAATTATACACCAAAGAAAATGCAAAGATGTATAAGAGTGCTTGAATATAAAATTGAAAGCTAATATTGAGAATGACATAAATTTTTGAGATATAAGGCTTGGGCCCTATAGGACCTTGCCTTGGTTTAATGGGCAATAGCCTTAATAAAGATCTCCATGTGTATATATATATATATATATAGTTTTGCTATGCTGCCCACCTCCGGTGCCCACCTTCATGCCCATCTATGAGGTGTCAATCATCCAATGGATGAGATGAATCATATACAAATGGTTCATCCAATGGATGAGTGCCACCTAATAGGTGGACATGAAGGTGGGCACCGTAGATGGGCAGCATAGCAAAACTCTCTCTCTATATATATAGTAATGTTTCCCTGCACAGCGTGATGTTAGCGCATGTGCACGGCATAATGTTCGCGCGAACATCATGCCGTGCACATGCGCTAGCATCACGCTGACGTCCATTTTTTTTAAAAAAAGTCAAGATGTTCGCGCGAACATCACGTGATGCACATGAAATCCTGCACACTAGTGTGCAGGATCATAATTATATATATATATATATATGTGCAGGATCATAATTATATATATATATATATATATATATATATATATTAAAAAGGAAAAAAAATGAAGTGAAGACTAGCCCGATTTCAATTTCTTGAGTGTACTTTAACTAATGAAATTGGGTCATGTTAGTTAAGTGATTTTCAACCTATTAGAGTTAATAGATATAGTCGGAGACGGTTGGTTCATGGATATAGTTAGGAGTCGGTTAATTATTTCGAAGCAGTTATATTATTACATGTATATGAGTAACTTAATGTACTTTTGATAGAATCTTCTTCTTTTTATTTTCTCAATATATCTGTCAGGGGCGGAGCCAGAAAATAAATAAGGGGTGGCTAAATTTTTTCAAAACCGAAAGCTTCAATGGTTTTATCTCCTCAAAAATCGAAACTCTCTCCTCTTCTTGCAGAGACGCATACTAGCAATTTTGAAAGAAGCAGAGAATGTTTTGTTCCGCAGAGCCCAAGTTAAAAAAAAATCAAAAATTATATTTGGGCTAGACTATTTTAAATTTGGGCTAAACATAAATATATATAGAGAATTTAAGGATTCTAGCCTACTTCCAAACCATATTTTTAAAAATAGCCTTGTTCATCAAATATTTTGCAGTATAGCCTTCCATAAATTTAAAATCCTAAAATATCCTTTTAAACATGTTCTAAATTAGTAGATTCTATTACTATAACTCACTCAATAAATTAAGAGAGATTTACAACACTATATTTGGAAGGAAAAAAATTGGCTCGTAAAAATATTGTTTAAAATGTCTTTTAAATTAACACAATATTTTTCACAATATGCATATGATTCAACACCGCTATTAGAGCCGAACCCCACAACTATATCAATGTATCAATCTCTACTCTCCAATTACTAATTACTGCACGTAGATAACATTACTCTAACAATTAGCTTTGTGTGATATACTTATCAATATTTCATAAAAAATTATATAATCTGATATTCATCATGAATTTTCAATACATTAAAACATGATATAAAAACACATAAAAAATGATGCAAAAAGAAAAAGAGATTACCTCCCTTGATTTGATTTGATGGTTGGCGGTGAGAGTCTAGGAGAGGGAGAAGATAATATAATGAAATTTGTGACTTTTTCACTACACTAAAATAAAATATAAGATAAATAAAAAATCAAAACCACAAAACATGAGATTTCGTATCTTGGATTTAATGTTTTGTTGGTGGAAGCAAAGAGAAAAAAAATAAGAATGATAAATCGGTGATAGTAAGTGATAATAGGGTTTAAGAGATAAATTTGTAACTTGAGATGATTAAAAGGCTAATTTGAAAAAATAGCTAAATTAAGGCCAAAATTGATTATAGATACTTATAAACGGTCATTTTAAAAATTCTCTCATATATATATATATATATATATATATATTGTTGTGAAAAGTAAAATTTATAAAACTCAAAAACTCAAAATATTCTCAAACTCCACACTTTAAATTTATTCTCTCAAATTGTGTTTTTCTACACAAATGGAGAGACCTATTTATAGATCTCAATGGGAGATTAGTCCAAAAATTAAATCATCATCATCTACATCATCACACACTAATTTTCAAAATAATACAACTCAATTTTCAACAATTCTAATATAATATAATATATTTTCAACACTCCCCCTTGTGATGATGATCGTCATATGATGATTGTCTTTATTACGTATTTTATGCTGCCTTGTTAAAAACCTTACTAGAAAAAACCCAGTGGGATAAAAACCATAGCAAGAAAAAAAGAGTGCAGCCACGTAAACTCTCCCTCATGTTAATATGAGTGATTCTTCACATATTCCGTAGATTGCGCATCCCAATGTTGTATATATGCTTTCTGAATATAGTCGTGGAAAGTGCCTTTGTGAAGAGATCTGATGAGTTCTCACTTGATTGAATGTAACAGATATCAATATCTTTATTCTTCTCAAGCTCTTGAGTGTAGGCAAAGAACTTTGGGGGGATATGTTTGGTTCTGTCACTTTTGATGTATCCTTCTTTCATTTGAGAAATACATGCAACATTGTCTTCATACAACACAGGCTTCTTGTCTACTGATAATCCACAAGAAGTTTGGATATGTTGTGTCATTGATTTTAACCACACACATTCACGACTTGCTTCATGTAATGCAATAATCTCGGCGTGATTTGATGAAGTTGTTACGAGTGTTTGTTTCTGTGAACGCCAAGAAATTGCGGTGCCTCCACGAGTAAATACATATTCGGTTTGGGAACGTGCCTTATGTGGATCAGATAAATATCCAGCATCAGCATAACCAATGATACTTTGATTGGTATCTTTTGAGTACAAAAGTCCCAAATATGTCGTTTCTCGTAGATAACGGAATATATGTTTAATTCCGTTCCAGTGTCTCTTTGTTGGATATGAACTGAATCTTGCCAATAAATTTACAGCAAAAGATATATCAGGTCTAGTGCAATTTGCAAGATACATAAGGGCACCAATGACACTTAGATATGGTACTTCTGGACCAAGAATAACTTCATCATCCTCACATGGACGGAATGGATCATTTTCTATGTTTAATGATCTTACAACCATTGGAGTACTTAATGGATTTGATTTATCCATATTAAAACGTTTAAAGATCTTTTCTGTATAATTTGCCTGGTGAACAAAAATTCCACATTCTTTTTGTTCGATTTGCAAACCTAGACAGTACTTGGTTTTTTCAAGATCCTTCATTTCAAATTCTTCTTTCAAGTACATCATAACTTCTTGAATTTCTTTATTCATTTCAATGATGTTTAAATCATCAACATATACAGCAATAATTACACATCCGGATGTTGTTTTCTTGATGAAAATACAAGGGCATATTGGATTATTTACATATCCCTTTTTCATCAAGTGATCACTTAACCAATTATACCACATTCGGCCTGATTGCTTCAACCCATATAATGATCTTTGCAATTTTACAGAATAAAATTCTCTGGGTTTTGAACTTTGTGCTTCAGGCATCTTAAATCCTTCAGGGATTTTCATGTATATATCACTATCACGTGATCCGTATAAGTAAGCTGTAACAACATCCATAAGACACATTTCCAAATTTTCAGAAACTGCCAAACTAATCAAATATCGAAACGTAATTGCATCCATAACAGGAGAATACGTTTCTTCATAATCAATTCTAGGCCTTTGAGAAAAACCTTGTGCAACAAGTCTAGCTTTATATCTGACTATTTCATTTTTCTCATTTCGCTTTCGAATAAAATACCATTTGTATCCAACAGGTTTTACACCTTCAGGTGTGAGGACTATAGGTCCAAAAACATTACGTTTATTCAGGAAATCCAATTCAACCTGGATGACATCTTTCCATTTGGCCCAATCATGACAAATTTTACATTCACCAAAAGATTTTGGTTCATGATCCTCATTTTCATTTATGATGTCACAAGCCACATTATAAGAAAATATCTCATCAATATCTTCTATGTCTTTTCGGTTCCATATTTTTCCAGTATTAATATAATTGATAGAGATTTCACAATTCTCGTCAGTTTGTGGTTCTGACAGAACATTTTCATCATCAGGTGTTTCTTCTGGAACACCATTTTCTATTTTATGATCATCGTGCTTCTCTATGCCTTTTCTTTTCCGAGGATTTTTATCCTTGGAACCGACTGGCCTTCCACGCTTCAGGCGTTTCATGACATCATGAGTGTTTTCAATCTGTTTCTTTGGAATTTCAATTCGAGTTGGGGCATTTACAGCATGTATATATGATTTTGTCACCCCTTTTGTGTCTGCAAATGCATCTGGCATTTGATTTGCTATTCTTTGCAAATGTACAATTTGCTGTACATCTTTTTCACATTGTTTGGTCCTTGGATCCAAATGTAACAATGATGGTACATACCATGTGATTTCTTTTTCGATGTGTTTCTTTTCTCCCCCTAACACTGGGAATATTTCTTCATTAAAATGACAATCAGCAAAGCGTGCTGTAAACACATCGTCTGTCTGAGGCTCAAGATATCGAATGATTGATTGACTATCATAACCGATATAAATACCGATTTTTCTTTGAGGACCCATTTTTGATCGTTGAGGTGGTGCAATAGGCACATACACCATACATCCAAAAATTCTTAGATGAGAGATATTTGGTTCTTTACCAAATGCAAGTTGCAATGGGGAGAATTTATGATATGCACTTGGTCTGATGCGAATTAATGCCGCAGCATGTAAAATTGCATGTCCCCATATAGAAATAGGGAGTTTTGTTTTCATAATCATTGGTCTAGCAATCAGTTGTAGACGTTTAATCAATGATTCAGCTAATCCATTTTGCGTATGAACATGAGCTACAGGATGTTCAACAGTGATTCCCATTTACATACAATAATCATTGAAAGTCTGGGATGTAAATTCTCCAGCATTATCAAGTCTTATTTTCTTGATTGTATAATCGGGAAATTGATTTCGCAATTTTATTATTTGAGCCATCAATCTTGCAAATGCCACATTCCGAGTTGACAATAAGCATACATGTGACCATCTGCTAGAGGCATCGATCAATACCATAAAGTATCGAAATGGTTCACATGGTGGATGAATTGGCCCACAAATATCACCCTGAATACGTTCAAGAAATATGGGTGATTCAGTTTGGATTTTAGCTGGTGATGGTCTTATAATAAGTTTTCCAAGTGAACATGCTTTACATTGAAACTTATTATTCTGAAAGATCTTCTGGTCTTTCAGTGGATGATCATGTGTATTTTCAATAATTCTTCGCATCATTGTTGAACCAGGATGTCCCAATCGATCATGCCAATTTGTTAATATTGATGAATTATCCATCACCATATTTGATTCAATTGGACTTATATGTGTATAATGCAATCTAGTAGGGAGCATTGGTAGTTTCTCAACTACAAATTTCTTTCCTGACTTATATGTGGTAAGACACATATATTTCTGATTTCCATCAGTCATTGTCTCAGTATCATACCCATGAGAATATATGTCATTAAAACTCAACAAATTTCTTTTCGATCGTGGTGAATATAAAGCATCATTTATCAAAAATTTTGTACCATTAGGTAACAAAAATTTCGCTTTACCAAAACCTTCAATCAAGTCTACAGGACCTGATATTGTATTCACCATTGTTTTTGTTGGTTTTAGTTCCAAGAAATATCTTTCATCTCGCAGAATAGTATGCGTTGTACCACTATCCGGTATGCAAATTTCCATTATATTATTTCCATGTTTGCTCATAGCATTTTCCATATCAAACTTCACAAAAATGTAATAAAGAAAAATTAAGTACAATACAAATGTAAAATATAACATGCTTTATAATACAAAAATGCATGAAAAATACAAATTTGTTACAATCTAGTCCCACCAATCTTTTAATCAATGTCTTCGAAATCATTCAAAAGATCTGCAGCACTGAAACTAGTTGAACCAATTAAATGGTCACTATTTTCAACAAAATTGGTCTCTTTTCCTTTCCCCTTTATCGATTCTTTATAGAGCTTACAAAGGTGCTCGGGGGCTCGACAAGTTCGTGACCAATGTCCCGGAGTGCCACATCTATAACAAACACTCTCGATTCTTTTTGAGTGATTTTCATTTTCACTCATGTTTTCATGCTGCCTTTTTAGTGGGTGGTGCGTGACGCTCTTTTGAGATGAGTTACTGAAATAACTATCTCGATTATTTTCATATCCACGACTGCGTCCACGACCACGGTCATTTCTACGTCCACGTCCACGCCCACGTCCTCGTCCACGACCAAAATCTGGTCTATTCCTTTGATTTTGGTTTTCATTTTTCATTACGACATTTGCTTCAGGAAATGCCATTGATCCAGTGGGTCGGGATTGATGATTTTTTAATAACAATTCGTTGTTCTTTTTTGCCACAAGAAGACATGCGATTAGTTCGAAATATCTCGAAAATCCACGCACTCTATACTGTTGTTGTAGAGTTATATTCGATGCGTGAAAAGTGAAAAATGTTTTCTCAAGCATTTCCATCTCTGTGACTTCAAGTCCACAGAATTTTAATTGCGAGACTATTCGATACATCACAGAATTATAATCACTGACTTTTTTAAATTCTTGGAATCTCAACGTATTCCATTCATCACGGGCGGTCGGGAGTATCACTTCCCTTATATGCTCAAATCTTTCTTTCAGCCCTTTCCATAAAGTCATTGGGTCTTTTTCGGTGAGATACTCACATTTCAACCCTTTATCAAGATGTCGGCGCAAGAAAATCATAGTTTTTGCTTTATCTTGTGAGGTTGATATATTATTTTCTTTAATGCTTTCACTTAGACCCAATGACTCAAGATGCATCTCAACATCAAGAGTCCATAGCATATAATCCAGTGATATCGAGTGCAACGAATTCAAGCTTTGCCAAGTTTGACATGGTGGTACTAGAAAAATAACAATGCATTTTATTAGTTAATTTCCATTAATATGACAATACAAAATAATGGATAAACGATGAGTACAAGTAAGTGTACAAATAGAGAAAAAGCATGTGGTGGAAAATCGCTGGTGAGTACAAAACTTGTGAGCATGATGATCATAATCGTTATGAAAAATATCCTTAGAAAAACCAAAAATTCCATCTTCTTTTTCGAAAAAAACCGAGGAGAAAATATTTTGAGATGAAAAATGAATTTTGGTGTGATTGAAAATGAGTTTGAGTGAAAATATTTATAGGCCAAAAACTAGCCGTTTGTGACCGTTGGGGGTAAATAAAAATCGAGTATGTGTTGAATAAAAATTTGTGATAATGATACAATGCATATAATGATAATCACAATTAAATAATTATGTATATCATATCATATTATTATAAGATCGGTGTCGTAGACAGCTTTTTATATAATATTGTGAAATTATACCAATATAGTTAGTATAAAGTCAGGTATAGTATATCATATCACATTATTATAAGATCGGTGTCATAGAAAACCTTTTATATAATAACATGACATTATACAAATATGATTATAATATTTAAAAACCTTAGAGGCTTTTATACTTGTCGTATCCCTTACCGGGAGTGTGGGATGTCGTTTTAACATCCTCCCAGGATTTATAACAAGTTTTTTAAAAAAATTCATAACATGATATTATATATTAATATATACACAATAAAAATATATAAACAGTAAAATAAAAATTCTTACTTGTTGAATATATTTGACTTCTTCTTGTATTTTGGAGCGTCGAAAATTATAGAGAACCTTCGAGCGATCGTGCTGATAACGTGTTGTGAAAAGTAAAATTTATAAAACTCAAAAACTCAAAATATTCTCAAACTCCACGCTTTAAATTATTCTCTCAAATTGTGTTTTTCTACACAAATGGAGAGACCTATTTATAGATCTCAATGGGAGATTAGTCCAAAAATTAAATCATCATCATCTACATCATCACACACTAATTTTCAAAATAATACAACTCAATTTTCAACAATTCTAATATAATATAATATATTTTCAACATATATATATATATATATATATATATATATATATACTATACCTATGTAATTGGGCCGGAGCCTGGGCTTTAACTTTAACTTTAAAATTATATAATTTTGTATTAAATGTATACTTCTTCAACTAATCAACTCTTAACTTAACTTAACTGTAAATATATTCCCTATTATTTTATTTATAAAAATTATATATGAACAAAATAAAATTATTATCTATATTTACTTCAAATAACAAAATATAAATCTTAATTATTTATGAATATAATTAAAATATTAACGTCGTTATTAATATACTTATTAAATCATCAAATCAATCTTAAACTAATTTTAAAACATTAACCCCATTTAAACATTAACTTAATTTTATAACTACTATCTATCTTTAAAAAATGAAAAAACAAGGGATAAGTATGTTTACTTTTTAAACAAATAATTTTGTAACTTATCCCTTTTTAATTCCCGAGAGCTGAGTATGGAAATTGCCATTTTTTGTGTATGTTTATTCGATCTCTAGCTTTATGGGCATCCTCGTGATCATTGTTTTTTTCTCTTGAAATTTGAAAATCAAACTCTATCATGAAATAATTTGCTAAACCTAAGGGTAAGACATCTGAATGTTTCAGCTATTCAATCGTTATAATTTCCTTGTACAAGAAGATTTTTGTCACCAAAAGCCAGTTGGCTGTTGAACTTCATCCTTTTTAATTCTATTGAGAGTTGAATCCAAAAATTATCATTTTTGTGTATGTTAACTCGCTAGATTTATTGATAAGCAATGATCATTGTTTTTTTTCATCTTGAAAATCAAACTCTGTTTTGAAATAATTTGAAAAACCCAAGGAAGCGGCATCGGATGTTTCAACTATTCAGTTATGATTTCTTTTACAAGCGTTAATTTTTGTCATCAAAAGCTAGTTGATTGTTGAACTTGATCTCTTTTTAATTCTACTGAGAGTTGAGTCCGAAAATTACCATTTTTGTGTATGTTTACTTGCTAGCTTTATGGATAAGCGAGTTGTATCATTTTTTTCCTCTTGAAAATCTAACTCTGTTATGAAATAATATGCAATCCAAGGGAGCGGCATCTGGATGTTTCAACCATTCAGGCGATATGATTATTTTTATAAACATTGATTTTTGTCGACAAAAGCCAAATGACTGTTGAACTTGATCCCTTTTTAGTTCTAATGGGAGTTGACTCTGAAATTTTTTATTTTTGTGTATGTTTAACCGCTAGCTTTATGGACAAACAAGGATCATTGTTTTTTTTTTTTTACTCTTGAAAATCAAACTCTGTTGTGAAATAATTTGCAAAACCCAAAGGAGCGACATTTGGATGTTTCAGCTATTCAGTCGTTATGATTTCCTTTTTTTTTTTTTTTTTATCAAGTTATGATTATTTTTTACAAGCATTGATTTTTGTCATCAAAATTCAGTTGGTTTTTGAACATGGTACCTTTTTAATTCTACCGAGAGTTATGCCCGAAAAGTATCATTTTTTTAATATTTACTCGCTAGTTGTATGGATAATTGAGTATCATTGTTTTTTCCCTCTTGAAAATTAAACTTTTTTCTGAAATAATTTGCAGAATCCAAGGGAGCGACATATGGATGTTTCAGTTATTCAGTCATTATGATTTCTTTTTACAATCATTGATTTTTCTCGTCAAAAGCAAGTTGGATGTTGAACTTGATTCTTTTTTAATTCTGTTGGGAGTCGAGTCCAAAAATTGTCATTTTTGTGTATGTTGTCGACTCTCTAGCTTTATAATAAGCGAGGATCATTGTTTTTGTAGTAGCCCGTAACCAAAATCAGTAATTAAGGAATTAATCATAATTACTTGGGTAGAGTTCGGATGCTCCGAAGGCGAGTTCGAAAGCTCCGATCAGGATCGGAAGCTCCGAACAGGATCGAAAGCTCCGATCGATATTACGTCAGGCATGACGTGTGGTAAGATCGGAAGCTCCGATCAGGACCGGAAGCTCCGATCACCCCTATCCGGAGTCAACAAGTGATATTTTGACACGTGGCAGATCAGGATCTTCGGAAGCTCCGATGGCAGGATCGGACGTTCCGATTGAGGTTCGGACGTTCCGATCAAGGATCGGAAGTTCCGATCGTTGTCTATAAATAGAAGGCCGAGACTTCACTTTCATTTGCCAATTCCGAGTTCTCCTTTCCATTCTAGTCCTTTGGAGCTGTTCTAGTCTTCTTAGGCTTGGTCCGGAGGTCGGCGGGGCGTTCGGTAGTCGTAGCGGAGTTGTGCCCAAGTTCTGGAGGCATCGACATCAAAGGGCTAACGACGGACGAAGGTATAGCTTTTGCTTCCTATAAATATTTAGGAGTATGCAATAGCTTAGTTAAGGCTTTTAGAACACTTTAATGATAGTAGTATCATTTGACAGTGTAGAGCAGACTATAGGCGTGGACCTAGAGTTGGTAGAGCTTGCACTGTTTTGAGATACGAAAGTACTGTTCGAGATATCCTGACTGAGTATGCATGTATTATGTGACTGCATGATTTATATGCCATGATATTATGCTGCACTCATTTGCATCTTGCTGTATCTCTTTCGAGATGTTTGTTAGTAGGGTTGTACCCTATCCTGTTAGTGGATGGACTTCCATCGATTTGGGTCCGGCGTATCCACGGTTATCTCGGTATGGGAGCCACCTCCTGAAGCGACGGCACAGCGTGCTACATACCAGGGCCCGGTCTGTTTCTGTTATCTGATCCTTGACCTCGAGTCTATAGGGAGTTCACTTTGCATGCATGTATACTCATACTCTCGTACTGAGCGTTTTATGCTCACGTCTCGTACTCTGTATTTTCTGGACACCCTATTCCATGGGGCAGGTTTGCGATTGGATGAGGAGGGTGGATCCAGGAGGAGCTAGTCAGTGGTTGGCCAGCTGGAGCTTCGTCTAGGTTTTATTACTGTTGTTTGGGTTTATACAGCTATTCGATTTGGTTGTATATTATTGGATAAATTACAGATTCCTTTACTTGGGATTGTATGTTGTTTATGGTTTCCGCAGTTTTATTCTGATATCTGTTTAATTAAGTAAATTGCATGCATAAGTTCTGTTTAGTAGGTGATCCGGGTAAGGGTCACTACATTTTTGGTATCAGAGCATGCAAAAGAATTCTTGGGATTTAGTCTCATCTTGAGATATTTTTGTAGATGTCAAATCGTGACGACCGGAGTTCTCATGGCAGTGTTGGTGGGCGTTGGGGTGATGCCGACCGGGAGCCTCGTCGAGAACGGCGTCATCGTCATCATGACGACGAGCGTTTCACTGTGCGTCGATTCTTAGCTATGGGTCCTAAGCCCTTAGTTGGAGGTGAGTCTCCGAAGGATGCGGAGAACTGGTTAGACCGCATGGAGACGACTTTTCAGACTTTCCAATGCACCGAGGAGCAGAAGGTGGAGACCCTTGGCTATCTTCTGGATGGGCGTGCGCGCAGGTGGTGGAGGTTTACTTCTGCACCTTTTGTTGCGGCGAGAGGAGTGGCCACCTGGACCGAGTTTCGCACAGCTTTCCAAAAGCGGTATTTTCCTCCTTCACTCCGTCAGTCGAAGGCAGGCGAGCTACTGAGTCTGCGACAGGAAGCCATGTCTATCGATGAGTATCAGCAGAGGTTCTTTGATCTGCTATCCTATTGCCCCGAGATTGCTGATAGCTCAGAGATGAAGTATAATCTGTTCCTTCAGGGCCTTAACCCTGAGATCCATGACCTTGTGGCGGTTGGCGACGACATGTCCTACGAGGGTTTGGTGAGCCGTTGTCACCAGGCAGAGGACAGCATACGGCGGAACAGGTCTTTCCCTCAGTCGAGGCCTGCTAGTTCTTTGGGTCCCCGTGCCCAAACTTTCAAGAAGTCTGGATCTTCTTCTTCCTCTGGTTCTGGAGGTGTTGTTCGTTACGGTAAGAAGGACAAGTGTGATCACTGTGGGAAGAACCATCCATCCGACAAGTGCCGTAGAGCTTCTGGAGCTTGTTTCCGTTGTGGAGAGACTGGTCATATCCGGAGGGATTGTCCACTGCCTGGGGGAGGCGGTTCTGGATCTGGTTCAGGATCTGGTTCTCATGCCACCGTACAGCAGAGGTCGCAGGGACAGTCTGCTGGGAGTTCTCATTTGAGGCCACGAGCTTCTGGCCAGGTGTTTGCCCTGAGACATGATCAGGCTATGGAGGAGAATGAGAAAGTCATCGCAGGTACATTTCTGCTTTATGGTATACCTGCTCTTGTACTTATTGACACTGGTGCATCTCATTCCTTCATTTCTGCACGTTTTGTTAAGAGGCATAAGTTACCATGCATTGCACTAGACGTAGTGATGTCTGTTTCTACTCCGACGGGCCAATCTGCTTTGGCTAAGCGTCTAGTGATGGGTTGCCCTTTAGAGTTCGAAGGGAACATTCTGTTAGCGAATCTAATGGTCCTGGCGATGGACGACTTTGATTGCATTCTGGGAATAGATATGTTGACTACCTATCGAGCTTCAGTGGACTGCTATCAGAGATTAGTACGCTTTCATCCAGAGGGGAGTGAGAGTTGGTTTTTCTATGGTGAGGGAGCGCGACCCCCGATGCCTTTGGTATCAGCTTTGAGAGCCTGTCGAGCTCTAGAGTCTGGCAGGGAAGGCTACCTTATCTATGCAGTTGATTTGTCCGCTGAGAGTATTGGGATAGAGAGCATTCCTGTTGTGGATGAATTTCCAGATGTGTTTCCTGATGAGATTCCGGGTTTTCCTCCTGCTAGGGAAGTCGAGTTTGACATAGAGTTGATGCCGGGTACTTCACCTATTTCTAGAGCACCGTATCGTCTGGCTCCGTCAGAGATGCGTGAGTTGAAGAATCAGCTACAGGATCTTTTGGACAAGGGGTACATTCGTCCTAGTGTATCTCCTTGGGGAGCTCCTGTTCTCTTCGTGAAGAATAAGGATGGGTCGATGCGGCTGTGCATTGATTATCGGCAGCTGAATCGAGTCACTGTGAAGAACAAGTATCCGTTGCCTCGTATTGATGACTTGTTTGACCAGCTGCAGGGCACGTCAGTTTACTCCAAGATTGACTTGAGATCTGGGTATCATCAGTTGAGAGTCCGTGATCAGGACGTAGCCAAGACTGCATTCCGTACTCGCTATGGGCATTACGAGTTCCTAGTGATGCCATTTGGTTTGACTAATGCGCCGGCTATATTCATGGATTTGATGAACCGTGTCTTCAGGGAGTACTTGGACAAGTTTGTCGTGGTCTTCATTGACGACATCTTGGTTTATTCGCGTAATACGGAAGAGCATGTTTCTCACTTGCGGTTAGTACTACAGACTCTTCGAGATGAGCAGTTGTACGCCAAGCTGAGCAAGTGTGAGTTCTGGATGGATAGAGTGGTCTTTCTTGGCCATATCATATCCAGGGAAGGGATTTCTGTTGATCCAAGCAAGATTGAAGCGGTACTTAATTGGTCGCGTCCGACGACAGTTGCTGAGATCCGTAGTTTTCTGGGTCTAGCAGGGTATTATCGTCGCTTCATTCTGAACTTCTCTCAGTTATCTCGATCGTTGACGCAGCTTACCCGCAAGGGTGTGGATTTTGAGTGGTCCTCCGAGTGTGAGGAGAATTTCCGTGAGCTTCGACGGCGGTTGACTTCTGCGCCGGTGTTGGCATTACCGTCAGGATCTGGAGGGTATGTAGTTTACACGGATGCTTCTCTTCAGGGGTTAGTTTGTGCCCTGACTCAGAATGGGCATGTGATCGCATACGCTTCTAGACAGCTGAAGCTTCACGAGGACAACTACCCAGTCCATGATTTGGAATTGGCAGCCATTGTGTTCGCTTTGAAGATCTGGCGTCATTATCTATATGGCGAGAAATTTGAGATCTTCATCGACCATAAGAGTCTCAAGTATTTGTTCACTCAGGCAGAGTTGAACATGAGGCAGAGACGTTGGATGGACTTGCTTAAGGACTATGATTGCGAGATTAAGTACCATCCAGGAGCTGCTAATCTCACCGCTGATGCTTTGAGTCGCAAGGTGCGACTATCCGCACTTCAGACTTGTTCGATGTCTAGTGCGATCAGTGACTGTTGTACTTCAGGTTTTACCTTCAAGCATAAGAAAGGTATGCAGAGTATCCAGATGTTTGCGATATTATCTGAGCCATCCTTGTATTCGCGGATCCGAGATGCTCAGATGTCTGATTCGAAGACCCAGCATTTAGCTCGTCTAGCTAACGAGGGTAGCTCATCTGGATTTCATTATCAGTCAGATGGCTTTCTGTGTTTGTTTGGTAGGCTTGTGATTCCGCAGGATGAAGAGTTGCGAGAGGAGATTTTGTCTCAGGCGCATCGCACTAAGTTGAGTATTCATCCTGGGAGCAACAAGATGTATAAGGATCTACGTACTCGTTTCTGGTGGAAGGGAATGAAACGCAGTGTTTATCAGTTTGTTTCGAGATGTTTGGTGTGCCAACAGGTCAAGACAGAGCATCGACGACCTGGAGGATTGCTTCACAGTCTGCCTATTCCTGAATGGAAATGAGAGTTTATCACTATGGACTTTGTGACCCATTTGCCGGTATCCCCGAAGAACTGTGATGCTATCTGGGTTGTGGTGGACCGACTCACCAAGTCAGCGCATTTCATTGCCTATAGCCGAGAGTACTCTGTGGATCGCATGGCACGGATGTACATTTAGGAGATCGTCCGACTTCATGGAGTGCCTGTGAGCATTGTCAGTGATCGGGACCCCAGGTTTACTTCTAGATTCTGGGGGAGTGTTCAGCGTGCGATGGGTACTACTCTCAGTTTAAGTACAGCCTATCATCCGAAGACTGATGGTCAGTCAGAGTGCACTATCCGTACGTTAGAGGATATGCTTAGAGCGTGCGTCATGGATTTTGGTTCAGCCTGGCAGGATCATTTGCCGTTGATCGAGTTCGCTTACAACAACAGCTATCACACTAGTATTGGGATGGCACCTTTTGAGGCGTTGTATGGGCGACGTTGTCGTACTCCACTCTTCTGGGAAGAAGTGGGGGAGAGACAGGCTGAGGGACCGGAGTTTATCCAGCAAGCGATAGACATTGTTGATCAAATCAAGAAACGGATTAAGACTGCACAGGATCGTCAGGCTAGCTATGCTAATATCAAGCGTAGGCCTTTGCAGTTCGAGGTCGGGGAGAAAGTGTTTCTGAGAGTGTCACCTTTCCGCAAGATTCTCAGATTTGGCCTTAAGGGCAAGTTGTCTCCCAGATTTATCGGTCCGTTTGAGATCTTGGAGAGCATTGGCGATTTGGCTTATCGACTAGCATTGCCACCGTATCTATCCAGTATTCACGACGTGTTCCACGTATCTCTGTTGCGACGGTATGTGGCGGATGAATCTCATATTCTGCAGCGATCTGAGGTTCAGGTAGACAAGGATTTGACTTATGTTGAGAAACCTCTTCGTATCCTGGATTATAAGGATAAGGTTTTACGGAACAAAGTCATTCCTTTGGTTTTAGTTCAGTGGCAGCGCCGAGGCACTGAGGAAGCTACTTGGAAGCTTGAGGACAGGATGCGTAAAGACCATCCTGAGTTGTTTTGATTTCATTCTTTAAAGTTGTATTCAGTTGCAAACTTTGTAAACGTTTGATTTGAATAAAGAATGTTTCTGATTCTGTATTTGCATTCGGTACTTAAGATCTGATTTCGAGGACGAAATATCTTAAGTGGGGGAGAATGTAGTAGCCCGTAACCAAAATCAGTAATTAAGGAATTAATCATAATTACTTGGGTAGAGTTCGGAAGCTCCGAAGGCGAGTTCGGAAGCTCCGATCAGGATCGGAAGCTCCGAACAGGATCGGAAGCTCCGATCGATATTACGTCACGCATGACGTGTGGCAAGATCGGAAGCTCCGATCAGGACCGGAAGCTCCGATCACCCCTATCCGGAGTCAACAAGTGATATTTTGACACGTGGCAGATCAGGATCTTCGGAAGCTCCGATGGCAGGATCGGACGTTCCGATTGAGGTTCGGACGTTCCGATCAAGGATCGGAAGTTTCGATCGTTGTCTATAAATAGAAGGCCGAGACTTCACTTTCATTTGCCAATTCCGAGTTCTCCTTTCCATTCTAGTCCTTTGGAGCTGTTCTAGTCTTCTTAGGCTTGGTCCGGAGGTTGGCGGGGCGTTCGGTAGTCGTAGCGGAGTTGTGCCCAAGTTCTGGAGGCATCGACATCAAAGGGCTAACGACGGACGAAGGTATAGCTTTTGCTTCCTATAAATATTTAGGAGTATGCAATAGCTTAGTTAAGGCTTTTAGAGCACTTTAATGATAGTAGTATCATTTGACAGTGTAGAGCAGACTATAGGCGTGGACCTAGAGTTGGTAGAGCTTGCACTGTTTTGAGGTACGAAAGTACTGTTCGAGATATCCTGACTGAGTATGCATGTATTATGTGACTGCATGATTTATATGCCATGATATTATGCTGCACTCATTTGCATCTTGTTGTATCTCTTTCGAGATGTCTGTTAGTAGGGTTGTACCCTATCCTGTTAGTGGATGGACTTCCATCGATTTGGGTCCGGCGTATCCACGGTTATCTCGGTATGGGAGCCACCTCCTGAAGCGACGGCACAGCGTGCTACATACCAGGCCCGGTCTGTCTCTTTTATCTGATCCTTGACCTCGAGTCTATAGGGAGTTCACTTTGCATGCATGTATACTCATACTCTCGTACTGAGCGTTTTATGCTCACGTCTCGTACTCTGTATTTTCTGGACACCCTATTCCATGGGGCAGGTTTGCGATTGGATGAGGAGGGTGGATCCAGGAGGGGCTAGTCAGTGGTTGGCCAGCTGGAGCTTCGTCTAGGTTTTATTACTGTTGTTTGGGTTTATACAGCTATTTGATTTGGTTGTATATTATTGGATAAATTACAGATTCCTTTACTTGTATGTTGTTTATGGTTTCCGCAGTTTTATTCTGATATCTGTTTAATTAAGTAAATTGCATGCATAAGTTCTGTTTAGTAGGTGATCCGGGTAAGGGTCACTACAGTTTTTTTTCCTCTTGAAAATCAAACTCTGTTCTGAAATAATTTGCAAAACCTAAGGGAGCGGCATCTGGATGTTTCAGCTATTCAGTCGATATGATTTCATTGTACAAGCATTGATTTTTATCGTCAAAAGCCAGTTGTCTATTAAACTTGATCCCTTTTTAATTCTACTGAGAGTTGAGTCCGAAAATGGCAATTTTTGTGTATGTTCACTCGCTAGCTTTATGGATAAGCGAGGATCATTGTTTTTTTCCTTTAGAAAATCAAACTTCATTTTGAAATAATTTTCAAAACCCAAGGGAGCGACACCTGGATGTTTCATCTATTCGGTTGTTATGATTTCCTTTTACAAGCATTATTTTTTGTCGTCGAAAGCTAGTTAGTTGTTGAACTTGATCTCTTTTTAATTCTACCGAGAGTTGAGTCCCAAAATTACCATTATTGTGTATGTTTACTTGCTAGTTTTCTGGATAAGCGAGGATCATTTATTTCCTCTTGAAAATCAAACTCTGTAAATAATATGCAAAACCCCAAGGAGCGACATCTGAATGTTTCAACCATTAAGTTGATATGATTTTTTTTACAAGCATTGATTTTTGTCGTCAAAAGCCAGTTGGCCGTTGTACTTGATCCCTTTTTAGTTCTACTCTCTGAAAATTACCATTTTTGTGTAAGTTTACTCGCTAGCTTTATGGATAAGCAAGGATCATTGTTTTTTTTTTCCTCTTTTGAAAATCAAATTCTGTTATGAAATAATTTGCAAAACCCAAGGGAGAGGCATTTGGGTGTGTCAGCTATTCAGTCGTTATGATTTATTTATTTTTAATCAAGTTATGATTTCTTTTTACAAGCATTGATTTTTGTCGTCAAAAGTCAGTTGGCTGTTGAACTTGATACTTTTTAATTATACCTAGAGTTGTGCCCGAAAATTGCCCTTTTTTTAATGTTTACTCTCTAGCTGTATGGATAAGTGAGGATCAATGAACTTGATTTCTTTTTAATTCTGTTGAGAGTTAAGTTCGAAAATGGACATTTTTGTGTATGTTGACTCAATAGCTTTATGATAAGCGAGGATCATTGATTTTTCCTCTTGAAAATCAAACTGTTTTCTGAAATAATTTGCGAAATCCAAGGGAGCGGCATCTGGATGTTTCAGTTATTTAGTCAATATGATATTCTTTTACAAACATTGATTTTTGTCGTCAAAAGCTAGTTGGTTGATGAACTCCTTTTTTAATTCTAGTGAGAGTTGAGTCCAAAAATTGTCATTTTTGTGTATGTTCACTCACTAGCTTTATGGATAAGCAAGGATCATTGTTTTTTTCTCTTGAAATTCAAACTCTGCACTAAAATTATTTCAAAACCCAAGGGAGCGACATCTTGATGTTTAAGTTGTTCAGTCGATATGTTTTCCTTTTACAAGCATTGAAATTTGTCGTCAAAGCTAGTTGGCTGTTGAACTTGATTCATTTTTAATTCTATTGAGAGTTGAGCCTGAAAATTGTTATTTTTGTGTGTGTTTACTCTCTAGCTTTATGGATAATCGAATATTAGGGGTGGACTTTTGGGTTCGGGTATCAGGTACCCGAACCGACCCAATCAGGGTTGGCTAATTTTTGAAAATGTCGTGTTTTGGTAGAAACCCAAACCCGACTTTGTATTTCAAGTTGGTGTCGGGTACCATTTGAAATACCCGATTGGATTTGAGTTCCCGGCATACTGGCCAGTAGTCCCCACTCGTAAAAGTAATTAATGTGATTTCCAACTTACTACATTGCCACCAACTGTGAACACATAACCTGAAATGGATCTTCTCTTGTCAAGATCACTTGCGTAGTCAGAATCACAATAACCAATAACTTCACACATGTTTGTATTGGACTTCGAGTATTTTAACTTTAGCTTAGTAGTTCCCTTCAAGTATCTCAATAGCCATCGAACTGCTTGCCAATGCTCTCGACTGGGTTTACTCATGAATCTACTAACAAGTCCTAATGCATATGAGATATCTGGTCTTGTTGAGACTATCATATACATGATACTCCCTACGGCATTAGAGTAAGGAATATTTTTCATATGAACAGCTTCAAGTGCCTCTTGATCTTCCTTTACTGCCATTAACTTGAAATGTGCACCGATAGGAGTACTTACTGCCCTTGCATCAGCCATTTTAAAGAGATTTAAAACCTTGTTTATGTACCTCTCTTGTGATAATAACAAAGTTTTGCTGTCTATCCCTCATAATTTCAACTCCCAATATTTGTTTTGATGTGCCAAGATCTTTCATCTCAAATTAATTATTGAGCTGAAGCTTTAACTTTTGGATTTCCTCAGGATCTTTGCAGGCTATAAGCATATCATCAACATAGATTAATGGGTAGATGTAAGACTGATTTAGAAGTCTCCTGAAGTACACACAATTGTCATACTTCGATCTAACATAGCCTTGTTGTAGCATGAAGTCATCAAAACGTTTATACCACTGTCTAGGTGACTGTTTTAGACCATATAGAGATTTTTGGAGCAAGCATACTTTTCCAGATTTATGTCCAACTTCAAAACCTTTAGGTTGAGTCATTAAAATCTTTTCTTCAAGATTACCATGTAGAAAAGCTGTTTTGACATCTAATTGCTCAAGCTCCAAGTCTTGTATTGCAGTAATAGCAAGTAAGATTCTGATGGATGAATGCTTAACCACAGGAGAAAACACTTCATGATAATCAATCCCTTCTACTTGAGAAAATCCCTTAGCAACTAATCTGGCGTTGAACCTTGGCCCTTCAACTCCTGGAATTCCTGGTTTCCTTTTAAATATCCATTTACAACCAATCACTCTTTTGTCTTTTGGTTTATCAACCAATCCCCATGTATTGTTTTTGATCAGTGATTTGAACTCATCTTGCATAGCTTTTAGCCATAGTGCACGGTCTCTGCTATGCATAGCCTCTTCATAGGTTGTTGGCTCCTCCAAATCCATTATTTCAGCCACATTTAGTGCAAAAGCTGTGAATTCATTAGATGCAAACCTTGATGGAATCTTAATTTCTCTTCTGACCCTGTCTCTTGCTAACATATAATCGTCCATTTTCAGTTCCTGTCTTAGATCATCACTGTGCTCATCTTTGTTCTCATCTAATGCATAAGTAGCTTGATGAGAGATTTGATTCTCATTATGGCTAATATCATAGAAATCTTCAGGTGTAATAAGATCAGCTCCACCTCCTTTCTTGTCAGAGATACTGTCATTAGATTGTTCTTGATCTGTAATCTTAGAATCCTGCTCAGCTTGTTAGGGCTGGCTGGCTTAGGAGCATGCATGTTAGTTTTATAAAATTCAGATTCATTAAAAATTACATCTCGACTGATAATGCATTTTAGATCATCCAAGAGCCAAACTCTATAACCTTTTACACCTGTGTGATAACCTAATAATATACCTTTCTTGGCTCTAGGACTTAGCTTTCCTTGATTAACATGAATGTACACAACACAACCAAAGGTTCTTAGGTGCTTATAATTCGATTTAGAGTTAGACCATGTAGTGACCCTGCATGGAATCACCTACTAACTGGCAACTAATAGCATGCATTAAACTTAATACAGCAAAATACTTAACAGAGTAAAACGTGCGAAAACATAATCCATAAATTACATATCAGCTTAGTAAAATATATCCAGACTTAATACTGTAGTGATACAACCATATCAAAAAACTTAAAAGTAAACATTATACAGCTATATCGAATCCTGCTGTATAATAAACTCCTCAAGAATCCTGCTCCCTAGTCCTGCCTTGAACTACCAGCTACGTCCATCCTGCGACCTGCCCCATGGAATAGGGTGTCCAAGATAATAACTAGGACGTGAGCGCTAACGCCCAGTACATAAACATGAGTAAACATATGTATATAGTGCATGCAACATGATGACTGGTAAAGGGTCATCTGAAAAGTCATGCTCAGTACCGGCGCCACATGAGTGCTGCCACCGCACGGATCAACCTCTGGGTGCAACCACACTCGTCAAGTACACCAGAGTAGTCAGACATAAATGTCCCCGCCGTCGCGGTACTCTCAGTGACAGACTATCGAGTATAGAGCTGAGCGGCTCTATAATCAGGTATATCAAGGTATAGGCTCAATGTGTATATGCACATGACATATGAATATAGAAAGCGGTAAATCATATATCATGCCATATAATAATGCCAAATAAATGCAACATATAAACATGTATACTCGCTGGCAATCTCAGTCAATGTGTACGTACCTCTAAGCTAGTTCAAGTATAGTAGGATCCTAGGTTCCAAGCCTATATTCAGAAGTTCATCGTATCACTACACAAGTTTTATAAGCCTTAACTAAGCTAATAATTACTCCCAAAAATTAAATAGATTCCCGTACCATACCTTCATCCGTCGATAGCCCTTTGAAGTTGTTAGTCCCGGATGACTATAACCACTCCTTGGTTATTCCAGAACCTCTATTATAACCGATAGGGCCCTCAAGTGTATAACTCACACTATATAACTGGAGAAGGAAACTCGGGAATTTGTAAACAGAAATGAATCTGAAGACCCCTATTTATAGGAAAATTTTCGGACGAGTTCGGGCCCTCCGAACTGGGGTTCGGATCGTCCGATCCAACTCACTGCCTGCATGCGAGACACGTCGAGTTCGGACCGTCCGATCACCACTTCAGGTCGTTTGAAGTGTCCTAAATTTGACACTTGTCAAAAACCATGGCTGAGTAATCCTGCCTACTTGGCACAGGTGAAGTTCGGGCCGTCCGATCCTACTTCGGATCGTCCGAACTTGCCTTAACTCCGAAGTCAATAAGCTCACCTTCGGAGCCCCCGGTGTGCTGAGTTTGGGCCATCCAAAGTCCTCTTCGGACCGTTCAAACTGGCTCAGAAAACGAAAATCCAATTCTTGATTCTGAAGTCCGATTAATCCCCGGAATTGGTTAATTACCAACCCTAAATCATGGTTAACATATTATTATCTTAAAATGGAATCTGGGTTACTACATTCTCCCCACCTTTAGATATTTCGTCCGCGAAATAAAATCTAAAGAAAAATCAAGATAATAATATGAAACATCAAACCATATTTTATTACAACAACTGTAATTACATCTTTACATGGTAATAAAAAATACACAGCAAACAACTTAGGATATTCTGCACGCATATGGCTCTCGGTTCCCAAGTTGCTTCTTCGACGCCTCGGCTCTGCCACTATACCATCACAAGTGGTATAGTCTTGTTCCGAAGAACTTTCTCCTTCCTGTCTAGGATATGGAGTGGTCGTTCAACATACGACAGATCTGGCTTTAGCTGAACATCAGTAGATTGAATTACATGTGATTCATCAGCTATGTACTGTCGAAGTAACGACACATGAAAAACATTATGTATACTGGAAAGAGATGATGGTAATGCCAAACGATAAGCAACATCTCCAATCTTCTTCAGTATCTAGAAAGGCCCAATGAAACGAGGTGACAACTTGCCTTTCACACCGAATCTCATCACCTTCCTGAAAGGTGATACTCGTAGGAACACATATTCACCAGGCTCAAACTGCAATGGCCTGCGATGAATATTAGCATAACTGGCTTGTGTATCTTGAGCAGCTTTGATCCTCCGCTTGATCAAATCTACCTTATCTACAATCTGCTGCACCAACTCAGGACCCTCGACTTGTCGTTCTCCTATTTTATTCCAGAATAACGGAGTACGACACCGTCGACCATACAATGCCTCGAAAGGTGTCATATCAATACTACGATGATAACTATTATTGTGGGCAAATTCGATCAAAGGTAACTGATCCTGCCAAGAAAAACCAAAATCCATGACAGAAGAACGTAGCATATCCTCCAGCGTATGAATTGTCCGCTCTGACTGTCCATCAGTCTCCGGATGATATGCAGTGCTCAAACTCAGAGTGGTACCCAAAGCCTGCTGAAAACTACCCCAAAAACATGAGGTAAATCGCGGGTCTCTATCACTAACTATGCTCACTGGAATTCCATGCAATCGCACTATCTCCTGGACATATAAGCGTGCCATGCGATCATAAGAATACTCCCGGTTGTAAGGAATAAAGTGTGTTGATTTCGTCAAATGGTCAACAACGACCCAGATAGCATCACACTGACGTGAAGTCATAGGCAAGTGGGTGACAAAATCCATAGTCACGTGCTCCCACTTCCATTCGGGAATCTCAAGATTCTACAGTAATCCACCTGGTCGTCGATGTTTAGCCTTGACCTGTTGACAAACCAAACATCTCGAAACAAATTGATACACACTCCTCTTTATCCCTTTCCACCAGAATTTAGTTCGCAAGTCCTTATACATTTTCATGCTTCCAGGATAAACTGATAATCGACTCCTGTGAGCTTGAGAAAGAATATCGTTCCTGAGTTCCGCAACATCAGATAAAACCACTCGATTAGATAAGCACAATAATCCATCTGCCTGAAAATGGAATCCAGATGTATTAACCCCATTGGCTAGACGTGCCAAACACTGAGTCTTAACATCAGATATCTGAGCATCTCTGATCTGAGAATACAATGCTGGCTCAGATAGAATAGTATACAATCGAATCCAATTCTCCCTTTCCTGTGTTTGAGCGTAAAACTCAATGAACATCACTCTTGTATCATATGAGATATTTCATTAGTCTGAAGTGCAGACAGTCTCACCTGCCGACTCAAGGCATCAGCAGTAAGATTAGCAGAACCTGTATGATATTTGATTTCACAATCATAATCCTTCAGAAGATCCATCCAGCGTCTCTGTCGCATATTCAACTCCGCCTGAGTGAATAAATACTTCAAACTCTTGTGATCCGTGAATATCTCAAATTTCTCGTCATAAAGATAATGCCTCCAAATCTTGAGTGCAAATACAATGGCGGCTAACTCGAGATCATGTACTGGATAATTATTCTCATGCGTCTTCAACTGTCGAGAAGCATAGGCAATAACATGTCCATGTTGTGTAAGAACACATCCTAACCCCTGACCAGAGGCATCAGTATAGACAACATAACCTCCTGATCCAGAAGGTAGAGCTAGCATAGGTGCAGTAGTAATACGTCTATGTAGCTCGTGAAATGACTCCTCACAATCCGAGGACCATATGAAGGCAACATCTTTCCGTGTAAGCTGTGTCAAAGGCCTGACCAACTATGAAAAATTCTCGATGAACCGACGGTAATAACCTGCTAGACCCAAGAAACTTTGAATCTCAGCAACCGTCGTCGGACGAGACCAATTCAGCACTGCCTCTATCTTACTTGGATCAACAGATATCCCTTCACTAGAAATTACATGACCGAGAAACACTACCCGATCAAGCCAGAATTCATACTCTCTTAATTTCGCATACAGCTGCTTATCTCGTAACGTCTGTAAAACAATTCTCAGATGCTGTGCATGCTCATCCTTATCATGAGAATAGACAAGAATATAATCAATGAAGACGATGACAAATCTATCCAGATATTCTCAAAATACCTGATTCATCAGATTCATAAAGACTGCCGGTGCATTCGTCAAACCGAATGACATCACCAAAAATTCATAATGCCCGTATCTGGTCCTGAAAGCAGTCGTAGAAATATCTGAGTCTCGTACCCGCATCTGGTGGTATCCAGATCTCAGATCTATCTTCGAGTAAACAGAAGTACCATGTAACTGATCGAACAGATCATCAATCCACGGCAAAGGATACTTATTCTTGATGGTGACAGTGCCAGACGATAAGGTGCTCGGGATATAGGCGTAGTTCCTGGTACTAGATCAATACCAAATTCAACCTCTCGAACCGGAGGAAAACCAGGAATCTCATCAGGGAATACATCAGGAAACTCGCTGACAATCGGTAGCTGATCAATACTCGAACTACTCGTGGACATATCAACGGCATAAATGAGGTAGCCCTCCCCACCTGACTCCAAGACATGACATGCCTTCAGAGCCGATACAAGTGGCATTGGAGGTCGCGCACCCTCACCATAAAAGTACCAGCTATCACCCTCATCCGGATGAAACTGTACCAGACGCTGATAACAATCCACAGTAGCGTGATACAAAGTCAGCATATCTATTCCCAAAATCTGCCATCGCTAGAATCATCAGATTAGTAGACAACACGTGACCCTCAAACTCTAGAAGGCAACCCATCACTAGACGCTTAGTCACTACCTCCTGCTCCAGCGGAGTAGATACAACTAAATCCATATCTAATGATACATAAGGTAATATATGTCTCTTAAAAAAATGGCTAGAAATAAAGGAATGCGATGCTCCAGTATCAATTAAAACAAGTGCAGGAATACCACATAACAAAAAGGTACCTGCCAACATGCGATCGCTTTCCTCAGTAGCCTGGTCTTGAGACAGAGCAAACACCTGCCCTTGTGAGTGTGGACGGTAACCAGAAGAACTCTGTGGTGCTGGCTGCTGATGTGGAAAAGTAGAAGCCTGAGATCCAACATGTGATCCCGATCCACTAGCAGAACCCATACGCTGAGGACAATCTCTCCGCAGATGTCCCTGCTCACCACAAATATAACAAGCACCAGTAGCCCTCCGACATGAAGCTGCAGGATGTTTCCCTCCACAGTGGCTGCAAAATTCCTTCTTCTTATTCTTCTTCTTCTTCCCGAAACGGAATGTACCTCGTGAACCACGAGAACCAGACAAAGTAGTAGGAGTAGAAGAAGACATAGGTCCAGATTTCACAAAAGATTGAGCTCTAGACTCAAAAGATCCACTAGGCTGTCCTGACATCATCAACTGTGCCCGCCTGTTGCTGGTCTTCACAAGACGGCAACGGTTTACCAAAGTCTCATAAGATGTCGGATCATCACAGACGACAATTTGTGAGTAGATATCTTGATTCAAGACTTGCAGAAAGATATCATACTTGGATGCATCACTGTCACTGATATGAGGACTGAAAGGTAACAGATCAAGAAATTGTTGCTGATATTGATCAATAGTCATTGATCCTTGCCTCAGAGTAAGCAACTCCATCGATCGTGCCTGGCGAATAGCTGGAGGAAAATACAATTTCTGAAACTGCTGACAGAAATCTCCCCAGGTCACCTGTTCTCTCTCAGTATGTGCCTGAGCAGCCTTGGCATCCCACCAAAATCATGCTCGATCCTCTAGAACGAATTCTAGAACTTCCAATTTCTGCTCCTCAGTGCAATCGAAAGCTCGAAAAACACTCTCGAGTTTGGACATCCAACTTCTTGCTTGTTCAGGATTCTCGCCTCCCACCAAGGGTTTCGGTCCTACTTGCATAAACTTATTAATAGTATAGCGATGTCTACCCTCATGAGGATGAAACTGATCATCACGATGGCGATGATGACGATGATGACCACCTCACTGGCCAACACTACCATGACTCTCGTCAGCCATATCCTGAAAAAATTGCACATTAAAATCCCAAATGCGCAATTATTACTTAAGACTAGAGTAAATCCCAAGTACTAATTCCCAAAATCTATGCATGCTCTGATACAAAAAATGTAGTAACCCTGCATGGAATCACCTACTAACTGGCAACTAATAACATGCATTAAACTTAATACAGCAAAATACTTAACAGAGTAAACTGTGCGGAAACATAATCCATAAATTACATATCAGCTTAGTAAAATATATCCAGGCTTAATACTATAGTGATACAACCATATCGAAAAACTTAAAAGTTAACATTATACACCTATATCGAATCCTACTGTATAATAAACTCCTCAAGGCTCCTGCTTCCTAGTCTTGCCTTGAACTACCAGCTCCGTCCATCCTGCGACCTGCCCCATGGAATAGGGTGTCCAAGATAATAACTAGGACGTGAGCGCTAACGCCCGTACATAAACATGAGTAAACATATGTATATAGTGCATGCAACATGATGACTGGTAAAGGGTCATCTGAAAAGTCATGCTCAGTATCGGCGCCACATGAGTGCTGCCACCGCACGGATCAACCTTTGGGTGCAACCACACTCGTCAAGTACACCAGAGTATTCAGACATAAATGTCCCCGCCGTCGCGGTACTCTCAATGACAGACTATCGAGTATAGAGCTGAGCGGCTCTATAATCAGGTATATCAAGGTATAGTCTCAACGTGTATATGCACATGACATATGAATATAGAAAGCGGTAAATCATATATCATGCCATATAATAATGCCAAATAAATGCAACATATAAACATGTATACTCGCTGGCAATC
The DNA here is from genome assembly GCF_033568475.1 of Henckelia pumila. NCBI lineage: Eukaryota > Viridiplantae > Streptophyta > Magnoliopsida > Lamiales > Gesneriaceae > Henckelia > Henckelia pumila. The sequence goes on from NC_133122.1 coordinate 29,561,704, forward strand.
TCAGTCAATGTGTACGTATCTCTAAGCTAGTTCAAGTATAGTAGGATCCTAGGTTCCAAGCCTATATTCAGAAGTTCATCGTATCACTACACAAGTTTTATAAGCCTTAACTAAGCTAATAAGTACTCCCAAAACTTAAATAGATTCCCGGACCATACCTTCGTCCGTCGATAGCCCTTTGAAGTTGCTAGTCCCGGATGACTATAACCACTCCTTGGTTATTCCAGAACCTCTATTATAACCGATAGGGCCCTCAAGTATATAACTCACACTATATAACTGGAGAAGGAAACTCGAGAATTCGTAATCAGAAATGAATCTGAAGACCCCTATTTATAGGAAAATTTTCGGACGAGTTCGGGCCCTCCGAACTGGGGTTCGGATCGTCCGATCCAACTCACTGCCTGCATGCGAGACACGTCGAGTTCGGATCGTCCGATCACCACTTCGGGTCGTCCGAAGTGTCCTAAATTCGACACTTGTCAAAAATCATGGCTGAGTAATCCTGCCTACTTGGCACAGGTGAAGTTCGGGCCGTTCGATCCTACTTTGGATCGTCCAAACTTGCCTTAACTCCGAAGTCAATAAGCTCACCTTCGGAGCCCCCGGTGTGCTGAGTTCGGGCCGTCCGAAGTCCTCTTCGGACCGTCCGAACTGGCTCAGAAAATGAAAATCCAATTCTTGATTCTGAAGTTCGATTAAGCCCCGGAATCGGTTAATTACCAAACCTAAATCATGTTTAACATATTATTATCTTAAAATGGAATCTGGGTTACTACAGACCATTTATGTTCAGGCACCATAAACTCAATAGCAGAGGAAGGTGACAAATTTATTAAATAACAGGCAGTTGAGGCTGCCTCTGCCCAGAATTTTGGTGGCATACCACTTTCACTAAGCATGCACCTTACTTTGTTCATAATTATTCTATTTATGCGCTCTGCAACTCCGTTTTTCTGTGGTGTATAAGTACAAGTACTATGTCTAGCAATCCCATTTTTAACACAATAATCATCAAACTCACGGTTGCAAAACTCTAAACCATTATCAGTCCTTAAGGTCTTAATTTTTCTTGCTAATTGATTTTCTACTAAGGTTTTCCAGTCTACAAACTTACTAAAAGCTTGATCTTTATACTTTAGAAAATATATCCAGACCTTCCTGGAATAATCATCAATAACGAAAATGAAATATTGACATTTTGATAGGGATAAGGGTACCTGTGGAGAGCCCCAAAGATCAGAATGTATGTAGTCCAGGGAAAACTTTGTATTGTGAGCAGCTGTGTTAAATTTCAGTCTATGAGTTTTCCCAAGAACACAGCTCTCACAGAATTCCAGATTATTGATCTGTTTTTGATCCAGAAACCCTTGTTTACTAAGCTCTTGAAGTCCCTTTAGACTCATATGGCCGAGTCTCTGATGCCACAGCAGTGTATGATCCTTATCAGTGGTGGTTACATTGATCTCAGATGATAAGGTAGCTCCATGAAGTACATACAGACCTTGTTTCAAACTAGCTTTCATAATGACCAGGGAACCTTTTATCACTTTCAATATGCCACTTTGAGCTTTGTAGCTTAGGCCCTTCTGATCTAAGGTACCTAAAGATATTAGGTTCCTTTTCAAATCAGGGATGTATCTTACATCAGTCAAGATTTTGATAGAGCCATCCCACATTCTAAGTTTTATTGATCCAATCCCATTAATTTTGCACGTTTGGTTGTTCCAAAGTAGTACATAACCAGAATATAACTCTTGAAATTCATTGAACCAATCTTTTCTAGGTGACATGTGATATGTACATCCAGAATCTAGTATCCATTCTTCCTTGGGATCATCAGAGGAGATGGTCAAGACTTCAGCTTCTTCATATCCCTCATGCACATTAGATGTATCAGAATTAGCTGTAGTTTCCTGTCCTTGGCCTATCTTCCTCAAAGGGCAAAATCTTCTGATATGACCTTCCTTCTTGCAGGACCAACATGTACTTCTTGGTCTTGACTTAGATCTGGACTTTGATCTCCATCTGTTAGTCGATCCCTTCCTTTCCAATGGTCTTCCTCTCATATTTAAGCCTTCTCTAGCAGACTTCTGAGACTTCCCATTAGCTTTTAAATCCAACTCTTTGGAATATGCAGCCCCTGTGACTTCATCAAGTGTAAGAGTTTCCCTGCCATACTTCAAAGTATCCCTCAGCTGATCAAAAGCTTTTGGCAGGGAATTCAGGAGAAATATGGCCTGATCTTCCTCATCTATTTTCACCTCCATATTTTCAAGGTTAGATAGCAACTTAGTGAACTCATCAATATTATCATCAATGGACTTGTTTTCATCCATTTTATAGCTGTAAAATTTCTGCTTCAAATATATCCTGTTAGGCAGTGCTTTTGTCATGTATAATTGCTCCAATTTGAGCCACATATCAGCAGCTGATTTCTCCCTCACCACCTTCCGAAGAATCTGATCATTTAGGCTAAGAACAATCGTGTTTCTGGCCTTTTTCAAAATTTCAGACTTGTTCTCTTTTGTATCCAGAATCTTGGATTCTCATAGTAGTGCATCATCTAATCCTAGATTTCCCAGGTGAGCAATCATCTTCTCCCTCCATAGATTAAAGTCATTCTTGCCATCGAATTTCTCCACTTCAAACCTCGATGTAGACATTGCTAATGAATGACCCTTGCCTGAAGACATTCTTCAAGGATAGTACGCACGAGGAATCAGAGAAATGACTGAAAGACTTTATAGCCGAGAAGAAGTAGAATACACTTATCAGATTCTTTAGCCCCAAGATCTTAACCTTGAGGCTTTGATACCACTTGTTAAGATCTACACGCAGAACCCAAATCCAATGGACAAATGACCAGAATCCCCGAAGCAACAATGAACAAGAAATCACCAAGTAAGATAATAGAAAGCACAAACAATAAAGACACAGAGATTTTACTTGGTTCGGATGATCAAATCCTACATCCAAGGTTCTGGGATTCACCCATATGAATTCACTAATCACCAACCAAAATCACGTTCAATACAATCCTCAGAAATAATAATCACAAGCTAATCAAAAACTTGTGTTAAACATTAACAAGAACACACAGACTATAAGATCTTCGAAGTTTTCAGCTCTATTAAGATGCCCTCCGATCTTGAATCTTCAATCTGGAAGAATTCCTTTCAGTGTTATTTTTGAGAATATGAACATGAGAGAAGAAAGATATCGATAGCTCAGAGTTCTTCAGGAAGTCATCTTGCTTATCTCAGATCCAGCTTCTTTTAATCAAGCTTAATTAACCGTCCTAACTAACTGAGCAATCCTGGCCTTTGGATCATGGTTGACTCTATTTGGCTGATCTCAACCATTGATAGCAACTTAATACCAAGTCAATATTAGTCTTCCACAGCTGGGAAGAGGACATCATGCGAGAGGGAGTGTCTGAGTGATTGCAAATGCAGGGCGTATTTGCACAGAAGCGATAATAACACGAGTAGGGAAACAGGCAATGCTCATCCAAATTGTTGGATATGGACGCAAGATCTTACAAATCTTCAGATTGGTGACAATCTTGATGATAACATGATCTCCATTCGCGCATCAGGCACAGGTGATTCTGAATCACATTAGCTCTAATGTTTATGCACCTCATTAAATATGCTAAAGTTTAAAGAAAAATGTATGGAATAGTATAAATCTCAACTCAAATTTCTGGATGTGAAGCTGATGAGCATATTTTGTTTTAGTAAGATAATAAGCGCATTTCAACTCAAACCGTTCAAACTATACAATATACCAAGTTGTGCCGCCAGATAGCAAAGTCACGTACATATTGCTGCCCACAATTTCCAAGCTGCAACATTTCAGCTTGTTGCAGGATCCATGCGAAACTATAATCACTTTTCAATGTGTTTGTTGCAGGATCCACGCGAAACTGTGAGCCATGTCTTCTGAACCAGATACCTTATCCCCTGAGCACCGAACCAGACTGTGGCGATCCTTTATACCGTAGTTTCAGCTGTGATAACGCCACCGGTGTAATCAGATTCCTCGCATTGAGTGGCAAATATCCAGTGATTGGAATTCACAAAAATATTAGTAGTTTTGTTATTCGATACAACTCAGAAGGAGCTATTGGATGTAAAACAGGAAACATATCGATCCAAAATTTGAAGCTTGACCAATCATCACCATTCACGGTGACTAACTCCTGCTACATAGAAACTGGTAACGCCAATCCAGATGTTCAAGTTGGAAATCAGATCAAAATAAGTTGGAGGATGCCGTCGGAGCCAACGTGAAATTATTCGGGAGATTGTAAAGATTGGCCTGATTCACATTGCCAGGACAAGGGTGATGGTCAGAAAAGATGCTATTGCAATCGAGGCTATAAATGGGAAGGATCTAGTGTAAGTTGTATCGATGGTAGGTGATATGAATTCTTAATGTATGGAAGACAGACACGACTATATTAAAATCGTACCCTCAATCCAATAACAAAAGAAATCAAGAAATTGCCCAATCTTGAAAACAAGTAAAGGTTTTGGATTATTCACCTCTAGTTTACTTGAAACTAGCAACAAACAATCACGAAGAGAAAAACAATTGATCACAACGGGACCTTCAGAAAACCTGTTTCTGACAACCCACGAGGATAATCAATCGACAAACGCCACAAAGTTGAAAACTTTGATAAGTTTGATTTTTGGGTAAGCAAAATCTTAATAAAATTCTAGAGAGAATTTTAATTGATAAATATCAACATCTGAATTTTATCTCATTAATGAATGTTTTTGTTGTATTTATAATACAACTACAAATAATAAAAGATATCGCTAAATAACTTAAAAATATATCTAAAGATATGATAATATCTTTCTAAAAGTTTCCTAGTAGGAATAAAAGACTCAAAATAAGAAAATAATGCCAAAAATATCAAAAGTATTGCACACACACAAACATGCCGAACTGTGTGTAAAAACACGAGGCGCGAGCGCGCAAGGAATACGCGCGGGCGTGCATAGATCTCTGTCCATCTGGCGCGGGCGCACGTCAGGAGGCGCGGGCGCGCATGGGCTTCTGTCCGTCTGGCGCGGGCGCACGTCAGGAAGGCACGGGCGCGCATGGGCTTCTGTCCATCCTCTTCAAAACTCACACAGATGCGCGCGGGCGCGCATGCCTCTCGGGTCCTGTCACCTATTTTTGTGTTTTCTTTGATATTTTTTTCACTCTCTTGACTTCTTTGGACTTCAATAAGATTGTAACATTCCCCAAAGTATTCTTCAGACATTCCAATGCTTTTTTGACACTTCATCATCAACGATTGAAGTGCTTCCTTGAACTTCTTAGCTCGACCTCTCGTAATTGGTCCTCGAGGCATCTCCATCGGGTCCTTAACCATGTGATCAACATGCAAGCTATCCGTAATCGCATCATCCTCCCCTTCTTGAAAAGGATTTGTCCTCAAATCTCGATCACCACCTACATCAAACAACGACAAGTCAGAAACATTAAAAGTAGTACTTACATTATACTCAACTGGCAAGTCTAATTTGTAGGCATTATCATTGATCCGCTCCAAGACTTGGAAAGATCCATCGCCTCTATGTAACAACTTAGAACGCCGCTTTTCCGGAAAATGCTCATTCCGCAAATGCAACCAAACCCAATCACCCGGTTCAAATACAACCTTCTTTTTACCTTTATTTGCTTGCTTCGTGTATTGCAAGTTCTTCTTTTCAATGTTTGCCTTAACTTTTTCATGCAAATTTCGCACAAACTCAGCTTTCTTCTTGCCATCCATATTAACCCTTTCACTCATAGGTAACGACATCAAATCCAATGGAGTCAATGGGTTAAAACCATACACAATTTCAAAAGGTGAATACCTCGTAGTAGAATGCACACTACGATTATAAGCAAATTCAATAAATGTCAAACATTCTTCCCAGCTCTTCAAATTCTTTTTAATTATAGCACGCAACAAAGTTCCTAACGTCCTATTAACAACCTCAGTTTGACCATCCGTTTGAGGATGACATGTAGTCGAAAACAGTAATTTAGTACCAAGCTTGCACCATAATGTTTTCCAAAAGTAGCTCAAGAAACGAGTATCTCTATCAGAAACAATACTCCTAGGCATGCCATGCAATCTAACAATTTCATTAAAGAACAAGTCCGCAACATGGGATGCATCATCAGATTTATGACACGCAATGAAATGAGCCATCTTAGAAAATCTATCAACCACCACAAACACAGAATTCCTCCCCTTCTTAGACCTTGGTAGTCCTAAAACAAAGTCCATAGAAATATCTACCCACGGTTCACTAGGAACAGGAAGTGGAGTATACAATCCATATGGTTGTGTCTTAGACTTAGCTTTCCTACAAGTCACACACTTCTCACAAATATTCTCAACATCATGCTTCATATGTGGCCAATAAAAATGTTCATGCAAAGTATCATAAGTTTTAGCCACACCAAAATGTCCCATCAAACCACCCCCATGTGATTACCTAACAAATAAGTCACGTATGGACGATTTAGGCACACACAACTTATCTTCCTTAAACAAATATCCATCATGCACGAAAAATTTATCTTTTGGACCATGTAAACATGACGCATAAATCTCTCCAAAATCAAGATCACTAGTAACTCCTTCACATACTCAAATCCCAAAAACTTAGAATCTAGAGTAGATAGAAGCACATACCTACATGATAGAGCGTCTGCTACCACGTTTTTCTTCCCTTGCTTGTACTTGATAATGTAGGGAAAAGTTTCTACAAACGCCACCCACTTGGCATGTCTCTTGTTCAGCTTTTGTTGTCCTTTGAGATGCTTCAAAGACTCATGATCCGTATGAATCACAAATTCTTTTGGCCTCAAATAATGCTGCCACGTCTCGAGCACGCGAACCAAGGCATAAAACTCCTTGTCGTATGTAGGATAATTCAACGCTGCTCCACTTAGCTTCTCACTAAAGTATGCAATTGGTCGCCCACCTTGCATCAAGACACCGCCAATTCCTACACCTGATGCATCACATTCAATTTCAAAAGTATTAGCAAAATCAGGTAGTACAAGTAAAGGAGCATTAATTAATTTTTGCTTAATAATATCAAAAGACTTCTCTTGCTCCTCGCCCCAATGGAATGGAACATTCTTCTTGATCACCGCAGTCATAGGAGCCGCCAAAGTGCTGAAATCTTTTACAAATCTCCTATAGAAACTTGCAAGACCATGAAAACTCCGAACTTGACCAATAGAAGTAGTCGTTGGCCAATCTCAAATTGCACTTACCTTGTCCTCATCAACTTTGACACCTTGAGCACTCACAACAAAACCAAGAAATACAAGTTCTTTTGTACAAAACACACACTTTTTCAAATTAGCATACAATTGTTCAGTTTTTAGTGTGATTAGCACAATCCTCAAGTGTTCAACATGCTCATTCAAGTTCTTACTATACACCAAAATATCATCAAAATACACCACAACAAATTTTCCAATATAAGCACGCAAAACATGATTCATCAACCTCATAAAATTACTCGGTGCATTAGTTAACCCAAATGACATAACCAACCACTCATACAATCCATACTTAGTTTTAAAAGCAGTTTTCCATTCATCACCTTCTCTCATCCGAATTTGATGGTAACCACTCTTAAGATCAATTTTACTAAAGATGCTAGAATCATGCAATTCATCCAACATATCATCTAGTCTAGGAATAGGATGCCTATACTTGATGGTAATATTGTTAATGGCTCTACAATCAACACATATTCTCCATGAACCGTCTTTCTTAGGTACTAACAAAACAGGTACAGCACAAGGAGACATAGACTCACGCACAAATCCCTTATCGAGAAGTTCACTTACCTGCCTTTGTAGCTATTTTGTTTCCTCCGGATTACTCCTATAAGCTGGACGATTCGGTAATGCACTTCCAGGCACAAGATCAATTTGATGCTCAATTCCCCTCAAAGGTGGTAATCCTTGAGGTAGATCCTCCGAAAATAGTTCTTCAAATTCCTGCAAGAGAGAAACAACACTGCTCGGAAGATTTCCGGCTATATCACTTGTGTTAAGGAGAATCTCCTTATAGAAAATCAACACAAGTGGGGTATGCACATGTAAAATCTCTCGCAACTCACTCTTTTGGGCCATATATATTTTTTTATCGGCCTCTTTCCTCTCATTTTTTTCTTCATCTTTTTTTCTTTCATTTTTTTTTCTAAGGTCATCTCACTTTTTTGTTCACTCTTTTTTTTTCGGCCTCTTCTCTCTTTTTCTTTTTCAATGATCCTCCAATACTTGTTTTGGAGTCATAGGCAACAACACAACAGACTCTCTTTTCATAGTAAAAGAATAACGATTCTTAAAACCATCATGTGTCACCTTCCTATCAAATTGCCACGGTCTACCCAACAAGATATGACAGGCTTGCATAGGAACAACATCACACATCACTTCATCCTCATATTTACCAATTGAGAAAGGCACCACAACTCGCCTAGTCACTCTCACTTCAAAACTATCATTAAACCACTGCAATTTATATGGTTGAGGATGCTTTAAAGTAGGCAAACTCAATTTTTCAACAACTTCACTACCCGCGACGTTGGTACAGCTACCCCCATCAATGATGACACTACACACTTTGTTTTTCACAAAGCATCTAGTATGAAACAAATTTTCCATTTGATTTTCTTCCTCCTCCTTTTGTTGCACATTCAACACTCTCCTAGTTACCAACAACTCACCAACAACTGCATTACATCCCTCGTCATCGGGATCCTCCAATGCAGGCATATCATTTCTCCTCCTCACTCTCTGATTCAATCTCACCACCATCATTCACAATCATTATTTTTTTATTAGGACACTGACTAGCAATATGACCAAGACCTTGACATCTAAAGAATTTAATGTCCCTAGAACGATTACTGGGAGTTTCAGATTTACCTTGAACTTCTTGTTTTGGCGTTTCTTGCTTGGTGTCAACTTTTGGTTTGGACACTATCTTGACATTCTCTCGTTTGCCAACGTTTGGACGCCAAGGTGTAGTAGCTCCACCACCCGAGGACACTCGACCAATGCCTCTCCTTTTAAGCTGTAGCTCCACTTTCATAGCTAATTGTACCATCTCCTCAAGATCCACACAATGTCATAGCTCCACTTGGTCTTGAATATCTCTATTCAAACCACACAGAAATCGAGCCATAGTTGCCTCACTATCCTCTTCAATGTTAGCACGAATCATAGTAAGCTCCAACTCCTTGGAATAGTCCTCTACACTTCTCGAGCCTTGCTTCAAATTCTGCAATCGCTTAAACATATCACGATAATAGTAATTAGAAACAAACCTTTTCATCATTATTTGCTTCATCTCTTCCCTTGTTTCAACAGGCCTCTCACGATTTCTCCTCCTAGTTGTAACAAGCTGATCCCACCAAATTAGAGAATAGTCCACAAACTCAACAACTGCTAACTTTATTTTTTTCGAATCGCTGTAGTTGTGGCAATCAAATACCGATTCCACTCTCATCTCCCACTCCAAATAATCCTTCGGATCAGATTTCCCATGAAACGATGGAATTTTCATCTTAATCCCACTAATATTCCCATCTTCTCTACCCCCTTCAGTATATCTCCCTCGCATTTCTTCTCTTCTATTTCTTCCATCCTCCTGACCTCGCCTATTCCTACCCGAATTCTCACCAAAACTCTCATCATCCTCACTAACTTCAAATTTACTTATTCTTTCATGCATCATTTCCAACTCAGCTCTCATCGCTTTCCTTATCATCATACTCAAATCTTCCTTTGAAAAATTTTGACTATTAGAACTCATCGTACCTGCAAGAAAAAGTTAGTAATAAAATTCCTCACACAAGTTCTCACAAGTCCCTCCAAATGAATTCACTCAATCACTCTTTTTCTTTCCACTCACAATTTTTTAGGCTTTTGCTTGGTATAATAGTGAATCAAACTCTCAAGTGCACAACTTTTAGCCGCTTGAAGATCGACTCTCGAAGATTGACAAAACAAGAATAAGAGATTATGGATGATCGACTTTTGACTTGCACCCAAGGATGAACAAGAACAAAATTGTCCACAAGTTATCTTGTTTCTTCAATTTATTTATTTTTTTTTGACAATTTCGGTCTCTATTTTTTTTTTTGACCGATTTCAAATCATTTTTTTTTTGAATTTATAACTTGTAGCACAAGACACGAGACTTGGATAACAAGTTTGAAAGAAACGACACAGAAACTCGACGAAGGAAATATTCCAATGAAGAACGATGAAGAACGGATAAGAAGAATGAAGAACGCGAAGAACAGAGATAGATGAATATAGATACTTACTTGATTCAAAACCTTGGCTTTGATACCAAATGATATGAATTATTAATGTATGGAAGGCAAACACGACTATATTAAAATCGTACCCTCAATCCAATAATAAAAGAAATCAAGAAATTGCCCAATCTTTAAAACAAGTAAAGGTTTTGGATTATTCATCTAGTTTACTTGAAACTAGCAACAAACAATCACGAAGAGAAAAACAATTGATCACAACGGAACTTTCAGAAAACCTGTTTCTGACAACCCACGAGGATAATCAATCGACAAACGCCACAAAGTTGAAAACTTTGATAAGTTGGATTTTTGGGTAAGCAAAAGCTTAATAAAATTCTAGAGAGAATTTTAATTGATAAATATCAAAATCTGAATTTTATCTCATTAATGAATGTTTTTGTTGTATTTATAATACAACTACAAATAATAAAAGATATCGCGAAATAACTTAAAAATATATCTAAAGATATGATAATATCTTCCTAAAAGTTTCCTAGTAGGAATAAAAGACTCAAAATAAGAAAATAATGCCAAAAATATCAAAAGTCTCGCACACACACAAACACGCCGAACTGTGTGTAAAAACACGAGGCGCGAGCGCGCATAGCTCTCTGTCCATCTGGCGCGGGCGCACGTCAGGAGGCGCGGGCGCGCATGGGCTTCTGTCTGTCTGGCGCGGGCGCACGTCAGGAAGGCGCGGGCGCGCATGGGCTTCTGTCCATCCTCTTCAAAACTCACACAGATGCGCGCGGGCGCGCATGTCTTCCTAAAAGTTTCCTAGTAGGAATAAAAGACTCAAAATAAGAAAATAATGCCAAAAATATCAAAAGTCTCGCACACACACAAACATGCCAAACTGTGAGTAAAAACACGAGGCGCGGGCGCGCATAGCTCTCTGTCCGTCTGGCGCGGGTGCACGTCAGGAGGCGCGGGCACGCATGGGCTTCTGTTCGGGCGCACGTCAGGAAGGCGCAGGCGTGCATGGGCTTCTGTCCATCCTCTTCAAAACTCATACAAATGCGCGCGGGCGCGCATGTCTTCCTAAAAGTTTCCTAGTAGGAATAAAAGACTCAAAATAAGAAAATAATGCCAAAAATATCAAAAGTCTCGCACACACACAAACATGCCGAACTGTGTGTAAAAACACGAGGTGCGGGCATGCAAGGAATACGCGTGGGTGCGCATAGCTCTCTGTCCTTCTGGCGCGGGCGCACGTCAGGAGGCGCGGGCGCGCATGGGCTTCTGTCTGTCTGGCATGGGCACACGTCAGGAAGGCGCGGGCGCGCATGGGCTTCTGTCCATCCTCTTCAAAACTCACACAGATGCGCGCGGGCGCGCTGGAAATGGTGCGGACATGCATGCCTCTCGGGTCCTGTCACCTATTTTTGTGTTTTCTTTGATATTTTCTCTACTTTCTTGACTTCTTTGAACTTCAATATGATTGTAACATTCCCCAAAGTATTCTTCAGACATTCCAATGCTTTCTTGACATTTCATCATCAATGATTAAAGTGCTTCCTTGAACTTCTTAGCTCGACCTCTCGTAATTGGTCCTCGAGGCATCTCCATCGGGTCCTTAACCATGTGATCAACATGCGAGCTATCCGTAATCGCATCAGTAGGTGTACTGGGAATCAGTATTATGTTGTTGGATTATTACTTCAAGAAATTTTTCTAACTACTGAATTTGGAAACTCTTCAGCATCAACAAACAATGAGCGAAGAAAGGAGAAGGTAATTGTTTCCATCGTTTCTGTAGTCGGGGTTTTACTTATTTTATGCTGCATCATCATCGTGCGTCGAACAAGCTGGTTGTTCAAAGGAAAAGGTAAGTGTTAGAATTTTCAGTAATGGTTCATTTCTTGATTTCTCGCATAAGTTGAACATAGAATGTTGAATGAATAGTACTCTGCCTTGAAGCACAAAATATCTCATAGAAGAAAATAATGCGAGCTTATTACCATCTTTTTTTCTTTTTTTTTTTGAAAAAAAAAACGATTCCATTTCTCTATACGATGAAGGGAACATTAATGAAAAGGATCCAGTGATCTTTTCACATGAATATGAAGGAAATGCAAATGAATTGATGAATATCGAAAAGGACAGCACGAAGGCCATTGATGTACCTTTCTATAGTTTGGATATCATTTTATCTGCTACTGATAAATTCTCTGATGCTAATAAACTCGGGCGAGGTGGATTTGGGCCTGTCTATAAGGTGAGATATTGCTACTCATAGTATTGAATTCGAAAGAAAAAAAAGGCAATTCTTTTTTATGCAACAAGGGCTGCTAGTGGTATAAATTTTAACAGGGAAAGTTTCCGGGAGGACAAGAAATGGAGGTGAAAAGGTTGTCGATTTGCTCCGGTCAAGGCGTCAAGGAATTACAAAATGAAGTAGTCTTGATCTCGAAGCTTCAGCATAGAAACCTTGTGAGACTTTTAGGATACAGCCTCAACAAACACGAAAAAATCTTACTATATGAATACATGCCCAACAGAAGCTTGGATGCCTTCATATTTGGTAGGACATTTACTTAGTAGTACTTTAGCAATCCTTATCTTGAATAATATTAGCATCAAAGAAATAATAATTTCTTCTTTCAGATGAAGAAAACAGGTTGTTGCTTGACTCGAAGAAGAGATTCGAGATTATCTTAGGGATCGCTCGAGGGCTTCTTTATCTTCATCAAGATTCAAGGTTGAGGGTTATTCACAAGGATTTGAAAACAAGCAACATTCTGTGTAGTAGCCCGTAACCAAAATCAGTAATTAAGGAATTAATCATAATTAATTGGGAAGAATTTGGAAGCTCCGAAGGTGAGTTCGGAGGCTCCGAACAGGATCGGAAGCTCCGATGCAGGATCGGAAGCTCCGATGTTATTACGTCAGGCATGACGTGTGGTTGGATCGGAAGCTCCGATCAGGATCGGAAGCTCCGATCACCCCTATACGAAGTCAACAAGTGATATTTTGACACGTGGCAGATCAGGATCTTCGGAAGCTCCTATGGCAGGATCGGACGTTCCGATCGAGGTTCGGAGGCTCCAATCGTTGTCTATAAATAGAAGACCGAAAATTCATTTTCAATTGTCAATTCCGGATTTCCTCTCTATTCTAGTCATATTCGAGTTATTCTAGCCTTCCTAGGCTTTACCCGGGAGTCGTCAAGGCGTTCGGAAGTCATAGCAGAGTGGTGCCCAAGTTCTGGAGGCATCGACATCAAAGGGCTAACGATGGACGAAGGTATAGCTTTTGCTTCCTACAAATATTTAAGAGTATGCAATAGCTTAGTTAAGGCTTTTAGAGCACTTTAATGATAGTAGTATCATTTGGCAGTGTAGAGCAGACTATAGGCGTGTACCTAGAGTTGGTAGAGCTTGCACTGATTTGAGGTACGAAAGTACTGTTCGAGATATCCTGACTGAGTATGCATGTATTATGTGACTGCATGATTTATATGTGATTGATTTATGCTGCATTCATTTGCATACTGAGCTATCTCCTTCGAGATGTCTGTTAGTATGGTTTTTCCCTATCCTGTTAGTGGTTGGACTTCCATCGATTTGGGTCCGGCATATCCACTGGTATTATGGTATGGGAGCCACCTCCTGAAGCGACGACACAGCGTGCTACATACCAGGGCCCGATCTGTCTCTGTTATCTGATCCTTGACCTCGAGTTTATAGGGAATTCACTTTGCATGCATGTATACTCATACTCTCGTACTGAGCGTTTTATGCTCACGTCTCGTACTCTGTGTTTCTGGACACCCTATTCCATGGGGCAGGTTTGCGATTGGACGAGGCGGGTAGATCCAAGAGGGGCTCGGCAGTTGTTGGCCAGCTGGAGCTTCGCCTAGGTTTTATTCTGTTGTTATTAGATTGATTCAGCTGTTCGATCTGGTTGTATAATATTTGGGTATTTACAGATTCCTTGCCTTGGGATTGTATATTGTTTATGGTTTCCGCAGTTTTATTCTTATATCCATTTAATTAAATCAATTGCATGCCTAAGTTCTGTTTAGTAGGTGAACCAGGTAAGGGTCACTACATTTATGGTATCAGATCATGCAAAAGTATTCTTGGGATTTAGTCTCATCATGAGGTATTTTTGTAGATGGCAAACTACGATGATGAGAGTAGCCACGGAAGTGGAGGCGGTCGTTGGGGCGATGCCGACCGAGAGCGTCGTCGAGAACGGCATCATCGTCATCATGACGAAGAGCGTTTCACTGTGCGTCGATTCTTATCTATGGGTCCTAAGCCCTTAGTTGGAGGTGAGCCTCCGGAGGAAGCTGAGAACTGGTTGGAACACATGGAGATGACCTTTCAGACATTGCACTGCACCGAGGATCAGAAGATGGAGACACTGGGCTATCTTCTAGAGGGACGTGCCCACAGATGGTGGAGGATTACTTCTGCACCTTTGGTTTTGGCTAGAGGAGTGGCCACCTAGGCCGAGTTTCGTACAGCTTTCTATAAGATGTATTTCCCTCCTGCTCTCCAACAGGAAAAGGCAGGTGAGCTTCTGAGTCTGCGTCAGGGAGCCATGAGTATCGAGGAGTTTCAGCAGAAGTTTCTCGATCTGTTATCTTATTGACCGGAGATTGCTGACAGCTCCCATATGAAGTATAACATGTTCCTTCAGGGCCTTAACCCTGAGATCCATGACCGTGTGGCGGTTGGCGACGACATGTCCTACGAGGGTTTGGTGAGCCGTTGTCACCAGGCGGAGGACAGCATTCGGCGGAACAGGTCTTTCTCTCAGTCGAGACCTGCTAGTTCTTTGGGTCCCCGTGCCCAATTTTTCAAGAAGTCTGGATCTACTTCTTCTTCCTCTGGCTCTGCTGGTGTTGTCCGTTTTGGTAGGAAGAACAAGTGTGATCACTATGGGAAGAACCATCCATCCGACAAGTGCCGTAGAGCTTCTGGAGCTTGTTTTCGTTGCGGCGAGGTAGGTCATATCCGGAGGGATTGTCCACTATCTAAGGGAGGCAGTTCTGGTTCTGGTTCAGGATCTGGTTCTCAGGCCACCGTTCAGCAGAGGTCGCAGGGACAGCCTGCTGGGAGTTCTCATTTGAGGCCACGAGCTTCTGGCCAGGTGTTTGCCCTGAGACATGATCAGGCAGTGGAGGAGAATGAGAAAGTCATCGCAGGTACTTTTCTGCTTTATGGTATACCTGCTCTTGTACTTATTGACACTGGTGCATCTCATTCCTTCATTTCTGCACGTTTTGTTAAGAGGCATAAGTTACCATGCATTGCACTAGACGTAATGATGTCTGTTTCTACTCCGACGGGCCAATCTGCTTTGGCTAAGCGTCTAGTGATGTGTTGCCCTTTAGAGTTCGAGGGGAACATTCTGTTGGCGAATCTCATGGTCCTTGCGATGGACAATTTCGATTGTATTCTGGGGATAGACATGCTGACTACCTATCAAGCTTCAGTGGACTGCTACCAGAGATTAGTACGCTTTCATCCGGTTGAAGGTGATAGCTGGTTTTTCTATGGTGAGGGAGCGCGACCCCCGATGCCTTTGGTATCAGCTTTGAGAGCCTGTCGAGCTCTAGAGTCTGGCGGGGAAGGCTAACTTATCTATGCAGTTGATTTTTCCGCTGAGAGCGTTGGGATAGAGAGTATTCCGGTCGTGGATGAATTTTCAGATGTATTTCCTGATGAGGTTTTGGGTTTTCCTCCTGTTAGGGAAGTTGAGTTTGGCATAGAGTTGATGCCAGGTACTTCGCCTATTTCTTGAGCACCGTATCGTCTGGCTCCGTCAGAGATGCGTGAGTTGAAGAATCAGCTACAGGATTTTTTGGACAAGGGGTACATTCGTCCTAGTGTATCTCCTTGGGGAGCTCCTGTTCTTTTTGTAAAGAAGAAGGATGGGTCTATGCGGTTGTGCATTGACTATAGGCAGCTGAATCGTGTTACAGTGAAGAACAAGTATCCGTTTCCTTGCATTGATGACTTGTTTGATCAGCTGCAGGGTACTTTTATTTACTCCAAGATTGACTTGAGATCTGGGTATCATCAGTTGAGGGTTCGAGATCAGGACATAGCCAAGACTGCATTCCGTACTCGCTATGGGCATTACGAGTTTTTAGTGATGCCATTTGGTTTGACCAATGCACCGGCTATATTCATGGATCTGATGAACCGCGTTTTCAGGGAGTATTTGGACAAGTTTGTCATGGTCTTCATTGACGACATTCTGGTGTATTCGCGCAACACTGAAGAGCATGTTTCTCACTTGTGGATAGTACTACAGACTCTTCGGGATGAGCAGTTGTACGCCAAGCTTAGCAGGTGTGAGTTCTGGATGGATTGAGTGGTCTTTCTTGGCCATATCATATCCAGGGAGGGGATTTCTGTTGATCCAAGAAAGATTGAGGCGGTGCTTAATTGGTCGCGTCCGACGACAGTTGCTGAGATCCGTAGTTTTCTGGGTCTAGCAGGGTATTATCGTCGCTTCATTCTGAACTTCTCTCAGCTAGCTCAACCTTTGACGCAGCTTACCCGCAAGGGTGTGGATTTCGAGTGGTCATCCGAGTGTGAGGAGAACTTCTGTGAGCTTCGACGGCGGTTGACTTCTACGCCGGTGTTGGCATTACCATCAGGATCTGGAGGGTATGTGGTGTACATTGATGCTTCTCTTCAGGGGTTAGGTTGTGTCCTGACTCAGGATGGGCATGTGATCGCATACACTTCTAGACAGCTGAAGCTTCACGAGGACAACTACCCAGTCCATGATTTGGAGTTAGCAGCCATTGTGTTCGCTTTGAAAATCTGGCATCATTATCTGTATGGCG
This sequence comes from Henckelia pumila, assembly GCF_033568475.1. Lineage (NCBI taxonomy): Eukaryota > Viridiplantae > Streptophyta > Magnoliopsida > Lamiales > Gesneriaceae > Henckelia > Henckelia pumila. The sequence continues at coordinate 29,578,894 of NC_133122.1, forward strand.
AAAAATTTGAGATCTTCACCGACCATAAGAGTCTCAAGTATTTGTTCACTCAAGCGGAGTTGAACATGAGGCAGAGACGTTGGATGGACTTGCTTAAGGACTATGATTGCGAGATTAAGTACCATCCGGGAGCTGCTAATCTCACTGCTGATGCTTTGAGTCGCAAGGTGCGACTATCCGCACTTCAGACTTGTTCGATGTCTAGTGCGATCAGTGATTATTGTACTTCGTGATATACCTTCAAGCATAAGAAAGGTATGAAGAGTATCCAGATGTTTGCGATATTATCTGAGCTAGCTTTGTATTCGCGGATTCGAGATGCTCAGATGTCTGATTCGAAGACCCAGCATTTCGCTCGTCTAGCTAACGAGGGTAGCTTGTCTGGATTTCACTATCAGTCAGATGGCTTTCTGTGTTTGTCTGGTAGGCTTGTGATTCCGCATGATGTAGAGTTGCGAGAGGAGATTTTGTCTCAGGTGCATCGCACTATGTTGAGTATTCATCCTGGGAGCAACAAGATGTACAAGGATCTACGTACTCGTTTCTGGTGGAAAGGAATGAAACGCAGTGTTTATCAGTTTGTTTCGAAATGTTTGGTGTGTCAACAGGTCAAGGCAGAGCACTGACGACCTGAAGGATTGCTTCACAGTCTGCCTATTCCTGAATGGAAATGGGAGTTTATCACAATGGACTTTATGACCCATTTGCTGGTATCCCCGAGGAACTGTGATGCTATCTGGGTTTTGGTGGACCGACTCACCAAGTCAGCGCATTTCATTGCCTATAGCCAAGAGTACTCTGTGGATCGCATGACACAGATGTACATTCAGGAGATCGTTCGACTTCATGGAGTGCCTGTGAGCATTGTCAGCGATCGAGACCCCAGGTTTACTTCTAGGTTCTGGGGGAGTGTTCAGCGTGCGATGGGCACCACTCTCAGTTTGAGTACCGCCTATCATCCGGAGACCGATGGTCAGTCAGAGCGCACTATCCGTACTTTGGAGGATATGCTTAGAGCGTGCGTCATGGATTTTGTTTCAGCCTGGCAGGATCATTTGCCATTGATCGAGTTCGCGTACAACAACAGCTATCATACTAGTAATGGGATGACACCTTTTGAGGCGTTGTATGGGCGACGTTGTCGTACTCCACTCTTCTGGGAAGAAGTGGGGGAGAGACAGGCTGAGGGACCGGAGTTTATCCAGCAGGCGGTAGACATTGTTGATCAGATCAAGAAACGGATTAAGACTGCACAGGATTGTCAGGCCAGCTATGCTAACACCAAGCGTAGGCCTTTGCAGTTCGATGTCGGGGAGAAAATGTTTCTGAGAGTGTAACCTTTTCGCAAAATTCTCAGATTTGGCCTTAAGGGCAAGTTGTCTCCCAGGTTTATTAGTCCGTTTGAGATCTTGGAGAGCATTGGCGATTTGGCTTATCGACTAGCTTTGCCACCGCATCTTTCCAGTATTCACGACGTGTTTCACGTATCTCTGTTGCGACGGTATGTGGCGGATGAGCCCCATATTTTGCAGCGGTCTGAGGTTCAGGTGAGCAAGGATTTGACCTATGCTGAGAAACCTATTCGTATCCTGGATTATAAGGATAAGGTTTTGCGAAACAAAGTCATTCCTTTGGTTTTAGTTCAGTGGCACCGCCGAGGCACTGAGGAAGCTACTTGGGAGCCTGAGGACAGGATGCATGAAGACCATCCTGAGTTGTTTTGATTTCATTCTTAAGATGTATTCAGCTGCAAACTTTGTAAACGTTTGATTTGAATTAAGAATGTTTCTGAATTCTGTATTTCATTCAGTACTTAAGATCTGATTTCGAGGATGAAATATCTTAAGTGGGGGAGAATGTAGTAGCCCGTAACCAAAATCAGTAATTAAGGAATTAATCATAATTACTTGGAAAGAGTTCGGAAGCTCCGATGGTATTACGTCAGGCATGACGTGTGGTTGGATCGAAAGCTCCGATCACCCCTATTCGAAGTCAACAAGTGATATTTTGACACGTGGCAGATCAGGATCTTCGGAAGCTCCGATGGCAGGATTGGACGTTCCGATCGAGGTTCGGACGTTCCGATCGAGGTTCGGAGGCTCCGATCGTTGTCTATAAATAAAAGGCCTAGAATTCATTTTCAATTGCCAATTCCGGATTTCCTCTCTATTCTAGTCGTATTCGAGTTATTCTAGCCTTCCTAGGCTTGACCCGGGAGTTGTCGAGGCATTCGGAAGTCATAGCAGAGTGGTGCCCAAGTTTTGGAGGCATCGACATCAAAGGGCTAACGACGGATGAAGGTATAGCTTTTGCTTCCTATAAATATTTAAGAGTATGCAATAGCTTAGTTAAGACTTTTAGAGCACTTTAATGATAGTAGTATCATTTGGCAGTGTAGAGCAGACTATAGGCGTGGACCTAGAGTTGGTAGAGCTTGCACTGATTTGAGGTACGAAAGTACTGTTCGAGATATCCTGACTGAATATGCATGTATTATGTGACTATATGATTTATATGTCATTGATTTATGCTGCATTCATTTGCATACTGAGCTATCTCCTTCGAGATGTCTGTTAGTAGGGTTTTTCCCTATCCTGTTAGTGGTTGGACTTCCATCGATTTGGGTTCGGCATATCCACTGGTATTATGGTATGGGAGCCACCTCCTAAAGCGACGGCACAGCGTGCTACATACCAGGGCCCGGTTTGTCTCTGTTATCTGATCCTTGACCTCGAGTTTATAGGGAATTCACTTTGCATGCATGTATACTCATACTCTCGTACTGAACGTTTTATGCTCACGTCTCGTACTCTGTGTTTCTGGACACCCTATTCCATGGGGCAGGTTTGCGATTGGACGAGGCGGGTGGATCCAAGAGGGGCTAGGCAGTTGTTGGCCAGCTGGAGATTTGCCTAGGTTTTATTCTGGTTTTATTAGATTGATTCAGCTGTTCGATCTGGTTGTATAATATTTGGGTATTTACAGATTCCTTGCCTTGGGATTGTATATTGTTTATAGTTTTCGCAGTTTTATTCTGATATCCATTTAATTAAATCAATTGCATGCCTAAGTTTTGTTTAGTAGGTGATCTAGGTAAGGGTCACTACATTTTGCTAGATGAAAACATGAACCCCAAGATATCAGACTTTGGATTGGCGAGGATTGTTGAAGGCACAGGAGCGGAGGCAAGCACGAACAATGTCGTCGGCACACTGTAAGTTTTCTTTCACATTCTGAAACATATATATGTTATTCCCAAGTTGACATCCTATTGCTTTGAGCAGCGGTTACATGTCGCCTGAATATGCTTTGGAAGGCAAATTCTCGACCAAGTCCAATGTATTCAGTTTCGGAGTTGTGTTGCTTGAAATATTCAGTGGGAAGGAGAACACCGGATTTTACAATCCGGAACAAGTGTTAAATCTCTTAAGACATGTGAGTTTAGATCATCATTCATTCAAATTCTGAAATGGTTGCATGGAAATTAACTTGAGAGATTCTTCTGTGTATATGTATTCAGTAATCTGCTAGTTGCATGTATTGACAGGTGTCACACCCCGATATCGGAACGCAGCATCGGCGTTGTTAACAATTTTAAATCGTAAAACAACAAGCCATGTAGTGTATAAATAGCCTTCAACCAGTCTTTTACAAATCCATAAATGTCTTTACAATATCAAAACATGACAATAGCGGAAGAAAAATGTAAAAGATAATAAAACTAATAAGACTGCTAGCATTTTCATAATTTTAGACTTGATCACCAACCCCAGAATGCGTGTTGCTCATCGTCATCCAACTGCTCTTCGGTATCTGGGAAGGGAAGTAAGAGGGGTGAGTGTTTTGGAAAACACTCAGCAAGAGGGGGCCAATCGTACATGCAAATGTTGAATATACAGATGTCTAGGAGTTCAAAGGGAGCATGTTCCAACACATGTCACAACATAAATCAAGACAAGGCAAAACTTGAAACTGAGCATGAACACATATCATGAATGAAACATAAACTTAGACATAGCACTGTTATTCATCTCGTTAATCATGGCTATTGATCAGTCCCTAATTGTTACTCCTCTAAGGGGAAACCCATCGCATCAGGACCATATCATATCTTATCATATTTTCGGAATTCCTTATCCACTTCTTAAGTCGAATTCTAACAGTGCATAACAAGGAGTTTCATGGAATAAACATGTACGAAATTCAAAGAAATATGAACCAGACGATGTACGATTGAGTTTTCACAAACAAGATCATGAACGTTTTTAAAAACATGCATAAATATAAGCCCTCTTACCTTAAGTGATTTGTAAGAAAATCGTGCAGAAACTGATGTTGATGGTAAGCCTCAAACGTGAGCAAAAAACTTCTTCAACAATAGAACAGAGTGCTTGCTTCGAAACTGGGATAGAAACCTTGCTCAAACTTTGGACACGAATCTGCTGCTATCAAACTGCTGCTATCAAACTGGTGCTGCTTCTGCTATGCTTCAAAAGTGGCAGAAGGTTGGAACTCGAAAATGTGCAGAGTTTTACTCATTTTTGTACTCGAAAATGGTGTGATTTCCCTTTTGAATCTGCCATTATTTATAGGTGTAATAAGCAGCTGAAGGGCCTCCCATTCATGGCCAATAACTCATATTAACAGCCATCATTTTCCATTATTGTGGCTGTTACATTTCTGACTACTACATGCAGCATGAATTTCGAAATTTACAGCATAATCCATCAGTTTCAGCAGCCACTACTCTCCATCATTGTGACTGTTACCATTCCTTATGTTCAGTTGGTTCTTGCCCCTTTGTATTTCGAAATTCAATATCATTATACCATCAGTTACATTTGCTTTTATATGACTGATAGAGTTACAGCTTTTGCCTTCAAGAACATGCATATAACCGTGGCTTCACAACAGGCATGGACACTGTGGACCGAAAACAAGGCCCTAGATTTGACAGATCCTACACTGGTGGAAACATGCGACGAATCGCAAGTGATAGAGTGCGTAAATATCGGGTTGTTGTGCATCCAAGAAGATCCGGGTGAACGTCCCACCATGTCAAATGTTGTTGTATTGCTTGACAGTGAAACATCGTCTCCTCTTCCAACTCCGACTCAGCCGGCTTTTGTAGCGAGGAGACGTCAGTCAGTCGCGTCTTCCTCTTTGTCTTTAAAACCTGCAGATTCAATCTCCAATAATGAACTGACCATTTCTATGGATCAAGGGCGATGAAGAGATTTTGATTGTGTGGAATAAGATTGAATCATGCATCCAGCTTTTAATCATAGTTTTGGAGTACTTCAAGTGAGTTTTAATTAAATTTTGTTTGCGTATAAAGAAGTTGTTAATGTGATGCAAAGATATTGGTGAATGCTAGCTTAGCCTTCCAGAATTGTTTGAAGCTACGTATATTATCATAATGCATGAATTGTATAAATTGTTTTTTTTTCTTGAACAATATTTCATCTCAAGTTTAAGATGTTGGTCGGGGGCCATTCTATGCTACACCGAATGAAATTCACCCGATGCAGCATCCACCATCCATGGGGCCCGGCCCCTGGATGTGGGGCGCGGGCCATGAACGGCCCAGATCCACCGGGTGAATTTCACCGGTGGATCATATAAACTCCCGTTGGTCGGTGATCTAAATGAAGTTTGACAGGTCAAAATATAAAATATTAGTTTAGTCAAGTCAGTCAACGTGATTAAAAAAAAAGTCAAGTCGATCAACGGAAATTAAAATCCTTGGGGCCCAATGGGCTTTATATGTGCTTTCTTGAATTTTATTTGTATGCTAAATTCTTTTTTTTAAAGATAAATATGCTTCTTATTTTCTATTTTTTATTTTTCATAAAATGAAATGTGAGTAATATTAAGAGTCAATTGTGAATAAATTCCTAAACCCAAACCTAACTTTTTTATAAATCCCTACAATAAAAATTCTTTCTTAAAACTCCCTAGGACCACCAAACTTGGTCAAATCCAATGTTTAATTCTTGTACCCAATTTATGCATTTATGTACTCCATTTATGAAATGTTTGTGCTCAATTATGGTACTTTAATCATCCGCAAAAATGGTATCAGATCTTTAGGTTAAATATTCAGACTTAATATTATTCGTTAACTCATACTTTTCTTTGTTGAGGAGAAGATTTTTTACAAAAGATGACTTCAAATGAAGGTTTGAATCAAGAGGATTTTATTTATATGAAATCCTATAAACAAGTTAATTTGTTCACAATAGATTACTTATGACAGAAAGATGATTTCTATCTCTCAATTTTTAGAAATTACCCCAGATTCCTCTAAACTCTCTGGAGATCTTAGAAAAATTCAAAAGACGGTACAATATTACAGCAATCAGCTGTATGAAATACCTCGGCAGATTGAAGGAATCCTTAAGAAACAAGAAGAAATTCTTGTAACCCTAAAGGATCTTCAAACTAAAATCACAAATCTAGAACAAACTTCAGGTTCTAGAAAAGGAAATACAGGAGGAAGGTTACCACTCTCGTTTGGTACCGAACCGTTATTACATCAGAAAGGTAAAACCAAAATGGTTCAAAAACCTTTAACTGATGATGAAAGGATGATTAATCTTATAAAAGCAGTATCAGAGAAAAACACTATCTGATGACTACTTTAGAGAGATTAAATCTCGAGGATCTACAAGATCTCGCGGATTCTTTTGCGAATCTCAAAGTAATAGATCTAAAAATGAACTCCCCTGAGGGTGAACAACCCATAGGGAATCCCCCAATATATGTGGTTAAAACAGAAGAACCACATAGTGAGTTTCAGGTTGGAGAAAATTCACATCCAGCAGGAACCAGATCAAGAAGGAGTAAAATCTCACTCCATCATACTCCTTACGGAAAAACTGTTTTAGATCCAATACATCCTTACGGGGTTATGTTAAACCTTGATGTTTTGGACTTCAAAAACAGAGAAGATCTTATAGATGATTGGACGTCAGCTATGAGAATTGCAGCAGGGACATTAGATCTCAATAAAGAAGGATTCATTAAACTTCTAGAAATGAGTCTAATGGGATCTGTCAAGATTGCTTGGGAGATGACTATGCTAGATACAAAGGAATCAATCTTAGTAGGAGAATCCCTCAGCGAAATTGGAGAAAGAATGGTCACCCTATTTAAAGCACAATTCATAGGGGTAGACTATTTTAACAATCAAGATACAGAGAAAAAGAGAAGATATACTCAAGCTCTGTATAGCCTCGAGTTACATGATATCTGTTTAGTTGATGAATACATTATGTTATTCACTAAATACAGATGGAATTTAGGAGTCGAGGAAAATGTAGCTATTCAGCTATTTTTTGCAAAAATGCCAAGTCCCTGGAGAGAAATGTTGATTAAAGAATACGTTCCAGGTCATCTTGACACTTTAGCAAGACGCGCGTCCTTTTTGAAAGGAAAATTGACAGAATGGTGCCATATGGCAGCATTACAAAAGAACTACAAGAAAATAAGGGGTATAAATAAACGTACACCTTTATGTTGTAAAGATAATGATCTTCCAACGATCATTGGAAACAGATCACAGGGATTTAAAAGGAAAAAATTCAGAAGTAATCCCTACAATAAAAAAATGAGAAGTTCTTGAAAACCAAGAACAATTTGGTCCAAACAAAAGGCCAAATCTTATAGGTCAGGAAAAAGAAGTGGACCTACAAGAACATCCCAGTAACAAGCTCATCACAAAGCAGGGGAAGAACACCATCAAGAAGAACTTTCAGAAGAACTCATACAAGAGCAAGTGAAAGTTTCAAGGATTGCAACTGCTGGACATGTGGAGCAAGAAGACATATATCTACAAATTGTCCAGAAAACGAGAAAAAAGGAGTTAAACTCTTTGAAGCAACACCAGATATGGATGATGCGGTCTTCTTTCAAGATCTAGTCCAAGTATATCAATTTGAGGATATCCCCTCAGATGAAAGCATATACGAAGAAGAGATATTGTTTAGTCAAGAAGATTCTGAGGATGGATCAGAATAAAGAAAAAGTGTTTCGGCATGAAACACATGAAAGTTTGGCTGGATTCTTTAGCCAAACCACGATATCTCATAATATGGTCCAAAGGATTATGAGAGAAAATCCAACGTTACAAAAATATCAGGGATTTTCGACAGGACAAGTAGAAAGAGTCTTAGGCAACCTAGGGCTTAGACAAAAAAGACATAATTTGATTTACAAAGTATCCAGAAGGGAAATGGCAATCCCCATGGAGTTAACAAGTAATCAAATAGAGATGCAGTTAATTCCTTTTGAAGAAATAAGAGAGGAATTGCAAAAGTTGAAAGGTGAGGTAGCAAGGACGATGTCTTGGATTCATATTGGAGCAATCCAAATAATGATCAAGACAACTTTTAAAAAAGGAATAGATTCACCCATAGATATCATAGTATGCGATAAAAGAATGGGGAATATTCAAGATGCTGTCCTGGGTACTATCTCAGGAAATTTTTGTGCAGGAAAAATTGTAGGAGTTATCTATCCAAGAATAGCCAACAATTTAGCTGACAGGGACTTTAGTCGAGCCTTGACGTTGCATCAAAACTTCAAAAAAAAGAGACTGATGAAAGGAAGGTAATAGACCATATTCTATTACATATCAAATTTCATATGCTCTTTTTAATACTCATCATTCTGAATTATTTATTAGAAATGAGTGCATTGAAATTCCAGAGATCTTTGGAAAAGTTGCTCATGCAATATACCCAGAAAGAATCGAGTTTCCTTTAATTCAGGAAACAGACATTCAAATTCAAGATAGATCGGTTCTATACAGAGACCTTAAAATAGAACCTCGAAGGTTATCTTTTCAAGGAAACCGAATGACAAGTAGGAGATGAGACAAATCTCCTATTCAAGAAATTCCACCAGAAGAAAAGAAGTTTTCTATAATAGAAAAACTTAGATCTCCAGAAGGATGGAAAGAAGTGAAAATAGTATTCGATATTACAAGTCATCGGAACCAGTTCCCTTGTAACTCGATTTACTATTTGGAACAACATGAAAAAGGAACTTACCAAGGATTGATAAATATTGGAGAATTGGAAGTTCAAATATGTGGAATTCCAGGAAAAGAAGTGGATCAGCTTATTCTTGGCCTAGAGTTTCTGGAGGATCATAAACCATGGAAACGCCTTGAAAAGGGAATAGAGTTCATGGCAAAAGAAAAGACTTGGAGGATTCAATAAGAATTCTACGAAATGGAAAACCAAAAGAATTGGATAAGGGACAATCCCTTAATCAGATTCGAAAACTCTGTTTACAAACAGAGGAAGAAGCAACTGTTGAAATTAGTAAGTCATGAACATGATTTACTAGAACGCATTAAAGAGGTAGAAAGGAGTAACCATACTCTACCTTCTGAAGCCTTAGGAAGACTAAAGGTGAATAATCTTAATCGGATTACTGAGTTACAACACAGTCTGTTAAAAATGGCAGGGCCATTTAGTAATCCCTTTAAAAAATGACAACAAGTCCTTTCTCCATATACATTCCGATAGGGATGTTGCATGAACAATATAAGGCTGAATACTTTGCAGCTTATATCGATTCGGGAGCAGGAATTTGTACAGCAAAAAGAGGAGTCTTCCCTGAAGAATGTGAAGAAGATTTGCCAAAAATTGCTGGACGAGATTTCTCTCGAAGAATTTTAATTCTTTGCAAAGGAATAAAACAAGCAGAGATCCTTATGGGAGGAGCAGGGCAGACACCTTGGTACAAGGTAAAGACACCACCAATCTATTTCCATGATACAGGAGCTGATATCCTGTTAGGAAATAACTTCTTACAAATGTTTAAGAAGTACACACAAGACAATGAGTCAAGAAGACTTATGTTCACTACAATTTGTGATCATAAAATTATCATTCAAAGACTCAAAGTTGCTTTTTATCGACAATTGCCGATAATATTTCGCAGCCAGCGTGGTGATAAAGGACAACCTTTTCACCCAAAAATGAAAGATCCAAGGAGGTTTGGAGAAACCATGTTGAAAATAACAACAGAACAAGAACTCCAAACAGAGGATATGGAGTTTCTCAAGGTAACTCTACATCATAGAGATATAGAGTTAGAAAATAAGGTATCCCTTGAAGATGTCAAAAAGAGGCTCAAAGAAAGTTACAACGAGCACCCTTTGGCATGGTGGGATAGAAATCAACTCAAAGCCAGTCTTACTCTAAAGGAAGGCAAAGAGTATGAATTCGTCAGATATAAGCCTATCCCGATGAACATAACAGATCAAAGGGATATGAGAATGATTATGAAGGAACATTTGGACCTTGGTCTAATCAAAGAAGGAGTTTCACCATATAGCAGCCCAGGATTTTTGGTCAGAAATCATGGTGAAATAAAAAGAGAAAAACCCAGATTAGTTATTAATTACCAAGGTATTAATAAAATCCTAGAGTTTGATGGGTACTTCATACCCAGTAGAGAAAATCTAATTAGCTGTGTACGAAATGCTAGAGTGTTCTCAAAATTTGATTGTAAGTCTGGATTCTACCAGATAAAAATGGAAGAAGGCAGTAAGAAATTCACAGCCTTCTCTACTCCACAAGGACATTATATTTGGGAAGTTATGCCTATGGGATTGGCCAATGCACCCCAAATATTTCAAAGAAAGATGGATAATCTTTTTAAAGATTATTTCAACTTTATGTTTGTTTATATTGATGATATTCTTATAGCATCAAAAAACATAGACGAACATGTTAAACACTTAGAGATTTTCTCTAAGATTTGTAAAAAAGAAGGACTGGTTTTATCTAAAAAGAAAGCAGTCATAGCAACAAGGAAAATTGAATTCCTTGGTATTGAGATTGATGAAACTGGAATAATTCTACAACCCCATATTGTGGAAAAGGTAAAGAATTTTTCAGATAAACTCAAAGATGTAAAACAACTCCAGAGTTTTCTAGGAGTAGTTAATTTTGCAGGGATGTTCATAAACAACCTAGCAATGTACAGAAAGGTGTTCAGTCCTTTGTTAAAAAAGGATGTCAGGTTTATATGGACCGATGACCATACTAAAGGGGTAAACCAATTAAAGGAGATATATAAGAATCTCCCAAAAATGGCTATACCCGTAGATGAAGATGATCTGATATTATTCACAGATGCCAGTGATGATTGGTGGGCAGCTATCCTTACCAAGATCACTCGAGATGGAGAAATACCATGCAAATACTGTAGCGGTCTTTTTTCAGAATCAGAGGCCATCAGATGGCATATCAACGAGAAGGAATTTTATGCAGTTAAAAGGGCTTTTGAAAAATGGTCATTATTTTTACTTGCTAAAAAATTCACGCTGAAGGTTGATAACACCCAGGTAAAAGTTTTCTTAAGAAATAAGATTGAATCTAAACCTGAGAAAGCTAGGTTATTAAGATGGCAAGCATTATGTCAAAATTATATGTTTGATATTGTTATTATTAAATCTCATGAAAATATTCTTGCAGATTTCTTAACAAGAGATGGAAGGCAGTGACGTGGATTCCATCATGAAAATGCAGAGGCATCTCAGGGAACACCTTGGGTTGCTTCAAACCGAGTTCAACCAGTTAGTCATTAATGCTGAAATGGCTGGCAGGTTACAACAAGCGGATCGGATCAAAGTATCTAATCGAATTACTAGATGTATGCAAGCTCAAACTCAACTATGGGCTGCTATTCAAGGGCCAATTATTAAGGCTATAGAGAAACCATTGGTTTCTCATAAACAGGAAAAGTTAAAACCATTGGTTTTACAAGAAGAAAAAACACAGCCACTGGTTGTAGAACAAAGGGTTGAAGAATCCAAAACCCAAGAAACAAGTGCTAATCTATCATCAGCTTTTGATGAATTGGATGAAGCAACAATTGATGAGAATAATTAATCAAGTCAACCCTCCGCCTCTGGGGTAAAAGAGGAAGAGATCAATCTTAGGCCCAACACTGACAAGGGTAAATCTAAGATTGATACTAATCCAACTATTATTTCTCCATTCCAGGTTTATCAACAGAAGTGGGAGAAATTAAAGACAAGGAGTGAAATCAACCCAAACACTTGCAGGGTTGATGTTGCAGGAATATATCCAAGGGTTTGGCTAAAAAACAATGTCAATCCTAAGGATGTAAAACTCTGGTATGAATTTGGGGCTTTGGCCTCAGTTTATACAACGTCATTAAGCTTCTCGGAGATATCACAGTTACCAAAATGGATCCAGGAAGCAGTCCAAGAAACATAGACAAATAATGATCATTTGTCCAGAGGAGATGTGATAGAACTATATTTCTTCAGTGCAGCTCCAGAGCCAACAGGGAAAGGATCATATGAACCCTTTCATTTCATCAAGCTAAGGAGACCTGATATGACGGGCCATAAATTTATCAAGGATCCTAAAGTTGAAAAAATACCTTTGGTGTCCACTTTTGGAGAAAATGAAATCTCAATCAGAAGGGCATGGGGTATTTGGGTCTGTCTCACCGAGATGGACAAAGTCAAATTTCCGTTCAAATTCTACCAGAATTCTGTGAATGGATCGTTCCTGTTAAATACAATGATAGGAAAAACTACAGCTTTCGCGGAAGAACTCTTCGAAAAGAAGAGAAACTTTTTGTGGAACAACAAGCTGCCAAGGAGTAAAGAAACTCGCCGAAAATTTTGTAACATGGCTCACATAGGAAGATGGTATGAGGTTATCTGCCCAGAATGTCCTGATCAGAAGGAGCCAGAGTTCGAAAAAACATTCAAACCCCGAACGGATCGAAAAAATTTTTCCGAGACAAGTAAAGGTGGACAGGGACCACCAAAGATGTGCTTTTTCATGGGACCACTGCAAAAGCAGAAGATGCCCCGACAACAATAAAGAAGACATGTGAGGAGCATAAATCCAAAAGAAAAAGGACGACATGTGACTCCTACACCAACAAACGATGCCATCAATAATGGCATAACAGGACAAGGTGAATAACGGGTGACTCATCCACTAGCTAAAGATGCCATTAATAATGGCATAAAAGGACAAGACAAACAGTTGTAAGATTCCCTGAAGTTTCTCGGTGAAACGAGTGGAACCTCAGCTATAAATACAAGCGTTCAAGGAAGCTGAAGATATCGATCATTCCCTTCATTGTTTTTTTACAAATAAATTGTTGTAATATTTCTTTTTCTATTGATATAAGTTTTTGTTTATATATTTTAAGAACAAGGCTACTATGAGTAGCTAAACAAGTTGTCTTCTTCTTTTCAAAGGAGTTGATTTATGTAATAATATTATGTCTGAATAATTTTTCTAAAGTCTCTTGTTATTTCATGCTCATATTTTATAATTAAATTCATATACCATACGCCTTAAGGAAAAAAACGAATTAAGGCTGTGCTGGGTGTCATTGAAGGAGCTTGTGCAAAAATCATCTGTTGCGACTGCGTGGTTGGAGTGTGAGAAGCACTTCGTAAAACTCGCAGGTATGACCCGACGACACTATGGTCAAAGAGGTTTTTGAATTTAATTCATCTTACGAAAGCATGTTGGACCCTAATCCAGAGTATATCGGCTGGAAACCTTGCGTAACCGATAGTTCGGCTTAGCCTGAACTGGTTTGATAGGTAAAACAATGCCACGTACAAATGATTAAATGCTAAATACTTTATTAAGACAAATTTGGGGACCACTAGGGAGTTGAAACAAAAAAATTGGAATGTAGGGAGTTAAGAGAAAGAAATGTTTGGGTTTGGAAATTTTAAAATAATTTGCCCTAATATTAATCAACCAAGAAGGAAACGCTAACATTGTATTAGTGAATTTCTCAAATTAATAATATTGATACGTGTTAATTTCTCAAAAAAAAAATGTGAGTAATAAAATTTATTATAAATCCATTGAAACTTATATAACATGAAATTATATGCCGCAAATAACACCAATAATATCGTATATTTGTCTCTGTGATCATTAATGGTTTCTTGATCTTTAGTCTTTACTAAATTATAATTAGATAAATTGTAGTCATATGTACGTTTGTCTCTTTCTCTTATATATTGTCACTTTATTTTTGTTCTTGCTTCTTTTTAAAAAAAAATTTAATATTTTCTTTGACGAGACGTTGATGTTTTTTCTATAATTTTTAGCCAAAAGATTTCTTTGATGTTTTTTCATGGTTCTGTTTTTAGTTTAGAGTTTAAAATTACAAATTGATAATTATATCATTAAAATATTTATCATATTACATAATTATATACCCTTGATTCACTCGATCTAATTTTTTCTCCTCATATAAATTTTTAATAGTTTCTAATAGAATTCATAAAATTTAAATAATATTTTATCAAAAATTTATTTTTTAAATCATTTTTATATAATTTTCAGTTTCAGAATTTTTTAAATATATATTTGTTGTATTTATATGAATTTTGTAATTTTTTATATTGTATTTTTATTAATATTATTTTTTTCAAATATTCATGCTATAAAAAAAAATTCATTTTGATACAATATTCATAATATAATAATAGTTATATAAATACATTTTAATGGTGTGAATATAAAAATCTAAATAATTAAAAGATATCAATTTTATATAGTTTCAAGATATGGTTGTCATTTAACTAAAAATTAATTTTGAAAACGATTATTCTCCAAACACTCAAATTTTAACTTGTATTAGCTTTAAATTTCTATTCCAAACACTCAATATTTTAACTTTTGATCAACTTCATAATAATCTCTAGAAAAATCACTTTTAGATAAGTCAAAACTCTCCAAAACACTCTCTAAAGCACCCATTGAGATTGTTTTTAAGAAGTGTTTTTGAGTACTTAAATGTCTACCTAATAAGTTTTGTGAAGCAACTCTTATGGCGTGTTTGGTACATAAATAAGTGTGGGATTTGTGTCATAATCAAGCGTTTGACTGGTTTTTAGTCAAAACAGAGGATACCACCCGGCCCGTGATACGACACTTTTGAAGTTTGAACATGAGGAAAATAAGTCAGGCGCGCAGAGGTGGTATTCTCAATCCTCCTTTCTACAATAACAAAGACAACCGAAAGAATTACCCAAAATACCCTCCGCCCTATCTTATCTTTTCTCATTTCTTTAGCCGCATTTGAAAGCCAGAATGGTCGACCCAGGTAACAAAATGAATTTTCTTCCCATTTTTCTCTGAAATCGGCACTTCAGTGGGTAAGTTCTTGTTAGCAAATTTTTAATTATTGTTCATCATCATTCCCTACAATCATGCTTGGTTTGGTTTTGGAATGAAAATGTTCATAGCCATTCTATCTATTTTGGATTGTAATGGTCATTCTCACTCCAAATTTTCTTCATTTATAAATTATTTTCCTTATTTAGCTTAATAAAATACCTAAAATAATAATCATAAAAATAAAATGTTATCAAATTAGGACACTATCATTTATAAATATAAAATTATGACAATTGAATGATGATGAAAATATTAATAACTAAATAAATAAAATTAAAAATATCACGTATATTATAAAAATGTATAATATAATAAAATAATTTTTAAATAATAACTATAATAATATTTATTAAAAGACACTTATTTTAATAAATAAAATACTAATAATAATAATTACTAAATTAAGATTAATATTTATATTAGTTTTAATATAAAGATAATTTTTTAATGATTAATAGACTATTAATAGTTATAATTTTTTTTTATTGTTTTTAAATAATTATTATAATAAATATTTTTTTAATCTATAATAAATATTTTTGAGTAGCTATTATTTTGAATTTTAGTGAAAAATGACTTGATAATTAAAAATAATTCTATTTAATTCCTGTTTTATTTTTTCGGACCAATCGTTTGAATGAAATAAACTTATCATTCCATTCATGTTCTTATTCAATTCCAAAGTTGATTTCATTCCAACTCTATTCCAGTTTTTAAGATTTTTGAAGTTTGATTTGATAAAAATTTGTTTAATGAGACTCGTTAAGCTAAACGAACCAAATTCAAGTTTTATAATATTCGGCTCATTAGCTCGTGAACATGATCGTGAGTCAGCTTTTAGATGAAAAATAATATAATTTGATATTTGAGTTATAAATTTTATATTTTTACTTATGACAAATATATATAAAAATATATCAATTAAATTTATTTATTAGAATAAAATAACAAATTTTATTAAGGATATTATATTTTTCTCTAAATATAAAATGTGTTTTTTAATGTATTCAATGAATATTTATATTTGTTAAAGATATTTAGATTCGATAAAAGTTCGAATAAACTCGTGAGCCATGAATATATTCGTTAAATAAAGCTCAAGCTCGGCTTGATTATAAACGAGTCAAACTCGAACATTCAAGAGTTCGAATCGACTCAACTCAGCTCGAATACATCCCTGATTATGTATATATATATATATATATATATATATATATATATATATATATATATATATATATATATAATTTTAATCCCCTGCACCCTAGGGTACAAGAAATCTGTGAGCGACCACTAAAATCCGATAATAGGTTTTAGTGGTGCAAGAGATCATATACATACATACATACATACATACATACCAAATTGGAGATGCTTTATATGATATCTCAAAATAGATTATATGAGCTAGATCTCGCTTTCATAAAAGAATATGAAGAGTTATATATATATATTCGATGGTCAATATTTTTACACATGAGCATAATTAATGAGATATTATTGATGTGGCAAATCATGAGGCATTGGATTTATGATTCGGGTAAAACCCTTAAGGTGGGTTGAAATCTACCCAATTTTGGATAATGACATTAATTACAAAAATGTGGGGATCTCGGGTTGCTAATCTTAACTTAGGGCAATTAACGATTAATAAACAATTAATCGAGTCAATTAAAACATAATCAAACCAAGAGCTAAATTTTTTTTTTAATATTGGACCTGCGCTCGATCGGACAAACTCATGCGATCGAGCGCACATAAAAGTTGAAACTTTCTGTTTTTCAATTTCAGGCTGCGCTCGATCGCACGTACTCACACGATCGAGCGAGCTCCAAATTCCAATTCTCTGTTTTTGAAAATCACGAGCCGCGCTCGATCGAACGTACTCATGCGCTTGAGCGCACAAGCTCTGTTCAAAATTCTGCAGAACTTTTGTTGTTGTCAACTGTGCAAACTCAATCCAAAATAATCAAAAACCAACTCAAATCATGGTTTATAAAATCTGTAACATGCATATATACATGTAGTAAGTTCCTAGCATCAAACCATGCGATTATTACATCAAACTAGTCGTTCAAACAGCAATAAACGACATAACTATCGTAATTCTCAAAAGTGTACTTCAAACTACAATATGATATCATGTTTGATGCTTCTAAACCTTCTAATTTCAACTAAAACTCGAGTCCTCACATGCTAGACTCTCTCCCCGCTGTCAATGACATCGATGATCATCTCATGTCCTCTCTGTTGTCATGCACACATACAAAACAAGACAACAACCAGATAAACTCCGGTGAGAAACAATTCTTAGTATAACCAACATATATAAAAAGTGTTAAATAAATCGTATCGACTCTATTTAAAACTCGACTCAACAAATAGAGTAATCAACGCTTCAATAAGAATTGATTCATATCACTTCATTGCCATCAAGATTCGTAAACGATCTTGACATAGATATCCATCTATCGTAGCCATTCCGGGCTAGAAATAAGGTTAACCGCAACCTTGGCATAGAATCAATTCAATATACTATCATATCAACTCAAACTCAAAGATCCACTACCTGAGATGGATCGACAACATCAAACATAAATCAAAACATATCAAGTATGTGATTTTTGCGGGCCAACTCAAGAATAGTCGTTCTTGAGTTTCAAAGTCCCTAACTCGTGATGTCGTCATTATACCTTCGTTTATCTCAATTCTGAACTCTTCAAATCTGAAAGATACATCAAATACACATATATCAAACTTCATTACGATCTATCGTATCAAAATCGAGTCGAAAACATCATAAGATCGTCAATCAAACTCATTTCAAACCTCAATAAAACTTCTTCGGTACAAAGTTGACGTCTTGATTCGTTGGCCTTTCAAACTCAACTGAAACTGAAGAATAAAAATTCTATAACATTCATATCATCTATATAACGAATTTAGCTCAGATATAAACCATCAAAACAGTCTAAAAACTCGATTCGACAGCATAGCGATTGAAAATCGGTAACCGACAAATTATCGAAATCATTTCTAACTTCAAACCAACTCATACGTGTATTCAAGTCAATAACCAGCTGATATATCATTCAAATCTTCATCTCAATAGCTATAATAACCGATTAACATGCTGGAATCAAGATTGAATACATTTAATACAAACTCCTCAATCCAGTTTCGAGATAGAATCGCATAAACAACGATAAGCATGATCAAGAACTCAAAACCTGATCTCTGCCACAAACTGATTTTGAAATTCATATAAAACATCATAAAACTTACACGAGATCGAAGCCCTCATCACAAGGATTCCAGAACAATTTACGGAATCGAAATCGGATAACCGGAGCAAAAGTTACGACAATTCGAAAATCATGAAATCAAACCGAAGCGAAGGAAATCGACTTCTATGCTCAAATTCTGAATTCCTTAGATAATAACACGTATTCATGCTGAGTGATAGAATTAAAATCTGATAACTTTCAAGCATAATTGCAGTTTAGTCCCTTAAGTCTTCAATATTTGCAATTTGGTCATCGGCCCTTATTTTAATTCAATTAAAATCCTAAATAATTTAAGAATATTAGAATTTAAATCAAAACTCTAAATATTCCCAAATTAAATATACTCGGATTAAAATCAAATTAAATTCGGATTAATTTTTAATTAATTTCGGGCCTTACATTTCTCCCCTACTAAGACATGAGTTCGTCCTCGAATTCATAAACAGTATAGATATGCAGTCTGTATACTCTTAAGAATAAAGAATAACTGAAAACTGAATAAGAACTCACATCAGTGAAATAAGTAAGGAAATCTCTGTCTCATGTCTTCTTCAACTTCCCACGTCGCTTCTTCAACTCCGTGCCGACTCCATTGAATCTTCACCAATGGAATGGTCTTCATTTGGAGTTGTTTTGTCTTTCTATCGAGAATCTGAATAGGTTGCTCGAAATAGCTAAGAGTGTCATCCAACTCAGCTTCATCAGATTGAATCACATGAGACGCATCAGATATATACTTTCTTAGCATCGATACATGAAAGACATCATGTATTCCAGATAAAAACATAGGAAGAGCGAGTCAATAAGCAAGATTGCGTATCTTTTCGAGAATCTCGTACGGCCCAATATATCGTGGATATAATTTTCCTCGTTTGCAAAATCGAACTGTGCCCCTGAACGGTGAAATTTTCAGAAACACTCTATCTCCCTGATCAAAAGACAATGGCCGTCGTCGTACATTGGCATATCTGGTATGTCTGTATTGCGCTGTTCTCATTCGTTGCTGTATCAGTTTCACCTTCTCAGTCATTTGTCTGATCATATCTGGCCCTAACTCAGGTAACTCAGAAACATCATCCCAATACAAAGGCGATCGACACTTCTTCCCATATAATGCTTCAAATGGTGTCATCTCTATACTCGTCTGATAACTGTTGTTATAAGAAAATTCTACAAGTGGTATAGAATTTTGCCATGTATTACCAAAATCAAGTACTACAGCTCTCAGCATATCCTCAAGCATCTGAATAGTTCGTTCAGATTGACCGTCAGTTTGAGGATGGTAAGCAGTACTCAAAGGTAAGCGCGTACCTAGAGCTTCCTGTAGGCTATGCCAAAAGTGCGAAGTAAACCTTGGATCTCGGTCAGATACAATCGACTTTGGCACACCGTGTAGTCTTACCACTTCTTGAATATAGAGATCTGCCATTTGATCATGACGATAATTCATTCGGTAAGGAATAAAGCATGCAGATTTTGTCAATCTATCGATGATCACCCAAACAACATCGCATCCTCGAGATGATCGTGGCAACTTCATTAAAAAGTCCATGAAAATGTGATCCCATTTCCATTCAGGAATCGATAAACTCTGTAATAAGCCACCTGGTTTTTTTCTTTTTGCTTTCACCTGTTGGCAATTCAAACATTTGGATACAAATTCAGTCACGTCAGACTTCATTTGTTTCCACCAGTACTGACTCTTCAAGTCGTTGTACATCTTTCTACCTCCATGATGAACACTGAAGCGACTGCAATGGGCTTCTTTCAAAATATTCTGTCTCAAATCTGTAATATTGGGAACAACTATTCGGTTATTCATATACAAGATATCATCATCACTAACCTTGTACTAAGACTGATGTCCTGATCGGATCATTTCAATTGATTTCTGTACATTCTGATCAGCTTTCTGCGCTTCTTTGATACGAATCATCAATTCTGGCTCTGCACTGATTGAATATACTCTCATTGGCCTTCTATCTGTCTCAAATACATACCCAGAAATACAACAATCCTCAATCAAATTAGATATACCTACCGTAGACAAGGATAGAGCAAACACCTTTCTACTCAGGGCATCCGCTGCTGCATTAGATTTCCCCGGATAGTATTTGATTTCACAATCAAAATCCTTCAATAAATCAAGCCATCGTCGTTGTCTCATATTCAATTCAGATTGTGAGAACAGATATTTCAGACTTTTATGGTCAGAAAAGATTTCAAATTTCTCGCCGTATAAGTAATGTCTCCAGATCTTTAATGCAAATACGATTGCAGCCAATTCAAGATCACGAATCGGATACCTGACTTCATGTGGTTTCAGTTTTCGAGAAGCATAAGCGACAACATGTCCTTTCTGCATTAAAATACATCTCAAACCCTGGTGAGAAGTATCTCAATAAACAACAAAATCACCAGTACCTGTAGGGATTTTCAAAACCGGCGCTGTAGTCAATCTCTTCTTTAGTTCGATAAAACTCCTTTCACAAGCCTCAGACCAAATAAATGGTGCATTCTTCTGTGTAAGCTGTGTAATAGGCTTCGCTATCGATGAAAAATCTCGAATGAATCGACGGTAATAACCAGCTAAGCCCATAAAACTTCAACTTTTTGGCACAGATGTCGGTCTCTGCCAATTAATCACAGCTTCAACCTTACTCGGATCAACCGAAATGTCATCTTCTGAAATTATATGACCAAGAAAAACGACTCTCTGCAACCAAAATTCACATTTGGATAACTTGGCATACAATTTTTCTTCTCTTAATGTTCTCAGTACAATTCGGAGATGATCAGCATGTTCACAGAGATTCTTAGAGTATATCAAAATATCATCAATAAAGATAATCACAAAGTCGTCTAAATATCTTTGAAATACTCTATTCATCAATCCCATAAATATTGTTGGTGCATTCGTTAAACCAAAAGGCATGACTATGAATTCATAATGGCCATACCTGGTTCTAAATGCAGTCTTAGGAATATTCTCGTCTCTAACCCTCAATTGATGATAACCGGATCGTAGATCAATCTTCGAATATACCGACGAACCCTGCAATTGATCAAATAAATCATCGATACGAGGTAAAGGATAGCAATTCTTTACCGTTGCTTTGTTCAATTGCCGGTAGTCAATACATAATCTCATCGATCCGTCTTTCTTTCTAACAAATAATACCGGAGCACCCCATGGGGATACACTCGGTCTGATATATCCTTTCGCCAACAAATCTTCAAGTTGGTCTTTCAGTTCTTTCAGTTCAATCGGTGCCATTCGTTATGGTGCTTTCGATATCGGCTGTGTACCTGGCATCAATTCAATACCGAAGTCTACCTCTCTGTACGGTGGCAATCTTGGAATCTCATCAGGGAATACATCTGCAAACTCATTCACCACTGGTAGATCAGTCAATTTCGGACTAGTCTTCAGCACATCAACTGCATAGATCAAAAATCCCTCTGCTCCCTTCTGTAACAAATCAGTCATAGCAATAACAGATATCAAGGGAATTTTAGATCTAGCACCCTTACCATAAAATTTCCATTCGTCAGCCATCACTGGTCTGAAACTCACTATCTTCTGAAAACAGTCAATTTTTGCTCTATACTTGGTTAGCATATCGATACCGATTATAAAGTCAAAATCAGACAAACCAAGAACAATACAGTCAAGCTCAACTTCATTACCTTCGTACTGTAGTACACAGTTTCTAACAGACTTCACTGATACTATACCTTTTCCCAATGGTGAAGATATAGATACTACAATAGTTAATGACTCAACAGGCAATGAATACAATGTAACAAATTGTTCAGAAATGAAGGTATGTGACACACCAGTATCGAATAAGACATAGGCAGGATAACCATAAAGAGAACAGTTACCTGCAATCACATCATTCGGTGCCGCTTGTGCTTTCTCTTCAGTCAGTGCAAACACTCGTGCTTGTTGCCTCTGTGGCTGACTCCCAGCTTGAGTTCCTCCAGTACGGCTCTGCGTTGATGGCTGAGGTTGAAATGAATGCACCGAGGATGCTTGCCTCTCTGGCTGTATCACTGGTCGAGATGATCCAGCACCCTGTGTATTTCCAGCACCTCTTTGTGGGCATACCCTTGCAAAATGACCTGTTTGATTGCATATATAACAAGTACCAAAAACTCCTCGGCATTGTTCATTGGTATGACGTCCTCCACACTTGGTACAAATCACATCAGAAGTACCGGATTTCTGTCCACCTCTGAATTGTCTAGATCCACTTGAAATAGAAGAGCTACTACCAGAGCGTTTAAACTGTTTACCTTTGCCCTTGAAAAAATTCTTCTTACCACTACTACTCCCTCCAGCATCAAATCGAGGTGGTGGTGGAATCTGTGGCTGCTCTTGAGGTTGTCTCATTGGCTGGGGAACAAACCGAGCTCCTCGTTGTTTCAGTATTCCTGCTTCTGCACCCTTTGCTCGATTCAGAGCATCGGCAAAGGTATTCGGTCTTCCCAAATTCACAAGTGTAAACACGTCAGGATTCAAGCCATTAATAAACTGATCGGCTTGCGCTTCGTCACTGATAGCGACATGTGGAGCAAACTTCATCAAACTCGTAAATTTTGCAACATATTCTTCGATATTCATTTGACCCTGTTGCAAACTTGCGAATTCCGCTCCCTTGTCCTTCCGATAAGAAACAGGAAAGAACCGTTGATAGAAAGCAGTTCAAATACAGACCAGGTAATAACAGTACCTTGATTTTCCAATGCTCTCTTCATCGCTATCCACCAACTTTTGTCAAGGCCATGTAGTTGATGAATCACAAGTCTGACACGACGATCATCTGTATAGTCGAGGGACTCGAATAACTGCTCAATATCTTCCAACCAATTCTCACATTCCACAGCATTCTCTATTCCGTGCAACTTCGGCGGTTTGAATGACTGGAATCGTTTCAGAAGTTTCTTCATCGGATTAGCATCACTAAACTCATCAGTAGAAGTACTACCTTGTCCGGGTTCAAGTACTGTCTCTGGTATCTGTTCAGCATTCATCTGTTCAGGCTGATTCGTAGCCAATGTCTGTCTAACTCTTGGTGCTGGTCGGGGAGGCATATCTGATAATCAAGAAGATTAGTGCACAATTCAATCACAGATATAATAAATCTATTTCAGTCCACCTCTGATTAGCACAATTATGCCTTCTCAAGAGATCGAGTTTTGATTCATACTCATTCAATACATGCTATTACTTCAATCAGATAATCAGATAGCATGTAATTCAAAACACTGTACGACATATTCTTCTCAAATTATCACAGCATCATGTGACAATTTAACATCTGTAATCAATGAATCATATACCATACAAGTATGAAAGCAATAAATAAATCAGAATAGAAGACTCGATCTACCCCGCTCATCTATTCTCAGTCCGAGATACTTAAGCTCTGATACCACCTGTTGTGGGGACCTCGGGTTGCTAATCTCAACTTAGGGCAATTAACGATTAATAAACAATTAATCGAGTCAATTAAAACATAATCAAACCAAGAGCTATTTTTTTTAATATTGGCCCTGCGCTCGATCGGACAAACTCATGCGATCGAGCGCACATAAAAGTAGAAACTTTTTGTTTTTCAATTTCAGGCTGCGCTCGATCGCACGTACTCATACGATCGAGCGAGCTCCAAATTCCAATTCTCTGTTTTTGAAAATCACGAGCCGCGCTCGATCGGATGTACTCATGCGCACGAGCTCTGTTCAAAATTCTGCAGAACTTTTGTTGCTGTCAACTATGCAAACTCAATCCAAAATAATCAAAAACCAACACAAATCATGGTTTATAAAATCTGTAACATGCATATATATATGTAGTAAGTTCCTAGCATCAAACCATGCGATTATTACATCAAACTAGTCGTTTAAAAAGCAATAAACGACACAACTATCGTAATTCTCAAAAGTGTACTTCAAACTACAATATGATATCATGTTTGATGCTTCTAAACCTTCTAATTTCAACTAAAACCCGAGTCCTCACATGCTAGACTCTGTCCCCGCTGTCAATGATGTCGATGATCAGCTCCTGTCCTCTCTGTTGTCATGCACACATACAAAACAAGACAACAACCGGATAAACTCCGGTGAGAAACAATTCTCAGTATAACCAACATATATAGAAAGCATTAAATAAATATTATCGACTCTATTTAAAACTCGACTCAACAAATAGAGTAATCAACGCTTCAATAAGAATTGATTCATATCACTTCATTGCCATCAAGATTCGTAAACGATCTTGACATGGATATCCATCTATCGTAGCCATTCCGGGCTAGAAAATAAGGTTAACCGCAATCTTGGCATAGAATAAATTCAATATACTGTTGGAAAACGTGTTCAGATCAATTAAGAATTGATACCCGGTGCAGCGGAAGTTTAAAAATTTTTGTTTTTCTATATGGAACGATTCCATATCATGGGTATCAAAACTTTACGATTAAATTATGCAAGTAAAAATAAAATCACAATTAAATTTTTACCTCTTCAAGCAACGGCTTGATTATGGACACCAACAGAATTTAATCTGCTCTTCTTGTATATCCCAAAAACCGATGGCTTCACGATCAATCTCCGGAATAAGGTCCACAAACAGAAAACAGAAACCCTCTGATTGATTGCACTAGAAATCAATCAGATGTTTATCGATGAGAATAAACAGATTTGATCTGTTAATTCGGAATGTAATTTTTCACAAAAATCACAGACCAAATTTTCTCAAAAAGGACAGAGGAATTCGAAACTTCCCCTTGAATATTATGAGTGATTTTCGAAAATTGCAAAATGGAATGCTTATGATTTTCGAACACTACTCATATATTTATAGATAATTTCTAGACTAGATTAAATTATGATTGTATTAGGAATCTAACTCCTTAGGGCCCACAATCCATAATTTAAGCCCAACAAGCCAAGCCCGTTATTATAGAAATTAATATAAAATTCATCATGACTCCGATTGATAAACCGATTTCACCAATGTGCACAGAAACCATTTCTGCACCTTTTAAAGTCAAGATAATTTTTTCTGAATCCGAATTCAGTGATTTCCAAAAATGCTCATCTCTATGTCATTTTAGGAAATTCCACTCCCTTTTAGTTAAGAAGTCCAACTTCTCTTTCATTAAATTTAACTATCTCAACGGGGTTTAGTAATCCATTACTTGTGTGACCTCAATGGTTCAGGGATACAGCTAGCCGTGGGCTCACAACTCCTTATGACTCGGAATAACAATTTTCGACTTGCCCAACGAATCATGGTAAGAGCGTCTAGCAACATCGCCCCATGATTCCCTAGGTATCACTGATAGTGACTGCAAGAACCAGTAGATTTTGGTTAGCGTACAGTACGGTCCCTTCATCCATATATCCCGATCGAATCAGCAACCATTTGTGCATCGAGAGTCGTTCGAGATTCGATAACTATGCATTACATCTTGGAGATCAAATAATGACATCGCATGTGCTACTAGGAAACCGAGTAACCTAAAACACATCATGTACTCTGGCCAGAGATTCGTCACACTAATATCTCCTCAGATCGCATAGGATATCCACACTCGCAAGTATGTGGTGAATCCTTGACAACAAAGCATCGACTCCTATATGTGTCGTAACTGTACCCAATCCCAACACCTGATGACCCCAATAGAGTCGGTAAACGAGTCAAAGTACAGTACTAGCATATAGAGTCTCAATGATGTTTCAAGTAGTAAGGACTAATGGTGTACAACCAAAACCCCGGACTTTATCCACTCGATAAGTGATAACCACTTGGAAAGTCCGAATATGATAGTTCGATCATTCATCATATGAATATCCATTTGCATGCTTTGAACATCTCCATTTTCATTACCAATGAAACATGGTACTTGGCATCACAAATGCTAGTCTCAATCTCGAGCGATCCTTATCCTTATTTGCGGACGGCTCAATTGACTAAGAACTGTTTAGAATATACAGTGACTATAAGATGTATTTCATAATAGTGATCTCTCTTTATTCACTATCTCATCTTACTTACACTATAGTATATTCAAGGTCTTTATCAAAACAACAATAGTATATCACAATATAACAATATGAAAAAAGACAAAGAAAATGCCATTAATGAATGTAAATTATATTAAACAAAGATTGTTTTATACATAGAGTCATAAAAGCCCTTAACCACAAGTTGGCTAACCGGGCACCCACTCTTTCAATCTCCCACTTGCCCTAAAGCCAACTAGTCACACTACGCAATCTCATTGCTTCGCGATGTTTGTCAAACAATGGTCCTGGCAAGGGCTTAGTAAGTGGATCAGCGATATTGTCTGTAGAGGCCACTCTCTCGACAGTGATGTCTTCTCTTTCCACAATCTCCCGGATGATGTGGTATTTCCTCAGTACGTGTTTGGATCTTTGATGAGACCTTGGTTCCTTTGCCTGAGCAACGGCACCAGTGTTGTCGCAGTATACCGGAACTAGACCAACAGCTTCAGGAATTACGCCCAACTCTTGGACGAAATTCCTCATCCAAACGGCCTCTTTAGCAGCAGCTGATGCTGCAATGTATTCTGCCTCATTGGTGGAATCCGCTGTGGTATTTTTCTTGGAACTCTTCCAAGAGACAGCACCGTCATTGAGCATGAATACAAATCCAGAGGTTGACTTCGAGTCATCCACGTCGCTTTGGAAGCTAAAGTCGGTATAGCCTTCCAATTTCAATTCTCTTCCTCCATAAACCACGAATATATTCTTAGTCCTTCTCAAGTACTTAAGAATATCCTTCACGGCTTTCCAATGCATTTGACTGGGGTTGGCCTGATATCTGCTCGTGACACTCAGAGCAAAGGCTACATCCGGTCTGGTAGATATCATCCCATACATAATTCTACCTATGGCTGATGCATATGGTATGTGTGTTATTTTCTCTATCTCTTCGTCAGTCTTGGGATACATAGACTTGGATAGAAAAACTCCATGGCACATAGGTAGATGTCCTCTCTTGGACTCATCCATAGAAAACCTTTTCAATATGATGTCGATGTAGGTTGCTTGAGTGAGTCCTATCATTCTCTTAGATCTATCTCTATAGATCTGTATCCCTAGAATATAGGAGGCCTCACCCAAATCTTTCATCGAGAATCTACCTGATAACCATATCTTTGTTGACTGCAACATCCCTACGTCATTCCCAATGAGTAGGATGTCATCAACATAAAGCACTAAGAACGTCACCGCATCCTTAACTACTTTCTTGTACACGCACGGTTCCTCCGGGTTTTTGATGAAACCAAAGTCCTTTATTGTTTCATCAAATTTCTGGTTCCAACTTCTTGATGCTTGTTTGAGACCATAAATTGATCTCTGAAGCTTGCATACCTTATGCTCGCTTCCCATGGATGTGAATTCCTCGAGCTGCATCATATAGATTTCTTCCTTAATGTTTCCATTAAGAAATGCAGTCTTCACATCCATTTGTCATATCTCATAGTCATACCATGCTGCTATGGCAATAAGGATTCTTATGGACTTGAACATTGCGACTGGTGAAAAGGTTTCATCATAGTCAGCTCCTTGTCTTTGAGTATAACATTTTGCTACCAATCGTGCCTTGTAGGTAAGTACCTTACCATCAGGCCCAAGTTTTCTCTTGTAGATCCATTTACACCCTATTGGAACAATTCCATCGGGAGGATCTACTAAAGACCAAACTTGGTTCGTATGCATCGAGTCTATTTTCGACTGCATAGCTTCAAGCCATAAATTAGAATCCGCATCAGAAATTGCTTTCTTGAAGTTTCTTGGATCACATCCAATGTCGGGTTCACTTTGATCCCCTTCAAGAAGAAGACCATATCGAATAGGAGGTCTAGAAGTCCTCTCGGATCTCCTAGATATAGGCGTGTCCGTTGAAGGTTCTTGAGGTGTGTGGTCGTTATTTTGTATCTCAGGTTATTCTCGAATTTCTTCGAGTTCCATCATCTTGCCTTTCTTATCTAATAAGAACTCCTTCTCCATGAAGGTGGTATTCCTCGAAACAAACACTTTTGTCTCATAAGGATGATAGAAATAATATCCGATTGAATTCTTCGGATATCCTACAAAATAACATAAGGTGGATTGACTATCCAACTTATCTCCCACTGTCTGCTTCACGTAAGCAGGACATCCCCAAATCCTTAAGTACGAATACTTAGGAGCTTTGTCATTCCATAACTCGTATGGAGTTTTATCTACTGCTTTAGTGTGGACATTGTTCAACAACAATACCGCCGTTTCAAGCGCATAGCCCCAAAACGAAGGTGGGAGCTCAGTGAAGCTCATCATAGATCGAACCATGTCCAACAAAGTTCTATTGCGACGCTCCAAGACACCATTCAGCTAAGGTGTCATAGGAGGAGTCCACTGAGAGAGAATCTCATTCTCTTTTAGATAGTTCAAAAACTCGGTACTTAAGTATTCTCCACCTCGATCCGATCGAAGTGCTTTAATACTTCTACCTTGTTTGTTTTCTACTTCAGCCTTGAATTCTTAGAACTTTTCAAATGATTCAGACTTATATTTCATTAAATATAAATACCCATACCTCGAATAATCATCAGTAAAGGTAATGAAGTAGGTGTGACCAAATTTAGTACCGATACTAAATGGTCCGCAAACATCTGTATGCATCAAATCCAACAGATTTTGACTACGCTCAGGCTTCCCTTTGAAAGGAAATTTAGTCATTTTTCCTTTTAGGCAGGACTCACAAGTAGGTAGAGAGTTAATATCGGACATATCAAACATGCCCTCTCCCACTAGCTTGTTCATCCTCCTTGAGGAAATATGACCTAGCCTAGCATGCCAAAGGTTTGCCGGGTTTTGACTATCGTTTTTCCTTTTATTTGTTGTTACCGGTTTATCAACATAATTAATTGGAACGTCTTTAATTTTAAGTTATATAGATCGTTTTCAAGTTGTCCATTTCCAATCAAACATTCATTCTTGTAAATATTGCAAATCTCATTCACAAAATTACAAGAAAAACCATCTCTATCAAACATAGAAACAGAAATAATGTGTTTAACTAAATCTGGCACAAATAAAACATCTCTCAAAAATAACTTAAATTGTTCTGCAAAACTAAATAAACGTCTCCCACTGCTTTGGCTTCAACTCTGGAACCATTTCCAAGCCTCAGCTGGGTCTCACCCATCCTAAAATTATGACTTCTTGTCATCACCTGCAAATCATTGCAAATGTGAGATCCACATCCGGTATCCAATACCCAAGAAGTAGTATTAAGTGAAACATTTATTTCAATATAAAATATACCCTTTGCAGTTTGCAACTGCTCGAGGTATTCCTTGCAGTTACGTTTCCAATGACCGGATTTCTTGCAGTGATGACAAACATCTCCAGATATGTTCACGTTTGAAGCGTTTGTCTTGCCCTTCTTCTTTGGTACAATTTTATTGGGTGGGACAGAACATTTCTTACCCTTTTCACTTGGCCCCTTCTTAGAGTAAGAAGAGGAGCCAACCAAGAGTACCGGTTTTTCCTTCTTTAATGTGGTCTCATAAGACACAAGCATATTGACCATCTCTTCAAGGGTGGCCTTTATCTTGTTCATATTGAAGTTCACCACAAATCCGTCAAACGACGAAGGAAGTGAAAGAAGCAATAAGTCCGTATTCAATTCATGCTCCAATGTCAAATCGAGTGTTACCAACTTCTCAATTAGCCCAATCATGTGTACCCCATGCTCACGGACAGAAGTCCCATCTCGCATGCGGCATGTCATGAGCTCTTTGACGGTGGCATACCTCTCCGACCTTGACTGAGCTCCAAAAAGTTCCTTGAGATGCATGTGTATGTCAGCAGCATTCACGGCATCCTCAAATCGCCTCTGGAGTTCATCAGACATTGAAGCTTGCATATAGCATTTAGCCTTGACATCATGGTCCCACCATTGATCAAGTTTTGCCAATTCTTCCGGACTTATATTAGCCGGTGCTTCCTTTAGAGGATTCTTTTCTAACACGTAGAAAATTTTCTCCGAGTTTAGAACAATCTTTAATTTACGGAACCATTCCGTATAGTTTGCGCCAGTCAATTTGTTTTGTTCGAGAATTGAGTATAGTGGATTGCGCGAATTCATTGTAATGAAATACTGAAAAGAAACAGACAATAATCAGTGATTGTTTAATTAATTTACTAAGACATAAAATATGGCGAAATTTAATTTTATGAATTTCACTCCCACTATTTTAACGATTTCACTATCCTCTAGTAAAAACGGAAAACTCCTTTCCTTAGTGGGAACATGGAGACCAATTGACAAATCATAGTCCCGAATAATATCAGTCAACCATAATTTTCAAAAGGTAGAGCCCAATTACTTCCAAAGTAACCCCCATGTTTTTACCTCATGTCCAATAAGGGTCCAATAATATGACGCCGTTTATTATGACATGTCAAGATAACCCATCAATATTAAGTTGTGATGGACGGTCGCCATGTGGATCCCCCAATAATATGAGCCAATCCCATGGGAGTTCCACCCAACTTACAACATGTGTCGATCCAATGTATAGCTTTCCGACGAACGGCCCCCCCCCCCCCCCCAATATATGAGCCAGACCGTATCCGCGGGTAGCATCTCATACATTGATTGTTGATGGAAGGTAGGAACATTTAAACAATATTTAAATTCCCTTTTATAAATCTTGATATCAATTTTAAATCATATTTAAAATGAGGGATTTTAATTTTTGAAAATTTGTCTCATCATGCAATTTATGTATGCTTGCGGGATTCATACAATTTAGTCTAAACATGCATACATTAATAATATCATATATTATTTAAGGATGATCGATCCCATTATCTAATCGACCCGTGGTTGCCAATCACGAGTCTAAGTCCAATCCTAGGTGATATGCAAGTATGCAATGCAATCCTATTACATTGAGCTTCCATTTACATTTCTTCGGTCTTTATCGTCTGCTGGGCCTACCATTGTCTTCAAATCTTTATCTCCCACTAAGTCTAACAAATTTACAATAAATTTTGATGACAAGTAGGGGATACATATTTAAGGGATGGGAACGGGCCATAAACCAAGCCCACTTTTTATTACAAATGACAATTCAAATTGGGCTATAAACCAAGCCCATTAATAAAACCCAACAACAATAAAACCAAATGTAAATAACCTAACATACACCTAAAAACTTGATCATGGCAATCGATCATCCTTTTATCCAATAATTAATTCAATAATTAAATAATTGGATAACATGCAATGACATCATATTTAAAAAGATAAAATCAAATTTTATCTTATCCTTTCATAAGATCATATCTTATCATCAATTGTACCAAAATAATTGATTTTATAAAATCTAATTTAACGAAAATAATTTATAAATTTTCCAAAAATTCAAATTTATCCAAAAATCAATTTTAAAAATTTCGGACTCAAACAATTCGATCCGATGTCTCGTGAACAAATCAAAAACAATTTTCGATCGGACCAAAAACTAAAATTTCAAAATATTAAAATTTTAATTAAAAAATCAATTTTAATTTTTTTCGGGCTACCCGGGACAATCCCGGACAGCCCGCGCCCCAAAAAGGGGCCCGGGCAAGGCAGCGATTTGGGCAGCACCGTGCACTGCCCTGGGCAGCGACGTTCGATTAATTTAATCGTTTGATCTGAGAGCAACCTGGCTTTGATACCACTGTTGGAAAACGTGTTCAAATCAATTAAGAATTGATACCCGGTGCAGCGAAAGTTTAAAAATTTTTATTTTTCTATATGGAACGATTCCATATCATGGGTATCAAAACTTTACGATTAAATTATGCAAGTAAAAATAAAATCACAATTAAATTTTTACCTCTTCAAGCAACGGCTTGATTATGGACACCAACAGAATTTAATCTGCTCTTCTTGTATATCCCGGGAACCGATGGCTTCACGATCAATCTCTGGAATAAGGTCCACGAACAGAAAACAGAAACCCTCTGATTGATTGCACTAGAAATCAATCAGATGTTTATCGATGGGAATAAATAGATTTGATCTGTTAATTCGGAATGTAATTTTTCACAAAATCACAGACCGAATTTTCTCAAAAGGGACAGAGAAATTCGAAAATTCCCCTTGAATATTATGAGTGATTTTCGAAAATTGCAAAATGGAATGCTTATGATTTTTGAACACTACTCATATATTTATAGATAATTTCTAGACTAGATTAAGTTATGATTGTATTAGGACTCTAACTCCTTAGGGCCCACAATTCATAACTTAAGCCCAACAAGCCAAGCCCGTTATTATAGAAATTAATATAAAATTCATCATGACTCCGATTGATAAACCGATTTCACCAATGTGCACAGAAATCATTTCTGCACCTTTTAAAGTCAAGATAACTTTTCTGAATCCGAATTCAGTGATTTCCAAAAATGCACATCCCTATGTCATTTTAGGAAATTCCACTCCCTTTTAGTTAAGAAGTCCAACTTCTCTTTCATTAAATTTAACTCTTTAAATTTAACTATCTCAATGGGGTTTAGTAATCCATTACTTGTGTGACCCTCAATGGTTCAGGGATACAGCTAGCCGTGGGCTCACAACTCCTTGTGACTCGGAACAACAATTTCCGACTTGCCCAACGAATCATGGTAAGAGCGTCTAGCAACATCGCCCCATGATTCCCTAAGTATCACTGATAGTGCCTGCAAGAACCAGTATATTTTGGTTAGCGTACAGTACGGTCCCTTCATCCATATATCCCGATCGAATCAACAACCATTGGTGCATCGAGAGTCGTTCGAGATTCGATAACTATGCATTACATCTTGGAGATCAAATAGTGACATTGCATGTGCTACTAGGAAACCGAGTAACCTAAAACACATCATGTACTCTGGCCAGAGATTCGTCACACTAATATCTCCTCAGATCGCATAGGATATCCACACTCGCAAGTATGTGGTGAATCCTTGACAACAAAGCATCGACTCCTATATGTGTCGTAACTGTACCCAATCTCGATACCTGATGACCCCAATAGAGTCGGTAAACGAGTCAAAGTACAGTACAAGCATATAGAGTCTCAATGATGTTTCAAGTAGTAAGGACTAATGGTGTACAACCAAAACCGCGGACTTTATCCACTCGATAAGTGATAACCACTTGGAAAGTTCGAATAGGGTAGTTCGATCATTCATCATATGAATATCCATTTGCATGCTTTGAATATCTCCATGTCCATTACCAATGAAACGTGGTACTTGGCATCACAAATTCTAGTCTCAATCTCGAGCGATCATTATCCTTATTTGCGGACGACTCAATTGACTAGGAACTGTTTAGAATATACAGTGACTATAAGATGTGTTTCATAATAGTGATCTCTCTTTATTCACTATCTCATCTTACTTACACTATAGTATATTCAAGGTCTTTATCAAAACAACAATAGTATATCACAATATAACAATATGAAGAAAGACAAAGAAAATGCCATTAATGAATGTAAATTATATTAAACAAAGATTGTTTTATACATAGAGTCATAAAAGCCCTTAGCCACAAGTTGGCTAACCGGGCACCCACTCTTTCATATACTATCATATCAACTCAAACTCAAAGATCCACTACCTGAGATGGATCGACAACATCAAACATAAATCAAAACATATCAAGTATGTGATTTTTGCGGGCCAACTCAAGAATAGTCGTTCTTGAGTTTCAAAGTCCCTAACTCGTGATGTCGTCATTATACCTTTGTTTATCTCAATTCTGAACTCTTCAAATATGAAAGATACATCAAATACACATATATCAAACTTCATTACAATCTATCGTATCAAAATCGAGTCGAAAACACCATAAGATCGTCAATCAAACTCATTTCAAACCTCAATCAAACTTCTTCGGTACAAAGTTGACGTCTTGATTCGTTGGCCTTCCAAACTCAACTAAAACTGAAGAATAAAAATGCTATAACATTCATATCATCTAGATAACGACTTCAGCTCAGATATAAACCATCAAAACAGTCTAAAAACTCGATTCGACGGCGTAGCGATTGAAAATCGGTAACCGACAAATTATCGAAATCATTTCTAACTTCAAACCAACTCATACGTGTATTCAAGTCAATAACCAGCTGATATATCATTCAAATCTTCATCTCAATAGCTATAATAACCGATTAACATGCTGGAATCAAGATTGGATACATTTAATACAAACTCCTCAATCCAGTTTCGAGATAGAATCGCATAAACAACGATAAGCATGATCAAGAACTCAAAACCTGATCTCTGCCACAAACTGATTTCAAAATTCATATAAAACATAATAAAACTTACACGAGATCGAAGCTCTCGTTACAAGGATTCCAGAACAATTTACGGAATCGAAATCGGATAACCGGAGCAAAAGTTACGGCAATTCGAAAATCATGAAATCAAACCAAAGCGAAGGAAATCGACTTCTCTGCTCAAATTCTGAATTCCTTAGATAATAACACGTATTCATGCTGAGTGATAGAATTAAAATCTGATAACTTTCAAGCATAATTGCAGTTTAGTCCCTTAAGTCTTCAATATTTGCAATTTGATCCTCGACCCTTATTTTAATTCAATTTCAATCCTAAATAATTTAAGAATATTAGAATTTAAATCAAAACTCTAAATATTCTCAAATTAAATATACTCGGATTAAAATCAAATTAAATTCGGATTAATTTTTAATTAATCTCGGGCCTTACAGAAAATGTCATTCTTCAAAATTGTAAAATATCCCTTTGTATTATTTTAATTTTTTTCTGGTTCAATCATATATATAGTTGTTCATTTCAATCCTTTTATTTAATTTATTTATTGTAATTAAATTATTTCAAAGAAAAAAATAGAAATAATAATTAAATAAGATTGTGACAAAGAAAATGAAAGAGTGGGTGCCCGGTGAGCCAACTTGTGGCTAAGGGCTTTGATGACTCTTTGTATAAACAATCTTTTGTTTAATATAATTTACACTTTTATTAATGGCAATGACTTTATCTTTCTTCATATTGTTATATTGTGATATACTATTGTTGTTTTGATAAAGACCTTGAATATACTATAGTGTATGTAAGATGTGGTAGAACATGGGGATGTCTATCATGAAACACATCTTATAGTCACTGTATATTCTAAACCGTTCCTAGTCGATTGAGCCGTCCGATAATAAGGATAAGGATCGCTCGAGATTGAGACTAGCATTTGCGATGCAGAGTACCACGTTTCATTGGTAAGGAACATAGAGATGTTCGAAGCATGCAAATGGATATTCATACGATGAATGATCGAACTACCCTATCCGGACTTTCCAAGTGGTTATCACTTATCGAGTGGATAAAGTCCGCGGTTTTGGTTGTACACCATTAGTCCTTATTACTTGAAACATCATTGAGACTCTATATGCTAGTACTGTGCTTTGACTCGTTTACCGACTCTATTGGGGTCATCAGGTGTCGGGATTGGGTACAGTTACAACACATATAGGAGTCGATGCTTTGTTGTCAAGGATTCACCACATACTTGCGAGTGTGGATATCCTATGCGATCTGAGGAGATATTAGTGTGACGAATCTCTGGCCAGAGTACATGATGTGTTTTAAGAAATGGTTTCTTAGTAGCACATGCGATGTCACTATTTGATCTTCAAGATGCATTGCATAGTTATCGAATCTCGAACGACTCTCGATTTACCAATGGTTGTTGATTCGATCGGGATATATGGATGAAGGGACCGTACTGTACGCTAACCAAAATCTATTGGTTCTTGCAGGCACTATCAGTGATACCTAGGGAATCATGGGGCGATGTTGCTAGGCGCTCTTACCATGATTCGATGGGCAAGTCGGAAATTGTTGTTCCGAGTCACAAGGAGTTGTGAGCCCACGGCTAGCTGTATCCCTGAACCATTGAGGGTCACACAGAGTAATGAATTTTTAATCCCTGTTGAGATAGTTAAATTTAAAGAGTTAAATTTAATGAACAAAGAAGTGGGACTTCTTATTTAAGAGTAGAGGAGTAAGATTTCCTAAAATGACATATGGATGGACATTTTTGGAAATCACTGAATTCGGATTCAGAAAAATTTATCTTGACTTTAAAAGGTGCAGAAATGGTTTCTGTGAACATTGGTAAAATCGGTTTATCAATCAGAGTCACGATGAATTTTATATTAATTTCTGAACATGCGGGCTTTGCTTGTCGGGCTTGAACTTATGACTAATGGGCCCTAAGCTGTTAGCGGCCTACATTATAAATAAGTTATTGCAGTACAGAAATTATACAACACAGGTCACAATTTTCGAAAAACCCTAGTTTTCTCTCAAATAGTGGCCGCCCCCCTCCCCTCTGCTCGGGAAAAATCCAGTCTGTGAATTTTGAATTACAGTCTGGTTTAACGGATCAAATTCGTTAATTCTCTTCGTAGAAACTTCTGATAGATTTTCTAGTGCAATCTATCAGAGGGATTAAATATCCGTTCGTGGACCTGATTGAAGAACAGTTCGTCCATCAGTTCCAGGGATATACAACAAGAGCAGAGTAATCTGTTGGTGTCCATAATCTCGATTCGAGATTGGAGGTAAAAATTTATAATTGTTATTTAATTTTTACACACACAATTTTATCGTAAAGTTTTGATACCCATTATGGAATTGTTCCATATAAAATTTTTAAACTTCCGCTGCACCGGGTATCAATTCTGATTGATCTGATCACCGTTCTCCAACAGTGGTATCAGAGCCAGGTTGCTCAGATCAAGCGATTAAATTAATCGATTGTACAAAAAATTTTAAGCCTCGGTTTTTGAAACAAAATAAATTTTTTTAAATTAAAAATTTTTCGGGCAAAAACATGGGCAGCGATTGGATCGCTGCCCGGGGGGCAGCAAGAGTCGCTGCCCGGCCCGAGCCCCTTTGGGGCGCGGGCGGCCCGGGAGCGTCCCGGGCGGCCCGCGAAAATTAATTTTTAATTTTAAAATTAAAATTTTAATATGTTAAAATTCTATTTTTGGTCCGATCGAAAATTGTTTTTGATTGGTCCACGAGGCGTCGGATCGAATTGTTCGAGTCCGAAAATTTTAAAATTGATTTTTGGATAAATTTGAATTTTTGGAAAATTTATAGATTTTATCCGTTAAATCAGATTTTATGAAATTAATTATTTTTGGTACAATTGATGATAAGATATGATCTTATGGAAATATTGAGTAAAATATGATTTTATGTATAAAATTGGATTTTATATGTAAAATATGATTTTATTTGATAAAAAGATAAAATATGATTTTGTATGTAAAATAAGATTTTATATATGGAATATGATTTTATCCTTTTAAATTTAAATTTCCATTGCATGTTATCCAATAAATTAATTTTGAATTAAATGTTATTGGATAAGGATGATCGATTGCCATGACCAATTTTGTAGGTGTATGTTAGGAATTTACATTTGTTTTTATTGTTGTTGGATTTATTAATGGGCCTGGTTTATGGCCCAAAATGAATTGTCATATGTAATAAAAGTGGGCCTGGTTTATGGCCCGTTCCGACCCCTTGAAATGTATCCCCTATTTGTCATGGTTATTTATTGTAAATACATTAGACTTAGTGGGAGATGAAGATTTGAAGATGGAGGTGGGCCCAGCAGACAATAAAGACAGAAGAAATGTAAATGGAAGCTCAATGTAATAGGATTGCATTGCATACTGCATATTACCTAGGATTGGACTAAGACTCGTGATTGGCAACCACGGATCGATTAGAAATGGAATCGATCATCCTATATAATATGTGATATTATTGTTGTATGCATGTTTTAGACAAAATTGTGTGAATCCGGCAAGCATACAAATTTTAAAATGATGAGACAAATTTTCAAAAATTAAAATCCCTCATTTTAAATATGATTTAAAATTGATATCAAGATAAATAAAGGAAATTTAAAATTGTTTAAATGTTCCTACCTTCCATCAACGATCAATGTATGAGATGCTACCCGCGGATACTGTCCGGCTCATATTATTGGGGGGGCCCGTTCGTCGGAAAGCTGTACATTGGATCGACACATGTTGTAAGTTGGGTGAAACTCCCATGGGATCGGCTCATATTATTGGGGGATCCACATGGCGACCGTCCATCACAACTTAATATTGATGAGTCATCTTGACATGTCACAATAAACGGCGTCATATTATTGGGCCCTTATTGGACATGAGGTAAAAACGTGGAGGTTGCTTTGGAAGCAATTGGGCTCTACCTTTTGAAAATTATGGTTGGCTGATATTATTCGGGACCATAGTTTGTCAATTGGACTCCATGTTCTCACTAAGAAAAACAGTTTCCCGTTTTCACTAGAGGGTAGTGAAATCGTTAAAATAGTGGGAGTGAGATTCATAAAATAAATTTCGCCTATTTTATGTCTTAGTAAATTAATTAAACAATCACTGATATTTGTCTGTTTCTTTTCAGTATTTCATAAAGATGAATTCGCGTAATCCACTTTTTTCGATCCTCGAACAAAATAAATTGACTGGCGCAAACTATACGGAATGGTTCCGTAAGTTGAAGATTGTCTTGACTTCGGAGAAGATGCTCTACGTGTTAGAAAAATCTCCTCCGAAGGAAGCACCAGCTGATGTAAGTCCAGAAGAGTTGGCCAAACTTGATACATGATGGGACCATGATATCAAGGCCAAATGCTATATGCAAGCCTCGATGTCTGATGAACTCCAGAGGCAATTTGAGGACACCGTGAATGCTGCTGACATTCACGTACAACTCAAGGAACTTTTTGGGGCTCAATCGAGAGCTGAAAGGTTCGCTACTGTAAAGGAGCTAATGACGTGTCGCATGCGTGAAGGAACTTCGGTCCGTGATCATGGGGTACGAGTGATTTGGCTCATACAGAAGTTGGTAACGCTTGATTTGGTGTTGGAGCATGAACTCAACGTGGACGTACTACTTCTATCTCTTCCTTCTTCGTTTGACGGATTTGTGGTGAATTTCAATATGAACAAGATAGAGGCCTCCCTTGAAGAGATGGTCAATATGCTTGTGACATATGAATCCACTTTAAAGAAGGATAAACCGGCTTTCTTGGTGGGCTCCTCTTCTTCTGCTAAGAAGGGTCCAAGTACAAAGGGTAAGAAACGTTCTACCCCACCCAAGAAAATCGAACTGGAGAAGAAGTACAAGACAAAGGCTTCAAACATGGAAAAGTCCAAGGATGTTTGCCATTACTGCAAGAAGCCCGGTCATTGGAAACGTAACTGCAAGGAATATCTAGAGCAGTTGCGAACTGCGAAGGGTATGTTCTATATTGAAATAAATGTTTCACTTAATACTACTTCTTGGGTATTGGATACCGGATGTGGATCTCACATTTGCAATGATTTGCATGTGATGACAAGAAGTCGCAGGCTTAGAATGGGTGAGACCCAGCTGAGGCTCGAAAATGGTTCCAGAGTTGAAGCTAAAGCTGTGGGAGATATTTATTTAATTTTGCAGAACGGTTTTAAGTTACTTTTGAGAGATGTTTTATTTGTTCCAGATTTGATTAAAAACATTATTTCTGTTTCTATGCTTGATAGAGATGGTTATTCTTGCAATTTTGTAAATGGGATTTGCAATATTTACAAGAATGAATGTTTGATTGGAAATGGACAACTTGAAAACGATCTATATAACTTAAAATTAAAAGACGTTCCAATAAATTATGTTGATAAACCGGTAACAACAAACAAAAGGAAAATCGATAGTCAAAACCCGGCAAACCTTTGGCATGCTAGGCTAGGTCATATTTCCTCAAGGAGGATGAACAAGCTAGTGGGAGAGGGCATGTTTGATATGTCTGATATTAACTCTCTACCTACTTGTGAATCCTGCCTGAAAGGAAAAATGACTAAATCTCCTTTTAAGGGGAAACCTGAGCGTAGTCAAAATCTGTTGGATTTGATCCATACAGATGTTTGTGGTCCATTTAGAATTGGTACTAAATTTGGCCACACCTACTTCATTACCTTTACTGATGATTATTCAAGGTATGGGTATTTATATTTAATGAAATATAAGTCTGAAGCATTTGAAAAGTTCAAAGAATTCAAGGCTGAAGTAGAAAACAAGCTAGGTAAAAGTATTAAAGCACTTCGATCGGATCGAGGTGGAGAATACTTAAGTAACGAGTTTTTGGACTATCTGAAAGAGAATGAGATTCTCTCTCAGTGGACTCCTCCTATGACACCTCAGCTAAATGGTGTATCGGAGCATCGTAATCGAACTTTGTTGGACATGGTTCGATCCATGATGAGCTTCCCTGAGCTTCCACCTTCGTTTTGGGGCTATGCGCTTGAAACGGCGGTATTGTTGTTGAACAACGTCCACACCAAAGCAGTGGACAAAACACCATACGAGTTATGGAATGGCAAAGCTCCTAAGTATTCGTACTTGAGGATTTGGGGATGTCCTGCTTACGTGAAGCAGACAGTGGGAGATAAGTTGGATAGTCGATCCACCTTATGTTATTTTGTAGGGTATCCGAAGAATTCAATCGGATATTATTTCTATCATCCTGCTGAAACAAAGGTGTTTGTTTCAAGGAATGCCACCTTCTTGGAGAAGGAGTTCTTATTGGATAAGAAAGGCGAGATGATGGAACTCGAAAAAATTCGAGAAGAACCCGAAATACAAAATAATGATCCTACACCTCAGGAACCATTGATGGACACGCCTATACTTAGAAGATCCGAGAGGACTTCTAGACCTCCTATTCGATATGGTCTTCTTCTTGAAGGGGATCAAGATGAACCCGATGTTGGATGTGATCCAAGAAACTTCAAGGAAGCAATTTCTGATGCGGATTCAAATTTATGGCTTGAAGCTATGCAGTCGGAAATAGATTCGATGCATACAAACCAAGTTTGGTCTTTAGTAGATCCTCCCGATGGAATTGTTCCAATAGGGTGTAAATGGATCTACAAGAGAAAGCTTGGGCCTGATGGTAAGGTATTGACCTACAAGGCGCGATTGGTGGCGAAAGGTTATACTCAAAGACAAGGAGTTGACTATGATGAAACCTTTTCACCAGTTGCTATGTTCAAGTCCATAAGAATCCTTATTGCCATAGCTGCTTGGTATGACTATGAGATATGGCAAATGGATGTGAAGACTGCATTTCTTAATGGAAACATTAAGGAAGATATCTATATGACGCAGCCTGAGGGATACACATCCATGGGAAGAGAGCATAAGGTATGCAAGCTTCAGAGATCAATCTATGGTCTAAAACAAGCATCAAGAAGTTGGAACCAGAAATTTGATGAAACAATAAAAGATTTTGGTTTCATCAAGAACCCGGAGGAACCATGCGTGTACAAGAAAGTAGTTAAGGATGCTGTGACATTCTTAGTACTTTATGTTGATGACATCCTACTCATTGGGAATGACGTAGGGATGTTGCAGTCAACAAAGATATGGTTATCAGGTAGATTCTCGATGAAGGATTTGGGTGAGGCATCCTATATTCTAGGGATACAGATCTATAGAGAT
This sequence comes from Henckelia pumila, assembly GCF_033568475.1. Classification (NCBI taxonomy): domain Eukaryota; kingdom Viridiplantae; phylum Streptophyta; class Magnoliopsida; order Lamiales; family Gesneriaceae; genus Henckelia; species Henckelia pumila. The sequence continues at coordinate 29,621,050 of NC_133122.1, forward strand.
AGATCTAAGAGAATGATAGGACTCACTCAATCAACCTACATCGACACCATATTGAAACGGTTTTCAATGGATGGGTCCAAGAGAGGACATCTACCCATGTGTCATGGAGTTTCTCTATCCAAGTCTATGTGTCCCAAGACTGATGAAGAGATAGAGAAAATGACACATGTACCATATGCGTCAGCCATTGGTAGTATCATATATGGGATGATATCTACCAGACCGGATGTAGCATTTGCTCTGAGTGTCATGAGCAGATATCAAGCTAATCCCGGTCAAATGCATTGGAAAGCCGTGAAGGACATTCTTAAGTACTTACGAAGGACTAAGAATATGTTCATGGTATATGGAGGAAGAGAACTAAAATTGGAAGGCTATACCGACTCTAGCTTCCAAAGTGACGTGGATGACTCGAAGTCAACCTCTGGATTTGTGTTCATGCTCAATGGCGGTGCTGTCTCTTGGAAGAGTTCCAAGCAGGACACCACAGCGGATTCCACCACTGAGGCAGAATACATTGCAGCATCAGCTGCTGCTAAAGAGGCCGTTTGGATGAGGAATTTCATCCAAGAGTTGGGCGTCATTCCTGAAGTTGTTGGTCCAGTCCCGTTGTACTGTGACAACACGGGTGCCGTTGCTCAGGCAAAGGAACCAAGGTCTCATCAAAGATCCAAACACTTACTGAGGAAATACCACATCATCCGGGAGATTGTGGAAAGAGGAGACATCACTGTCGAAAGAGTGGACTCTGCAGACAATATCGCTGATCCACTTACTAAGCCCTTGCCAGGACCATTATTTGACAAACTTCGCGAAGCAATGGGTCTACGTAGTATGACTAGTTGGCTTTAGGGCAAGTGGGAGATTGAAAGAGTGGGTGCCCGGTGAGCCAACTTGTGGCTAAGGGCTTTGATGGCTCTTTGTATAAACAATCTTTTGTTTAATATAATTTACACTTTTATTAATGGCAATGACTTTATCTTTCTTCATATTGTTATATTGTGATATACTATTGTTGTTTTGATAAAGACCTTGAATATACTATAGTGTATGTAAGATGTGGTAGAACATGGGGATGTCTATCATGAAACACATCTTATAGTCACTGTATATTCTAAACCGTTCCTAGTCGATTGAGCCGTCCGATAATAAGGATAAGGATCGCTCGAGATTGAGACTAGCATTTGCGATGCAGAGTACCACGTTTCATTGGTAAGGAACATAGAGATGTTCGAAGCATGCAAATGGATATTCATACGATGAATGATCGAACTACCCTATCCGGAATTTCCAAGTGGTTATCACTTATCGAGTGGATAAAGTCCGCGGTTTTGGTTGTACACCATTAGTCCTTATTACTTGAAACATCATTGAGACTTTATATGCTAGTACTGTGCTTTGACTCGTTTACCGACTCTATTGAGGTCATCAGGTGTCGGGATTGGGTACAGTTACAACACATATAGGAGTCGATGCTTTGTTGTCAAGGATTCACCACATACTTGCGAGTGTGGATATCCTATGCGATCTGAGGAGATATTAGTGTGACGAATCTCTGGCCAGAGTACATGATGTGTTTTAAGAAATGATTTCTTAGTAGCACATGCGATGTCACTATTTGATCTTTAAGATGCATTGCATAGTTATCGAATCTCGAACGACTCTCGATTTACCAATGGTTGTTGATTCGATCGGGATATATGGATGAAGGGACCGTACTGTACGCTAACCAAAATCTATTGGTTCTTGCAGGCACTATCAGTGATACCTAGGGAATCATGGGGCGATGTTGCTAGGCGCTCTTACCATGATTCGATGGGCAAGTCGGAAATTGTTGTTCCGAGTCACAAGGAGTTGTGAGCCCACGGCTAGCTGTATCCCTGAACCATTGAGGGTCACACAGAGTAATGGATTTTTAATCCCCGTTGAGATAGTTAAATTTAAAGAGTTAAATTTAATGAACAAAGAAGTGGGACTTCTTATTTAAGAGTAGAGGAGTAAGATTTCCTAAAATGACATAGGGATGGGCATTTTTGGAAATCACTGAATTCGGATTCAGAAAAATTTATCTTGACTTTAAAAGGTGCAGAAATGGTTTCTGTGAACATTGGTAAAATCGGTTTATCAATCAGAGTCACAATGAATTTTATATTAATTTCTGAACATGCGGGCTTTGCTTGTCGGGCTTGAACTTATGACTAATGGGCCCTAAGCTGTTAGCGGCCTACATTATAAATAAGTTATTGCAGTACAGAAATTATACAACACAGGTCACAATTTTTGAAAAACCCTAGTTTTCTCTCAAATAGTGGCCGCCCCCCTCCCCTCTGCTCGGGAAAAATCCAGTCTGTGAATTTTGAATTACAGTCTGGTTTAACGGATCAAATTCGTTAATTCTCTTCGTAGAAACTTCTGATATATTTTCTAATGCAATCTATCAGAGGGATTAAATATCCGTTCGTGGACCTGATTGAAGAACAGTTCGTCCATCAGTTCCAGGGATATACAACAAGAGCAGAGTAATCTGTTGTGTCCATAATCTCGATTCGAGATTGGAGGTAAAAATTTATAATTGTTATTTAATTTTTACACACACAATTTAATCGTAAAGTTTTGATACCCATTATGGAATTGTTCCATATAAAATTTTTAAACTTTCGCTGCACCGGGTATCAATTCTGATTGATCTGATCACCGTTCTCCAACAAAAAATACATTGCATATGACGAAAAGAAATAGAATTAGTTAACTTGAAATAAATTAAACATGCAATCACATTAAAATATAAAAAAATAGTCAAATAGACAATTATTAAAAGATATAGTATCAATAAGTTAAAACAAACACACACACACAAACAATAAACATACACACACCGTTGTGTGGGCTTGCAATTTGATGTCAAAATAAGTGCATTGTTTTTTAAAATAATCGAGTCATATTTAATTTAGTTTCTTTACATATATTAATATTTTTCCTATGTTAAATAATTTGGAATTAAAAACAAAAAAAAATAGAGAATTTTACAAAAAAATAAAAAATATGGGTTGAAGAAGATTTTGAAATAGAGAATTCAATACTTTATTTGGGAGAATAGAGAACTCGAAATGGAGAATGACATTGGACATGCCAATTATAAGAAAAAAAATGACAAGTAAAAATACCAGACTTTGACCATTTACATTTTACTCGAACAAAAACCAAAACATGTGAATGTACACGATGATTTTGCAAGTTTTCCCTATATGTTATGTTGTGGCATAAAATATACACACGCATGCATGAAACTATGATACAAAAAACTTTATTTTACTTGTAAAAAAAATTAAATATCTGTTTATAGATTTTTATCGATAAGTATGATTCACATAATGATGATTTATGAAATTATAGTAGTGTTTGGAAATGGTTGAAAAGGAGTTATTCAGCTTTTATTTACAAAATTTTGTAAATAAAACTCTGAATCACTTTTGTTAAGTATTTTCAAACACTACTTATATTTGTTAGGAGTGTTTGTTCCGACTAGGAATGTTGGCCGACATATGATGTTTAATTTTTACACGATTTAAAAAATTTGAGTTGCACCGTTAAAATCAATAATTAAAACATTTGTTAAAGCGACAAATTAAATACTCGATCTTGTAGTATTCTTTTCGTTATAATAAAATTGGAAATGTAAATTTGATGTAACTGCACCGACTCAGTTGAGGACAATTATATGCTCCTACATTATTTTAAACTGATTACATAAGTGGCAAAACATTTAAGGATTTTTGTGGCTACTTATCCATTTCACATGGGGTCAAGAAATTTTTCTTCCCATCAATTATTACTCCTATATATGACACTATATGATTTTTTTTTTTTTGAAGTAACATTATATGATATATACGTCTGTATATAGTTTTAAAAAGAATATCAATATATCAAATTGTCTATTTTGTACCAAAGTAAAAAAAAAAAAAAAAAAATTCCATGTTGTGATATTATTTTTTCGGTTGATAAGTTTAATGTCATCCACATTTTCGAACTATATTATTGGAAAAATTACATTTTTAGCTCTTAAATTGCATTTTTTTTGCTTTTAATCATGTAATCGGATGTTTCTATCATAGTCCACTAATTTTATTTGTTCAATTGTAGTAATTTTTTATCCGCACGCTGATATGACGTTGAAAAATGGTGATGGCTAGCTGGACGTCGAAAATTTTCGTTGACGTGTTGAATGTCACGTCACGTAAACATTCCGATGAAAAATAATTAATTTTGAAAAAAAAAAAGAAAATAAAGTTAAATTAGTGGACTAAAATCTTAAATCCTTTGAAATAAGTTGAATCCCCGAAAAAGACAGATTCTGTGCGTTGAAACAGTGGGGACTCGCTGATAAAGGTGCTTGGACAAGTATATTCACTGATGTTCTTTCCACCAAGCAAAATCATTAGACTATTCTTCAACTTAGATTTTGGTGTCATTAAACGAAGACTTTTGTGCTCTTTTCAAGACTTGGTCTCACTCATCCCATCATAATCTGAGCACAAGATGATAATTTTTACAAAAGATTACTAAATATCTCCACCAAAATGCAGTCTCCCTTCATTTTCTTGATCTCCTACATCACTCTATTATGCACTGTTTTTCATCATCTCAAGTGCCAGGCTAGAGACAGCATCATCAGTGAAGGAGACCCGTTGATCGACGGTAGTAATGAAACTCTTGTGTCGAAAGGAAACAGATTCGAGCTCGGTTTTTTCACTCCAGATGGCAATGACAAAGGAAGCAGATACATTGGCATATGGTATTATGATCGGATTCCAAGGACCATTGTGTGGGTGGCTTGTAGAGATACACCATTAACAGATACTTCCGGAGTTTTCGGGATGGCAGATGATGGAAGCGTCAAGCTGTGGAACAGAGACAAATTGTTTTGTAATGTTTCAGATGTTACCAACTCCGGCAACCTTAACAGGACACTGAAGCTACTTGATTCTGGGAACTTGCTACTTTTTGATGGTGAGTCCTCGGGGACGAGATTATGGCAAAGTTTCGACCATCCGACCGATACATTTCTCCCCGGTATGCGAATGGACGGTAAGGGTCTGATTTCTTGGATTTCTCCAAGTGACCCCGCCACCGGAGACTACACTTTCCTCCAAGATCAAAATGTGTTCATCATACAGAACAAGTCAACTGTTTATTGGAGAAGCCATGATGCAGGTTCATTAAAGATTTATAACGACATGCCGAATTATGTAGATCAAATGGTCAGTGGACTTCATCAAACTGCCGGAGAATTGCGGGCAAACACAACAACATTCATAAGCTTTAATTTTTCAACGCATGCCCTTTACATCAGTGACAGTGTTACCCGGTTTATGATGAATACTTCGGGGATGATACAGTATTTTGAAGGAGATGTGAATGGAGGATGGTCGTTGCAATGGTCAGAGCCCAACGATAGCTGTAAAGTGTACGAACTGTGCGGGAAATTAGCCAATTGCGACAGTAGGCATCAGCCAATATGCCAGTGTTTGCCTGGTTTCAAGCCTCAGTCCAAGAAGGATTGGGATTTAGGACGGTATTCGGAAGGTTGTGTTAAGGAGGAGTCAGTAAGTTGCCAAGATGATGCTGATATAATGAAGCAATTCTTGACTTTGCCCGTGATGAAAGTGGACAGCATCAACGCACAGCGCTTTGATATAGCTGGGAAAAATACAACATGCGAGAGAGAGTGTCTAAGTGATTGCAAATGCAGTGCGTATTTGTCCAGAAGCGATAATAGCACGAGCCGGGAAACAGGTGCTAACCATCTATATTGTTGGATATGGACGGAAGATCTTTCAAATCTCCAGATTGGTAAGAATCGTGGTGATAACTGGATCTCCATTCGTGCACCAGGTAACTCTGAATGATAACTCACATATTGCTGCCCTGCCCACAGTTTCCCATGTTAATTCTTGGGGAAGAATCTACCGGAGATATTTACAGAAGCTTTTCTATGTATTTGTAACAGAATCCATGCGAAACTGTAAGCCATGCTTTCTGCATCAGATACCTTATCCTCTGAGCAGCGGACAAGACTGTGGCGATCCTTTATACCGTAGTTTCAGCTGTGATAACTCCACAGGTGTAATCAGCTTCCTCGCATTGAGTGGCAAATATCCAGTGACAGGCATTCATGAGGCAACGAATAGTTTTGTTATTGAATACAACTCTGAAGGTGATGTTGGATGTAAAACAGGAAACATACCAATCCAAAATTTGAAGCTTGACAAATCATCACCATTCACTGTGACTAACTCCTGCTACATAGAACCTGGTAATGTCAATCCCGATGTTCAAGCTGGAAATCATATGGAAATAAGTTGGAGATTCCCAATGGAACCAACGTGCAACTATTCGGGAGATTGTAAAGATTGGCCCGATTCACATTGCCACGACAAGGGTGATGGACAGAAAAGATGCCATTGCAACCGAGGCTATAAATGGGAAGGATCTAGTGTAAGTTGTATCAATGGTAGGTGTACTGGGATCCGTATTATGTTGTTGGGTTATTACTTCAAGAAATTTTTCTAACCACTGATTTTGCAATTCTTCAGCATCAACACACAATGAGCAACAAAAGGGAGGATCTGAGAACAAGAAACACATGAAATATGCAATTGTTTCCATCGTTTCAGTAGCTGGGATTGTACTTATTTTCTGCTGCATCAATATCGTACGCCGAACAAGGTTGTTCGGAGGAGGAAGTAAGCGTTACAGTTTGGACTAATAATACATTTCTTGATTTCTCCCATAAGTTGAACAGGGAATGTTGGACTGAACAGTCACCGTGAAGCTCAAAATCTTTTAGAAGAATACAATGCAAGCATCTCATTTTGATAATTAGTTACTATTATTGTTTGATTCCATTTCTATTCACAATGAAGGGAACAGTCAAGAGGAGCCGGTGATCTTCTCGTATGACTATGAAGGTCCGGATGTTGACCTGATGAATATAAAAAAGGACAGCACAAAGAACATCGACGTACCTTTCTATAGTTTGGATATTGTTTTATCTTCTACTGATAGATTCTCTGATGCAAATAAACTCGGGCGAGGTGGATTTGGGCCAGTCTATAAGGTGAGCACATTGCAGTCTACTGAAAGAGAAGAAGGCTATTCTTTCTAATACATCAACGGGTGTTACTGTTCTAAATTTTTGCAGGGAAAGTTTCCGGGAGGACAAGAAATTGCAGTGAAGAGGCTGTCCAGTTGCTCTCGTCAAGGCATCAAGGAATTCCAGAATGAAGTTGTTTTGATCTCCAAGCTTCAGCATCGAAACCTTGTGAGACTTCTAGGATACAGCCTCAACAAACACGAAAAAATCTTACTATATGAATACATGCCCAACAGAAGCTTAGACGCCTTCATATTTGGTAGGACATTTATTTAGTTGTACTTTAGCAATCCTTATCTTGAGTATTAGCATCAACGTTTTCCTCGGGTTATTTCTTTCGTCAGATGAAGAAAACAGATTGTTGCTTGACTGGAAGAAGAGATTCGACATTATCTTAGGGATAGCTCGAGGGCTTCTTTATCTTCATCAAGATTCGAGGTTGAGGGTTATTCACAGAGATTTGAAGACAAGCAACATTCTGTTAGATGAAAACATGAACCCTAAGATATCAGACTTTGGATTGGCGAGGATAATCGAAGGCAGAGCCGAAGCAAGCACCAAGAATGTCATCGGGACACTGTAAGTTTTATCACACATTCTGAAACATATGCTATTCCAAGTTGACATAAACGGTTATCCCCAAAATTAAATTGCTCGTGTTTCTTCGAGCAGGGGTTATATGTCGCCTGAATATGCCTTGGAAGGGAAATTCTCAACCAAGTCTGATGTATTCAGTTTTGGAGTTGTGTTGCTTGAAATAGTCAGTGGGAAGAAGAACACCGGATTTTACAATTCGGAACAAGTGTTAAATCTCTTAAGATATGTGAGTTCCATCATTCATTCATTCAGAGTGCATATAAACTTAAGAGATTCTTATGAGTGTTCATTATGTTGGTTGCATTAACAGGCATGGATACTGTGGACCGAAAACAATGCCCTAGATTTGACAGATCCTACACTGGTGGAAACATGCGATGCATCTCAAGTGATGAAGTGTATAAACATCGGGTTGTTGTGTGTCCAAGAAGATCCCGGGGATCGTCCCACCATGTCAAATGTTGTTGTAATGCTTGACAGTGAAACAATCCCTCTTCCACCCCCGACTCAACCGGCTTTGGTAGTGAGGAGACGTCTATCCGTTGCGTCTACCTCTTCGTCTTCAAAACCGGAGACAATCTCCAACAATGAACTGACCATTTCCATGGATCAAGGGCGATGAAGGGTTTATAGTTGTGTTAGTGTGAACAAGATAAGTCGGTAAAACATATTTGGTCTAAAGATAGGCATTTCCAATTTCGTACATCATTATTTGAAATTATTTGGTTAGTCGATGAGTAAGCTTTTTAATCATAGTTTTCGAATTTAAGTTTGTTTTCAATATTGTTACCGAATTTGTATTCACCTGGATACAAAGAAGCTGTCAAGATCATTGTACAAAAAGGTCGACACGTGGATTTGGTTTTGGACTTTTGGTGGAATTCTTCACCGTATGGTTTTTCCTTTTCCCTGTTTTTGGTCAGGGACACGATATAGTTTTTTTTTTTTTTTTTTTTGAAGGTAAAAGACAATCTATTCATTAGATAAATCATCCTTGGCTACATCCACCAGCCAAGTGGGATAAGGATCTCCAATCCAAAACATTGGTGAAGGTTGATACAAAGGCAAATTGAGCAATACAATGAGTAGTTGTTTGCATTTCTACTCACACAATAAAAACCAATAAAAGACCCCTGCCGGCTCAATTCTAAAATATCAGATACTATGTTGGCTTCAAAGCTTATATACTCAACTTAAGGTAGTGTTTATACAAATTGGTGTTTCTTTTCTATAATTTTTATTATTTTGAGAATGAAGGACATAAATGTTTAGAAGAGAATATGAGCTTTTAAAATTCATACTAACCAATCCGGGACACTAATCAAGATATTTTTTCAACCCCGGTTAATTCGAGCTAAAAGCCTGGGCCGTTGCACCTGCATCGATTGTTCAGTTCAATTCGAACAAATCAGATGTGATTCGAGAAGACGCATCATTCTTTATTCTTCATGATATGATCATCCAATTATACCGTATTGCATAAACAAGAACTCAGCTCCTTTGAAATAAGAATTCAATCATTTTTTGCAGACATAGAAGTAATTACACGAGAATTACATTAAAAGGAATCCAAAACCTAACATGGTATCAAATGTTGCAATATTTTGAGCGCACAAAACTCACCAGCCTATGATGCTTTGTCCATTAGCTGTATTGGAGACAGAATATTGGCCTTGCTTGTCTCGACAATGCAACCGTTCATCACCATTTCTTCCAGCATGAAGTGTGCTTTCTCCAAATGAAACATGATGTCCAGCTCACACTGCAAGTTTGCAACTCAGATGCTCAATAATCTTTTAAAGGCGGCGAAACATCGTTTCAGACTTCAATTTTATGATTAAAAAAGCAACTTACCACATTGCCAAAATGTCGGTCCATAGTTTCAACTAGGAGGTGTATAAACTCCAGAATCGCAAGCTCATTCTGCAAACAGAGCCACCAAGCAAATCATTAATCTTCAATTTTTTAACATGGATGAAGCAAGAAGGCTAGTTTTGTATGAAACTCTGGGCAAACAAGTGATAATTTGTTTAACATAATCATGCTTGTCAACAGACATTCTTCACAGTCAACTTATGTCATTCGCGAATAATAAGTTATGACAATATACGGATAACAATTGACAAGGAATAAGTACACACTACGGTACACAAATCTGTCAACTGCTAGTGCTATTTAGTTCAATCTGAGACATACATGTTGATAACTGTTAATACTACAATATTTGTTGTGTATCATAGCCTTGACAACATTTTCAAGTCAGCGAAAAGAACGCATGTAGCCACGAATAAGTGGTGACCTAAAGAGGATCAAGTTAGATTGAATCATCACACTTTGAAGCTTGATATTGACGTCCCATCATCTAATGCTCGTCTTATGGAGTGGCAACACCACAAGTCTAGTGACCGGACCACAATGGATTATTTTAGATTTCCAAATCAGAAAGCTGTTTGCAGAGGACATACCCAACACAGCCACTCTATAGTCTATAATACTTATCCATTAATTGCTAAAGGGCGAACCATTTCGCCACTAATCGAAAAATATGTAATGCAAGTGAGATATCATCAACACAGCCACTCTATAATATTAAGCATTGCAAAAGGTAACAATTTTGCCGATATCCTTCAATTTTCATGGGTCTGTTACAATTATTACTGTTACTTTTGAATATTTTATAGTAGCTCTAAAATTCACAAGTCAAACATACTATGGAAGAAAAAACAATAGAAAGATGTAGCATGTAATGCACAAAGGAAGATCAACAACTCCAGAACTGTTAAAACTTACTTCTTCATTATCTACTCCAACCAGGAAAAACAGTGATGCATATCGCCTATACACAACTTTGTAGTTTCGATGCTCAACAAAGGAACACTGTTCAAGATATGGCAAAAAACAAATTAGAATATATAATAAACCACAAGCACGATTACCAAAAACTTGAGCAAGTGAGCAACTTACATATGGCAAGAGGAATACCTAAACGTATAGATAAATACTTTCTGTCACTCAATTTAGCAAGTAGTAGCCTAGTAGGAAAGTGAACATGGAAAAATAAAACTAGATGCTACATTGAAAATATGGATTCTTAGTCTTTGGGGGTATAGATGGGTTTAATTGATCACCTTTAATACCACTTTGTCATTAGTTTGGTTGATAGAATGAATTTAGTAAAAAAAAATGAACCAAACGTAAATTTAAACTCAAAATCATCTCTATCTCACCTTATCCACCATACCAAACAAAGCCTTAAAAGACTCTAAGTCACTATCCTGTAATAAAGCAGGCGATTTGAGATTTCAAATTAAAGATTTTAAGTGGCTGAAGAAAGTAGCTTTCATCACGCCCTAATCACTGTACTTAAAACTGTTTCACAATGTATGATCAGAATTTTGTCAACGTGGACACAGAGTTGTAACGATAAGGTTTATTAAGTCCACTACCCTAAGTTCCAAATAAAAAATGGTAATCAATAAATGAACATAACAAAAAAATTTAAGATGATTATATTTTATGACATTGTTCTTAAGACACGCTACAATCCCTTGCTCAATGTAGTAACGCCAAATGGTGAGAAACATAACAACACCAAAATTATCCCAAGCAGAAGAAAAAAATCATTTAATTGCATGTCATTGATCCTCATCGATTTTTTTCCGAAACAATCGCCGATTACTATTCTTTCATCAGAAAGTAAGACTAGGATGCACAAATTTTTAGTGCATCTTCAAAATGCACACTTTATCCTGGCTGGCCAGAAGTTAGACATGATTGAAACCAAGTAGATCAAGTTATCAAAATACTTCCGTACTTCAATTGCTAATACCAGCATTTCGATTTTTCCTAACCTGAATTATGCTTAAATTTTCTACCACACATACGCAAGAAGTTTCAAAGTCAACTTCATGCAGCATACTCGACAAATTATCAATCAAAGCTAAATTTCACAGGAAAAAGAACAAAATTGATCAACAAGAATCCATACGAGATTAAAACAAGGAGATGGCAGATCAAGCAGCAAGTGCAAGAAATCAAATCGTGTGCTTTTCTTTAATCTTCTCGAGCTAAATTCGATCCAGTCGACGCAAGCAACTCAAAAATACTATCTTTTCATCTTTTTAACTAACATCAGATAAAAAAAAAACGCGAAATCATAGGAAAATACAGAAAATCACAGACCTGTTGCTCGGTGCGGACAAGACATTTGCGGACGATTTCACCTTCGAGAGCGCGTCGTTCCTCGAGGGTTAGGTATTCGTAGTACTGAGCTAGACGGGTCTGTCCTTGCTTGTTTACCATCAGTACGAATCTTATCCCCATTTCAATACAATCTTCTCCCGATCTTCCGCAGATTCAAAGAAATCAGACTGCGGAACTCCAATCTGTTCATTCCCCAGCTCTCTCTCACTATTTATACTTCCGTTGTAAATTCGATAATATCTATCTGACCCCTGAAATATAAGATGGATTACAATTTTGCCACGGATTTGGCACCGAAACCTCTATAAAAAATTAAGAGAAATATTAAGTAATTGATAAATTTGTTGAAAAATATTATTATTATTAATATTATGTTGAATATTGAATGTTGAATGTTGAATATTGAGTTGTAAAATATGGAAAATTAATGTGTGATGATGTAGATGATGATGTATTTATTTTTGGACTAATCTCAAATGTGGATCTATAAATAGGTCTTCATTTGTGATGAAAAATACAATTGAATTGAGAGAAAAATATTGTGAAGTGTAGAGTTTGATATATTTTGAGTTTTGGAGTTTTTACTTTTTACCATAAATTTTTACTTTTTCACAACACGTTATCAGCACGATCGCTCGAAGGTTCTCTATATTTTCCGACGCTCCAAAATACAAGAAGAAGTAAAAAAATATTCAACAAGTAAGAATTTTTATTTTACTGTTTATATATTTTTATTGTGTATATATTAATAAATAATATCATGTTATGAAAAAATAAGTTTTTTTCAAAACTTGTTATAAATTCTGGGAGGATGTTAAGACGACATCCCACACTCCCGGTAAGGGATACGACAAGTATAAAAGTCTCTAAGGTTTTTAAACAATAACGTGATATATATTTATTATGTATATATATTAACTATATTAATATATAATTTCATGTTATTATATAAAAGGTTGTCTATGACACTGACCTTATAATAACGTGATATGATATATATTATTATGTATTTATATACTAACCATATTTGTATAATCTCATGTTATTATATAAAAGGTTGTCTACGACACCGATCTTATAATAATGTGATATGATATACATAATTATTAATTATGATTATCATTATATGCATTGCATCATTATCACAAATTTTTATTCAACACATACTCGATTTTTTTCTTTACCCCCAACGGTCACAAACGGCTAGTTTTTGGCCTATAAATATGTTCACTCAAACTTATTTTCAATCACACCAAAATTCACTATTTCTCTCAAAATATTTTTACTCGATTTTTCGAAGATGGAGATGATGGCATTTATAAGGATATTTTTCATAACGACTATGATCATCATGCTCACGAGTTTTGTATTCACCGGCGATTTTTCACCACAGATTTTTTATCTATTTATATACGCACTTGTAATTTTTATTTTTCCATTATTTTGTATTGTCATATTAATAGAAATTAACTAATATAATGCATTGTTATTTTTTTAGTACCACCATGTCAAACTTGACAAAGATTGAATTCGTTGCGCTCGATATCACCGGAAAGAATTACATGCCATGGACTCTCGATGTAGAAATGCATCTTGAGTCATTGGGTCTAAGTGATACCATAAAAGAAAATAATATATCATCCTCACAAGAAAAGGCAAAGTCTATGATTTTCTTACGTAGACATCTTGATGAAGGATTGAAATGTGAGTATCTCACAGAAAAAGACCCAATGATTTTATGGAAAGGGCTAAAAGAAAGATTTGAGCATATAAGGGAAGTTATACTCCCGACCGCCCGTGATGAATGGAATATGTTAAGATTCCAAGACTTTAAAAAAGTCAGTGATTATAATTCAGCGATGTATCGAATAGTCTCACAATTGAAATTCTGTGGACTTGAAGTCACAGAGATGGAAATGCTTGAGAAAACATTTTCCACTTTTCACGCATCGAATATAACTCTACAACAACAGTATAGAGTGCGTGGATTTTCGAGATATTCCGAACTAATCGCATGTCTTCTTGTGGCGGAAAAGAACAACGAATTATTAGTAAGAAATCATCAATCCCGACCCACTGGATCAACGGCATTTCCTGAAGCAAATGTCGTAATGAAAAATGAAAACCAAAATCAAAGGTATAGACCAGATTTTGGTCGTGGACGAGGTCGAGGAAATGAGCGTGGACGTGGACGTGGACGTGGACGTAAAAATTATCGCGGTCATGGTCGTGGCCGTGGATATGAAAATAATCGAGGTAGTTATTTCAATAACGCATCTCAAAAGAACGTCACGAATCACCCACCAAAAAGGCAGCATGAAAATACGAGTGAAAATGAAAATCACTCAAAAAGATCTGAGAGTGTTTGTTATAGATGTGGCACTCCAGGACATTGGTCACATATTTGTCGAACCCCTGAGAACCTATGTAAGCTCTATAAAGAATCGACAAAGGGGAAAGGAAAAGAGACAAATTTTGTTGAAGATAGTGACCGTTTAATTGGTTCAACTAGTTTCAATGCTGCAGATTTTTTGAATGATTTCGAAGACATTGATTAAAATATTGGTGGGACTACATTGTAACAAATTTGTATTTTTCATGCATTCTTGTATTATAAAGCATGTTATATTTTGCATTTGTATTGTACTTAATTTTTTTTATTGCATTTTTTTGTGAAGTTTGATATGGAAAATGCTATGAGCAAACATGGAAATAATATCATGGAAATTTGCATACCAGATAGTGGTACAACACACACTATTCTGCGAGATGAAAGATATTTCTTGGAAATAAAACCAACAAAAACAATGGTGAATACCATATCAGGTCCTGTAGACTTGATTGAAGGTTGTGGAAAAGCACATTTTTTGTTACCTAATGGTACAAAATTTCTGATAAATGATGCTTTATATTCACCACAATCGAAAAGAAATTTGTTGAGTTTTAATGACATATACTCTCATGGGTATGATACTGAGACGATAACTTATGGAAATCAGAAATATATGTGTCTTACCACATATAAATCAGGAAAGAAATATGTGGTTGAAAAATTATCAATGCTCCCTACTGGATTGCATTATACACATATAAGGCCAATCGAATCAAATATGGTGGTTAATAATTCTTCAATATTAACAAATTGGCATGATCGATTGGGACATCTTGGTTCAATAATGATGCGAAGAATTATTGAAAATACGCATGGTCATCCATTGAAAGACCAGAAGATCTTTCAGAATAATAAGTTTCAATGTAAAGCATGTTCTCTTGGAAAACTTATTATAAGACCATCGCCAGCTAAAATCCAAACTGAATCACCCATATTTATGGTATTGATCGATGCCTCTAGCAGATGGTCACATGTATGCTTATTGTCAACTCGGAATGTGGCATTTGCAAGATTGATGGCTCAAATAATAAAATTACGAAATCAATTTCCCGATTATACAATCAAGAAAATAAGACTTGATAATGCTGGAGAATTTACATCCCAGACTTTCAATGATTATTGTATGTCAATGGGAATCACTGTTGAACATCCTGTAGCTCATGTTCATACGCAAAATGGATTAGCTGAATCATTGATTAAACGTCTACAACTGATTGCTAGACCAATGATTATGAAAACAAAACTCCCTATTTCTATATGGGGACATGCAATTTTACATGCTGCGGCATTAATTCGCATCAGACCAAGTGCATATCATAAATTCTCCCCATTGCAACTTGCATTTGGTAAAGAACCAAATATCTCTCATCTGAGAATTTTTGGATGTATGGTGTATGTGCCTATTGCACCACCTCAACGATCAAAAATGGGTCCACAAAGAAAAATCGGTATTTATATCGGTTATGATAGTCCATCAATCATTCGATATCTTGAGCCTCAGACAGGCGATGTGTTTACAGCACGCTTTGCTGATTGTCATTTTAATGAAGAAATCTTCCCAGTGTTAGGGGGAGAAAAGAAACACATCGAAAAAGAAATCACATGGTATGTACCATCATTGTTACATTTGGATCCAAGGACCAAACAATGTGAGAAAGATGTACAACAAATTGTGCACATGCAAAGAATTGCAAATCAAATGCCAGATGCATTTGCAGACACAAAAGGGGTAACAAAATCATATATACATGCTGTAAATGCCCCTGCTCGAATTGAAATTCCAAAGAAACAAATTGAAGACACTCATGATGTCATAAAACGCTTGAAGCGTGGAAGACCAGTCGGTTCCAAGGATAAAAATCCTCGGAAAAGAAAAGGCATAGAGAAACACGACGATCATAAAATAGAAAATGGTGTTCCAGAAGAATCACCTGATGATGAAAATATTCTGTCAGAACCACAAACTGACGAGAATCGTGAAATCTCTATCAATTATATTAATACTGGAAAAATATGGAACCGAAAAGACATAGAAGATATTGATGAGATATTTTCTTATAATGTGGCTTGTGACATCGTAAATGAAAATGAGGATCATGAACCAAAATCTTTTGGTGAATGTAAAACTCGTCATGATTGGGCCAAATGAAAAGATGTCATCCAGGTTGAATTAAATTCGCTGAATAAACGTAATGGTTTTGGACCTATAGTCCTCACACCCTAAGGTGTAAAACCTGTTGGATACAAATGGGTTTTTATTCGAAAGCGAAATGAGAAAAATGAAATAGTCAGATATAAAGCTAGACTTGTTGCACAAGGTTTTTCTCAAAGGCCTGGAATTGATTATGAAGAAACGTATTCTCCTGTTATGGATGCAATTACGTTTCGATATTTGATTAGTTTGGCAGTGTCTGAAAATTTGGAAATGTGTCTTATGGATGTTGTTACAGCTTACTTATACGGATCACTTGATAGTGATATATACATGAAAATACCTGAAGGATTTAAGATGCCTGAAGCACAAAGTTCAAAACCCAGAGAATTTTATTCTGTAAAATTGCAAAGATCATTATATGGGTTAAAGCAATCCGGCCGAATGTGGTATAATCGGCTAAGTGAGCACTTGATGAAAAAGGGATATGTAAATGATCCAATATGCCCTTGTGTTTTCATCAAGAAAACAACATCCGGATGTGTAATTATTGCTGTATATGTTGATGATTTAAACATCATTGGAACGAATAAAGAAATTCAAGAAGTTATGATGTACTTGAAGGAAGAATTCGAAATGAAGGATCTTGGAAAAACCAAGTATTGTCTGGGTTTGCAAATCGAACAAAAAGAATGTGGAATTTTTGTTCACCAGGCAAATTATACAGAAAAGATCCTTAAACGTTTTAATATGGATAAATCAAATCCATTAAGTACTCCAATGGTTGTAAGATCATTAAACATAGAAAAGGATCCATTCCGTCCATGTGGAGATGATGAAGTTATTCTTGGTCCAGAAGTACCATATCTAAGTGTCATTGGTGCCCTTATGTATCTTGCAAATTGCACTAGACCTGATATATCTTTTGCTGTAAATTTATTGGCAGGATTCAGTTCATATCCAACAAAGAGGCACTGGAATGGAATTAAACATATATTTCGTTATCTACGAGGAACAACAGATTTGGGACTTTTGTACTCAAAAGACACCAATCAAAGTATCATTGGTTATGCTGATGTTGGATATTTATCTGATCCACATAAGGCACGTTCTCAAACCGGATATGTATTTACTCGTGGAGGCACCGCAATTTCTTGGCGTTCACAGAAACAAACACTCGTAACAACTTCATCAAATCACGCTGAGATTATTGCACTACATGAAGCAAGCCGTGAATGTGTTTGGCTAAAATCAATGACACAACATATCCAAACTTCTTGTGGATTATCAATAGACAAGAAGCCTGTGACGTTGTATGAAGACAATGCTGCATGTATTGCTCAAATGAAAGAAGGATACATCAAAAGTGACAGAACAAAACATATACCCCCAAAGTTCTTTGCCTACACTCAAGAGCTTGAGAAGAATAAAGATATTAATATCTGTTATATTCAATCAAGTGAGAACTCATCAGATCTCTTCACAAAGGCACTTCCCACGACGATATTCAGAAAACATATATACAACATTGGGATGCGCAATCTGCGGAATATGTGAAGAATCACTCATGTTAACATGAGGGGGAGTTTACGTGGCTGCACTCTTTTTCCCTTACTATGGTTTTTATCCCACTGGGTTTTTCCTAGTAAGGTTTTTAACGAGGCAGTATAAAACACGTAATGAAGACAGTCATCATATCACGATCATCATCACAAGGGGGAGTGTTGAAAAATATTATTATTATTAATATTATGTTGAATATTGAATGTTGAATGTTGAATATTGAGTTGTAAAATATGGAAAATTAGTGTGTGATGATGTAGATGATGATGTATTTATTTTTGGACTAATCTCAAATGTGGATCTATAAATAGGTCTTCATTTGTGATGAAAAATACAATTGAATTGAGAGAAAAATATTGTGAAGTGTAGAGTTTGATATATTTTGAGTTTTGGAGTTTTTACTTTTTACCATAAATTTTTACTTTTTCACAACAAAATTAATAATTTTATATTTTAAAGTATTTTTTTTCATTTTTCTGCAAAAATAAATTAACTATATAAAAATCATTATGTTTCGGTAACACATGTATCATATCGCTTGAATTAATACAAAAAATAAAATTCATTATATATATATATATATATATATATATTTATAAAATAAATGCATTTTCATTGTTTTTTAATATAATGTTATATTGTATTAAAACAACAACAGTCATAACGACAATAATTTTTCACAATTTTTTAATGTAGTTCGATAAGTAATATCAAAGATGTGATGGGGAAAAAAAATCAAAGATGAATATAACCGGATTTAAATTCAAAGTAAAGTGAAAAAAACGATATTAAAATCATATTTAACTTAAAATTATCAAATTTATGATATGGTGAGGACCATAGATTTACAAAAAAGTCTTTCAAAAATTTATTATCTTTTTAATTTATCAAAATTATTAAATTAGCAAGCTTTAGGACCGAAAAAATAATTCCCCCACAGGGATATAGGCGAGTTGATAAGGTCTGAGGTGACGTGGGAAAAAATTTCAGCATTGCGGGTTCGATCTTCGTGTGGAACATATTCTCTGCTGAAATATTGTGGAGTATATTCTGGGATTGGCCATGTTGCTCCCTCCATCTAGTCCCTACCGCTCGCACACATCCCTCATTTAACGAGATCTAACTCATATGAAATTGAATCCCCTTCGAAATCAACCTTTTTTGAAAAAAATAATTCGAAACAGCAGCAGCTCTCACCCTCAGACTTTTAACACCTGCTCAACTCTCAAGTAAGATTCTCTACACGTGTTTCGATACATATTAATATTTCATATATCATTGTTTTTTGGCTGATGCATTTTGATTCACATCCCAATTTTTACAATAATATGACTATGAAGAAAAATCCAAATTTATTCAATCCAATACTGAGACGATTTGTTGAAACAGCATATATAATCAACTCACACGTTACTAATAACATAAAAAATAACCTTAAAAAAATAACATAAAAAATATGTAACATAAAATTTATACATACGATTGTACGTTATCTTAGAAATTACAAAACTATCTTATTGTGTTAATGAAAAAGTATTTGGGATAGTTTTATAAGTCAATGATAACACATACTTATGTGTAATCTTCATATATACATTGTTAGGATCGATTTAGACTATAGAGAGGGTGAATACGTTCAAAAATTATTCTAATGAACTGATAGTGATTTCAATCAGTTTGGTGATTGAATTCCAGATTTATCTTGGTGTCTAATGCAAGTTGACAAATAGTATATGTGCGAAAATATGTCAAAAGGTAGATTCTAAACACTTAGTCTAAATGTGTATGCAAGACTGATATGTTTATGGATGTTCGGAGATTTCAATCACTCCTACGTCACTCTTCTTATCCCTTCTTTCACCCGAGGAAGGATATCACTAGAAGACTTTGACGTTACAAGTAATTTGCAAAAGCCCGATCCAAGACTAGGTCTTACATACCACAACCTATCTCAGAACTCCTAGTTACAACTCTGTTTCAGTCCTAGACAGATAAAATACAAATGTTACAAACTCGATTTGAACTTGCACAAAGATGATCCTTGAATGATCAGAATAATAGGTGTTGTCCTTCGAGTTTCTTGATCAAATTGCTTAACAGACTTGAAAGCTTGAATGTTCAAATGTTCGCGGGAGCAAAAGTTGTTCCTTGATTGATCAAGATGCCTATTTATAGACTTCGGAATCCAACAATAATAATTTTGAAATGTCTCTGATAGGATTTGAATTATTCCCGTTGCCTCGTCATTTTCACCGACATTCTATGTACCCAACAAGTTCTGGGATCGCGGTGTTTTGTTCCAGATAGTGTCAGTGTACGGAGTACGGAAAAGTTTATTCAAAACAAATAGCGATGGTAGTCTGATGGAATCGATGGATCAGTCTACTATTTTGATACTTGTCTTTGAAATTACAGTTGATGGCTCAGCTCAGTTTAGCATCTCATGATGTGGTTCAGTTTGGCTCTTATCTTCGAAGGAATCAATTTGGCTATATTAAAGTTGCGCTTAAGTCGCGCTTTTTGGTTTAGCGCTTTTTTAATAAAGTCAGCATTGTACCTTGAAGACGTGATTTGGCGATAAAATTGCACATTATCTTTTCATAGCAGTTTAGCTTTACATATTGGCTTTTTCCGAGATATCAGTTTAGCTCATGTAGACAGTTTGGCAAGCATCAGTTTATCTTCAGTTTGGATCGAATCAATTTATCTCATATAAATACCAAAACTTAGTTCTCAACACACATAATTATACATCATAATGCCTCAAAAAAACATAAGTATACATCATAAATTTCTTATATCTAATATTTTTTTGTCATTTATATTACATATTCATATACTTACGATCTCACCAATCAAAAACTATATAATAATATACCAAGTATATTCTATTCCAATTAACTCTCACATATATGCTCACATTATTATACAGCCTGTTATTTTCCACACAATATATGAATCTTTAGCATTTATTCAAGCAGTTCATTACATAACAAAACCAAGGCAACTTCTGCAACAAACCAGTACACTCTATATTATAGATAGCCATCTTCTATCTGCGTTTCTACTAGAAAATTGTGGAGCAAGTTCGCTAACTCGCATCGACGTCTAGCATACGATCTTTTTATTTATTGCTTCACCATCTGCGAAACTGTCGTCTAATAATTGTGTATCCGGGTGTTCCTTCTTGCCAACATCGGCGGCCTGTTCTGGAGACAAGAAACTTGGCTGATTTGTGGAGGACAGCATCCTTGCCCACATTCGATCGGTGATCACGACCTTGTTCCGCACTTCGTTAATTCTCTGCAAATCATTCGGGTCCATTTCTTTATCAGTATGAGAAATCAAGGATCCAGGGATTGAAATACATAAAAGTGCAAGTATATAAAAAAAAAAAGAAAAACAGAAGAGAGAGCATGCACTGAAGTGAGTGGTGATTCTCAAAAAAGCAGAAATGGAGATAGTTGGATTTGGAGTTGGATCAAAGTTATGTGTGAGCCAATTACTAATAAAAAAGCCAAGATTATTTAGAGAAACTAGACATTAGACAAAGGTGGATCCACAGAAGGCGAAAGGGGACATGCACTAGCGAAAACATTGAATTTTATTAGTCATTTTTCTCAAACTCGAGTTTATCCCCCAAAATCCATCTGATCTCCCCAGCTTGCTTTCAAGTCGGATCAACACATTTTGAGACGCTAAATGCACGATCATGCCAAGCGAAACAAGACATATCGAACTTCTATAGACATGAATCATGGTAAATGCTGCAAAAGAGTAGAAGACTTTAGGCTGAGTAACTTACATAGAAGGGTATATAAGTTTGTCTGCCATTTACGAGCCCTACTGTGAAACCAGTAAACCCGGCCATGGCTCCATGGACAGCACTTTGAGCAAGAAGGGTGCAGTATACGTTGTCGGATGCATTACTAGGAATAGCCCGAATCATGTATGTGGGATCTGTTGGTCAAACAAGTGCAAAAACTGTAAGAACAGATATCCTCGGTTTCGTTGTACTTGTCACCAAATCAGAGGTTTTGTACCTATATATTTTAGATTGATTGCCATCTTTCTTTTCTTCGAAAAATGATCCTGAAAATATAACCAAGAGCATAACTTAGAAACTTGCTGAACAAAATTAAGGAAGAAAATACAGGGAAAATTTAGAATTTAGAGAAGGCAATTGAACCTTAATCCGTCGAGACATCCATAGTCCACAATCATCCAGAAGCTTATTACCAGAAGCATCGTGTTGATTTGCAGTTCGAAAATCCTCAGAGAGTAGCTCCTGTCCGGCCCCTTCGGCCATGACAATCACCATATGCCCTTGTTCTTTCAGCCTTTTCTCTATGTACTCGAAAAGTCCACCAGCTCCCTCAAGATAAAAGGGTGATTCTGGGATAAGGCAGCAATCCACATCTCGACTCGCAAGGGTAGCATACATGGCGATAAAACCTGAAAAATGGCACATAGTACGCAGTGTCAGATAACATTTTGGAATAGAAAATTTGACGCACAAATCAGGCAATCACATGTCCCTTCTAACAAAAATATGTAAGTGTACTACTCTAAAATAACGAGTGTATAGAATGATAGAGAACGATTATAAAATGTACCGCTATATCTTCCCATTAACTTCACAAAACCGATGCCATTCTCAATACTTGTTGCTTCAACATGTGCGGCATTAATAGCACGTTCGGCTTCCTCGACAGCAGAATCAAAACCGAATGATTTGTCTATCACCTAGAGTAGTGGATAACAGGGGATAAGCAATGATAACATAGACTGGATAGTTTCAAGGCACACTTGAGAGCAATATCAACTGCTTAAATACCGGAATGTCGTTATCTATGGTCTTGGGAATACCCGCCACTGCAACCTTTAGACCGCGTTTTTTGATTTCCTTTAGGACAACGAAAAACAACTCAAACTCAGATTCTAGACATTGTTCAAATGGCTTCAGTATAGGAAAATGATAATATGAAAATACCTCGAAAATTACTGCAGCACCTTTCTGTGTTCCATCTCCTCCTATTATGTAGACCTGAAATCAAAGCAAAATTGCAACATTACAATAAACTTAAATGATGTTCAACATATTTTAATGACAACTAAATTTTCGTGTACCTGGTTGATTCCACGGTCCTGAATGCTATCAACGATCTTTTTGGTGTCATGACCGCCCCGAGACGTCCCCAAAACAGTTCCCCCACGTTTATGAATGTCGTTTACAGAGTTGGGCGTTAGAGAGACAGTGTTTTTCGAGTAAAAACCTCGGTATCCTCCCTACAGATTCAAAGCTCCAGTGGTGAATATAAATAAAGCTAGAACTTTTAACTCTACATAGAAGTAATAAGGAATCTACTTACATTTATTCCTATAACTCGATTTACCCCATACATATGATGTAAACCGCATACTATTTCCCGAATAACTGTGTTTAGGCCAGGGCATAAACCTCCACAGGTGACAATACATGCATGAACGTCTTCAGACTCGAAATAAACCTGAAAAAGTTAAAACTTTTATCGAATTTTCAACGCATGAAACATGTAATAGACATTGTATAAGCAGAATATACACTTACTTTTTCGCGGGGACCGGCTCGTCTAAAATGAACTCCTCTTGGACTATCCTTGTGAACAACAACCTACAGAACAAACAAGGATGCCGAACACCATTCATCAATAAAAGGGCATGGAAGCGCTGAACACCAACCTAAATTTATTCATTCGAAGGTCGTATTCTAAATAACGACTTACCTTTTGTGGTACGGAATCATCAACATGGACAAAATATTGCCTGTTAAAAAAAAAGTAATAATAATCAATCCCTCACCAAATGATGCAAACCAATTCCTGTGAAGAAATATATGTAAGACCATAAGGAGATGAACATACAAGAAACCTAAACGAGACAAATGAACTTACCTAACAGCTGAATATGCAGGATTATCCCCCAAAGGATTCGGATGAACCTGCCGGCAGAAAATAAGCAATAAGTACAAAAGGTGAAAGATCACCATGATAGAGCATATGCCGGTAATATCATCCAAAGTGATCAAACCAGTGGAGAACACAGAGTTAGTTGGCGGGATGATCGCCCATCTCCTATTTGTGAGACATATACAAAAGCTCGATCCCCCCACCCTACATCAAACTCCTTGCTCTACCACCGGATCAAATCATAATGATTCCAATGTAACTCAATAGGTACAATCAAATACATAATAAGTTTAAACAATCTGTGTACGCTGTTATGAAATAAAAAAGATGGGAAAAATCAAGAACAGGGGGCAAGGGACAAGGGAAAAGATACCAAAACAGCAGAACACGTCGGAGAACTTGTTTCGATCACGATGGAATCACATAAAAAAGATTTTCTTTTTCCAATTTACTACAGATGTTGCCAGGAAATACATATTCTATATTAAGTAAACATAATTTACACAAGTAAAGAGTCCACCTAAGAAACATCATGTTCTTTTTTTGAAGAGAATGCTCATTTAAAGCTCAATCATGTATACTACACCACACATAATATTCAAGTTTTTAAGACATTTACTGAGACAATTATACGTACAGGGAGGTTAGGAATATAATCGGTCAAGTGTGGCACATCCTCCAAAATGTAACCATACTCCCCAGTCACGATTTTAGGCATCGAATTACACTCCAAACCCATAATCGCCAACGCCAGAAACCCGTTTCTTGGATTCTTCAACCTTTACTGTAACTTATCAAGATCACTCCTCACCTCAGCTCCGCCGCAGCTCAACTAACACGACGGCCGCAGATGCCGGAAAATATTCTTTTTATGAATGATCTTTCCACAAAGTTTCCCCTTTTGGTAGCCTGCGAACTTTGAATTATGAACAAAAATTTCGTCTTTTTATCTCGTAATAACTAGGAATATGGTCCGTATTAAAAAGGGTTTTTTATTTTCCCCAAGAATTTAAAGCTTTGAATGGCAAAAACAGGTGGCTAAAGATTTCAGGTGGGAGTCACGGAAAATTTGGAGATGGCAGCTGAAAAGGGAAAGTGGTGGAAACTTCGGAGGCTTGGACCAAAGGTGATTTTTCGCAGTTGTCTACAGAATCTCTAGATCATTGAAAATAAAAAAATAAAATAAAATAAACAGCTTTTATAAACGATCTTCCGTAGAAAACAGAGAGGGTGGTGTTGTGGAAATGCATAAGATTCGATTCTTGTTCTTGATTCTATCGCGACTTCTTGTTATTTATGCAATTATTTTTTTCTTGAATGTTGAAGAAATGTGATGATGCTATGTCGATAGGTAGAGGTAGTATTATTAATTATATTTGTAGTATTATTTTATGAGAAATTGGTGATCAGGCATGGTTGCTGAGTGACCTTTGGTTAAGCTATAATAATTTGATTTTGACGTGAAAAGTATGAAACTGAACATGGCATGTGACGTACAATGTTGTTTCTTTGCTAAAGTTGTAATAAATAAATGTATTGATTCAGTCATTCAGATAATCTATAGAGTGTGGATGATGAGAAGGAAAAGTTTGGTTTTTTTCTTCATGGTAGCATCAGGATATTGAGATTAAGGATATACCATTTCAAATTAATATTAATTCAAGTTAGAAATTTGTGTGAAAGTGTTCTTGATTTGATGACACGATTTCTCATGTTTATTGGAAATCTGATAGATTCTAATTAATGTATTTTGATGTAGGTCTTTTGTGCTACATTTTTACGGGATTATATACGTTAGGCGAATCGATCAGAGTTAGATACATATGGTAAAATACAATATTTTTAACATAAAAAGTAATATTTTCATAAATTAGATCCGCGATTCGTCTCAGAAAATCGATCAGTAAAACGATTTCACAACAACTTGTGCGTTTAAAATTTTACATAAATTTGCAAAATGGATAATATTCATGTTTAGAAAGTATTACAAATTGAGATTCACATAAATTTATAAGGTGGATAGTGTTCATGTTTTGAAAGTACTACTGAGTTAAGAACTTTTTAATGGTTGGAGTGTTTGTTGTTGCCTAAAAACCGTATAGTTAATGATAATGTTGTAACTCAAATATTTTAAAAAAAATTAAAGACAATAACTAATTCGCATTGTCCCAAAGTAAAATATGGAAGCAACTCGAGCAGATTATGTATTTGAAGAACCAACCGTTCACTTACTCCGGAAATGTAGAGCCGTCTCTAGAAAATTGGAGGCTCCAGACTAATTATTTTCAGGAGAAGATCCTATGTAATTTTTTTTATTAAATATCGATACGATCACTTTATCTAATAATCCAAATTTCATGTACTTCAAACTAAAAATAATGACATAAACGATGATACTGGAAGAGGAAAAAAAATTAAAACTAAAAAAAATTAATTCAATGAAGTCTCTAATCTCACGAGTCAGATATGTATTAATACATATATAATACAAATAGAATACGAGTCATCAAACTAAAGAAGTATAAATAATTTATTTTTATCATAGAACAAATAAAAAAGTATAATTAAAATACTAATAAATGAAAGAAATAATTATGATTGATTTGAGTAAAAATCAGTCCAACAGTTGAATAAAAAAATTACAAGATTTTAGAATCTCAGATACCAAAAACCAAAAAATTAAAAGTAAAACATCAACCGCAACACACAAATATATAAGAAAATTTCAATAAAAAAGGATATATAGTTGACACAATTTGAACAATCTAATTCATCCGAATGAAACAATTTAATGACAAAAATACGGGTTTTTTTTAATAAGTTGTATGTTTTTTTAACTCAAAGAAATGAGAAAAAAGGTACAAAAAATTGATCACAATTTCAAATTTTTAACAAAAATATTGAGAGATGAACATAATATTCTAAATAAAAAATTATTAATAATTAATTAAATAAAATTAAAAAATTGAGTCCCGCACCAAGGAATTGCCTTAGGCAACCGCCTAGCTAAGCTGCCTCTCCTTGGAGCCGGCCCTGCGGGAATGGTGGTGACTGGGATGAAAGAAAGGGTCTCGCCCAAGTGTAACCACACTGGCATGAAATGAAATGAAAGCACAATAGACAGTATTATTGTTCTCTTAATATGGACAATTATTACTTTGTAATAGTAATATATTATTTTATTATATGAATGAACAAATAACAATTAATTTATTCAGTCAAATTATCGATTTTTAAATACCATCTAGTCCGAAGCAAAAACAATTTGTTAAAAAGCATGTGACAATAAAATGTTGCACACATGATCAGTAACGCAAACCATCACGTTTTAACATGAAACAGGATGTCTTAATCTTTACTAAAACAATAGGAACCAAAATTTGACTTTTCTCGGGAATTTGCATTATGAACATTTAAAGCAAGTTTTGTAACATAAACTTCTTTTATAATTAATCTGGCAGGAATTTATACAATAACATACAATCCGGAAAATTAAAATTATACAACTGGGCATATTAATAATTTGTGCTACTTGAAATATTTTTTTTTAAAATTTTAGATAATGTTTGAAATCTCTAAAAATAAATGATTATTGATTTTTTTCTTAACAATTGCAAACAATAACACCTGTGTTATTCTTCTTGAGAAGAGAGATAGTATTTAAGCATATATTTCTCTTTCCATCTAATACAAGTATTTAGGAGATTCAACACCTGTTAAAACTTTTTAGCTGTCGCTCGTCAGTTTTAATTTTGTACAAAAAGTTTATATGATCAATTTTTAAAATTAATATAAGATCTTAGTAATCCAAAATCGATCAAGTTATCTCGCGATGATGTGATAACAAAAATAAAAAACTTTTCAAAGTTCAAAATTTGACCCCATGATTTAAATTATTCAGTTTGAAATAAAAAGTATATTATATTCTCATTATTCATTTTAGACTTGAAACATTTTAGACGTGAAATTTGTTGCCAAGGCCAAGGAAGAAAACAGTGTGCACAAAAGTAAAAGTCAAATGTACGACATCTTTCACCACTTTTATTGGCCCTGCGTCAAAGGGAACCAACGTAATGCACTTATGCACATATTCCTATGGAATATTCCAAATGAATTCGGATTATTGGAAACCATTGCACACATCGAATATAATTTGAAGTTATTTTTTAAAATGATATTTTTTTCGAAAAAAGCATGTATTTCTGATTGATTGGTCCATACTTAGAGTAAACAATAATATTTATGACATAAAAATTAATTTTTTTTATAAATCAAGTTGGATAATTGATTTATTTTATAAAATTGACCAGTAAGATAATTTCATAAGAAATTTTGTGTTTCAATAAATGATATAGGATAAAGTACCGAAGAAAAGGGATTTGGAAATAAAAGACTTGTCTCCAACACATTTCTTAGCTAAACGTTATATGATAATTAAGATGATGAAATAATTTAAGATGTTTTTATCGGATCCGATTCCGAAATGAATACAAATAGAGGAAATAAATGTTATTGTTTGTAAACAAATTTGGGCTAATTGCATATCTTACCCCTGTGAAATCACGAAATTACTGAAAATTCTCTATAACTATTAACTTTTTGTGTTTTCAAATTTTGAACAAAAACGCCTATGAAAACTCCGAACTCGTACGAACAAGAGAGTGAATGCTTAAAATTTGAAAATATAGGAATGTGTGTGCTCAAGATTTAAAAATATAGGTGGTTCATAGATCATTCTTTTTTCATATGAAGTTTTAGCAATCTCGAAATTTCACAAGAGTGATGTATGCAATTAACCCAACAAATTTTATTACATCATCATAACACAATCAATACCATTATACATATTAATCCGCCCAAAATTAAGCAAAATAAATCAATAAATTAATCATGTTTCTCATGGAATTGATGAACATACATCGTACTCCACAGTCTAAATAGAGCTTATGACAAAACTTGCTGCACTAAAATATATGCAAACAAGATACCGATAAACAAGCTGTCCCTCGTAACGTAAATATAACAGTATTTCAAACTGCAATTTATAAACAATAAAAAATAAGTTTATGGAAATTAACAAAATAATGATACAAACAAACCGAGACTTAATAACAAAAAACAGTTTCTTTTAAAACAAATGCATCCCCTCCACGAAGTGCTTGTGATCAACACGAACATCTATTTCCCATCACACAATAATTGAACTAGTAACAATTCCAAGAGTTTATGGTATGCGTCATATCTACATTAAAAAAAAATATTATCTCGCACTTGAGTTATTAAACAGTAAACACGATATCATTTGTTATCATTCTTGATTATAACATATCGGTACCATCAATTAACTATTGGTGACCCATTTGACCTATTTATCTCAAAAAGGTTGATCCCGAAGGAGACTCTGTTCCACATGAGTTAGAGGCACATTGGCTCATGCGGAGATTAAATCGAGGGGTGTGCACGAACGACAGTGACCTGAAGGAAGGAGCAACATGGTCAACCCCCAGAGCATACCCCACAATATTTCAGCAGAAAATATGCTCCACACGAGGATCAAACCGACAACGTTGGAGACTTTCTTCCCACGTGATCACCTCAAGACTTACCAACTCGCATATGTCCTTGTGGGCTCATTGAACCTATTTATCGTTTTTTATTATTCTTCTCATGTTTTTATCCATGAAAATTACTTTAAAAATGTTTCATTTCTATTATGAATTCAATATAGAATAAGATAAATAAGAAAAGAGAATAAGAATGAGAGAATATTGTTATTGTATATTATTTTAACTAAACATCTCTATTTAATTATAGGTTAGAGAGATTCGTACATGAAATGGATATTACAACCAAATCATTCACTTAAATATCATCTATATATAATACCTCTTAGATAATATATGAAGAATCTAATGTTGTCTCGTTAAAAACTTTTCAGTAAAATCAAGTGGAAAAAACATGAACGAATAAAAAAAGAGTACAACAACTGATATTCACCTAATTTTAATCACCAAATATTCTTTAATTGTGTACCAATTAAGTTCTTGGATGTTGATGTCGGCAATGCTTTTGTGATTAAATCAGTTACATTGTTACTATAACGAATTTGTTGGACATTAATATCATCTTTCTTCTTAAGTTCGTGCTTGTAGAAGAATTTTGACGAAATATATTTCATTCGATCTTATTTAATATCCTTATTTTAATTATGAAATGCAAGCAATATTATCTTCGAATATACTCGTTTGTTTATATTTTATTGTTGGTAGTTCACGTGATTCTTGAATATATTGTGTTATATATATCAACTATACATTCTCAGTTTGCTTCATTATAGCCAAAAATCTCATGATTTGATGTTGTCTCTGATAAAGTTGGGTTTGTCAACTTCCATGATATAGCAATTCTCCGTCGTGTAAACACATGATAATCTGTTTGAAATATGTCTTTATGTGTATATGAATGATAACATGCATCAACATATCCTGTATATTAAAGAGAATTTTGATTTTTTCGAATAAAACAACATGTCAGTTATACCATGAAGAAACGAAATATGTGTTTTTTTTTACATAATTCCAATGTCTTTGTATTGGAGAATAGTTATATCTTGTTATAAGGTTAACATAAAATGCTATATGTGGTCAAGTACAATTTGTAAAATATAATAATGCAACAATAGCACTAGGATATTGTACTTCAGGACCAATATATGATATTTTTTTTTCTTCAAATGGACAAAAAAAAATATCTTTATTGGTGTGTCAAGATCGAACAACCATTAGTGATGCTAATATGTAACACCCCAAAAATTATTTGAGGTGATTATTTAAAATTTAAACTTAATTTTTGTATTATTAATATTCTCCCCAAAAATATTTTAAATAAAAGACAATAAATCAAAAAATAAATTAAAAATAAAAAAATTCTAAATAAATTAATAAATTATATACAATTTTCTTATTTTACTAAAACATGATACTTGGTGCTAAAGTTTCTATTTTCCTTATTTTATTATTTTATTACTTAAAACATGATAATTGGTGCACAAGTATCTATTTTTCTTATTTTATTATTTTATTTCTTAAAACTTGACACTTGGTGTTTTAAGTTTGACACTTTTCACTCTTTTCCCTTCAATCTCCTACTATAAATAGACTTCATTTCAAGACATTTTCATCAGAATACTTCAGCCAAAAACGTGAGTCTAGAGAGAGGAAAGTTGGGAGAAGAGAATATGAGAAAGTTGAGTGCAAGTAAGAGGAAAGTAAGGAAAATTCAAGGAAAAATACCAAACTTTGTCCAAAAATTCCCAAATTTTCACACAATACTCTTTCCTTACCCAGAAGTTGAAGTGAGTTGAAGGTGTAACAAGATCTTGATCCAAATCTTTCCAAAAAATTAATTTTCGTGAAGAATAGTCTCTAGAAAAAATTTCAGAAACTTGTGTCCAAGGTAGTGACTTCTAGCTTCCTTTTCTTATTCTTCTTGGATGGATTTCACTTAGGTTTCAACACAAAAGTTGTTCAAAATGTTTTTTACTTTAAAAATATGTCAGCCGATCATCCAAAATATTTCAAAAAAAAAAATACAGTATTCAAATTGCCCGAACAAACATGATCACCATCTTTGTTTTTCAAAATCTGGACAAAATCGGCCGTGAATTTCAAAATGTGTTCAACATGAAAGTTGTAGATAATAAAATAATACATCTACTTGCCAAAGCTCAGTCACGCGTGGCTGCCGGATCTGCCACACGCGCCGCCACTCACGCGCCGCCTCGATTTTTAAGATTTTATGTGCCGATCATTTCTGTAATATTTTTAGACATTTCTGGAAATTTTGATGATTTTTTTAGTTGTATTTTAATTGTTATGAATTTTTAAAGCTTTAATCAAGACTTTTCAATACAAGTTTTGTCAAGAAATGAGTTTAAAAGATTTCGACACTCACGACTGGTTCAAATATTAAGTATTGAGGTGAGGATTCCTCCCGTGAGGTTTCTCCCCGTGAGGTTTCTCTACCGGTTCTTTCAATATTATCATTTGGCCTGGAATTTATGGTGATGATTCATAAACTATGATTTATTCATATATCGCATCATCTCGTGCATTTATCGTTTCATTGATCATATTGTACTGCATATTTGATTTTTGGACTGTTATTGATTCTTGACTGATTACCGATCGGATAGTGAATGAATGACTGAATGACTGAATGAATTGAGTCCGGACAACGGTCTCTGTATCGGATTTCTAGTCCACTGAACAACGTGACTTCGGTCCAAAAATGTGAGTTCACTTTAACTCGTGAATAATCGATTGTATGGATCCTACTTGAGTTTGTGGATAAAAGTGATGCACCCAATGTGTGGGAGCCAGCTTTTTAGCCTACGATATTCACTTCAGAATCTTGAACAGTCACTGCATTTTACTTGATAGAATACTTTATACTGATATGTTATCTCTGATACCTGTCATCTCATATTGAAATACCACATTGATAATGTTTCTCTCGTTATAAATATATAAAGCCAGTTTATTCCCTCACTTGGTCCTTAAAAACTTAACTTTTATTTTTTTTTTCTATTTATTGTAAATTCCAGATACATGATTTCAGGATCTCAAGTAAAATCGACATTGTGGACAGTGAAATGTGGGTTTAGAAAGTTCGTGATGACACGAGTGATTGTATCAATATTTTGGTTATCATATGTGTAAATTTAAGGATTGATTACGCTTTCGCTACTGTAAGTTTGATTGTACCAGAGTTAACTGCAAGACCAAGGCGCATATAATAGATGTATTTTGTCCATGTAAAAACGTTTTAATATCTTTTCTATGTATGAGGATTGATGAACAAATATTTCTTCTGATAAATGTTCAATTTTCAACCCAACACAAAATTTTGTCTTTCCTAAGTCTTTCATCTCAAATTCACTTTTAAAATAATTGATTATTATTTTGAGCATTTTGAGAGTTCTTATAAGATTTTGATCATCGATAAATACTACAACAATTACAAAAAAATCCCATTCGTCTTTTTTTTTTTTTTTGTAGGTAAAATACGCATGAACAAATAGCACCATTTGTGTAACCTTCTTGTAGAAAATACTCGCTAAGGCAATTATACCACATGCGTCCAAATTTTTTTAACTCATATAATGAATTTTGCAAGGTTATTAAGAACATGGTCTTGGGGTTGTATCTCTTGCTTCTGATAGCTTAAATCCTTCACGGAATTTTCATGCATATGTTGCTATCAAGTAAACCATATAAACATGCAGTGATTGCATCCATAAGTTGGAATGTCCAATTTTTCTAATACAGTCAAGCTAATCAAGAATCGTAAAGTGGTGGCACACATCACATGTGAGTATGTTTCCTCATAGTCGATTCTAGGTCTCTTAGAGAAACCTTGAGCTAAAAGTATGAGTTTATATTTTATAAGTTTACCATTTTCATTTTTTTTTCATACAAACACTCATTTTTTCCATACAATAATTATATTTTTAGGTGTTTAAACTATGTGTCCAAACACTTTATATTTCTTTAGTGAATCTAATTCAGCTTGTATAGGCGCTTTTCATTTTGGTCAGTCAATTTTAGGTTGAAATTTTTTAACAAATTGTGGTTCGGGATCACTACCTTGCATAATATCAAGGGCCACATTGAGAGTAAAATATTGTCGATATTTGTATTCCTTCGATCACATATGATACAATATATCAAATAATTTGTTGAAATCTTTATATTTTCATGTGATTATTATTTTTCATAAATCACGTTATGCACACATATTTTTCATTTATTTATCTTGTTGTATCATGTAAAATTGCTTCTTCTCGAGCTTTTAATTATTATTTTTCTTGTACCTTTCTTTTTCTTGGCATCGCATCTTTCGAACCAATTGGTCAACCATGTTTTTTGACGTATTTTAGATTCGTTTACAAGAAGAGTATTTATTGCATGGTCTTTCCAGGACAAAAATTTTCATTTGAGTATTTTTCAACTTATATGTGTGACTTTGCCATATTTTTTGTATTAACGAAATAATCGGGTAATTAATTTGTTATTTGGAAGAGGATAATTCTTTATACTTCTTGCTTGTATTGATTGTTTACGGGATTATAATTTGATAAAATTTTCTCCTTCCAATAAAATTTTCATTTTTTTTTGATACCACTTTTCTCCCCCAGTGTTGGAAAATCAGTTTCGGTGACAGTATGAAATGTTTGTAGTAAGCAAGTTACCTATTAAAGGCTCCAAATATCTAATAATAGATGATGGATAATATCCCAGGTATATTCCAAGTCCACGTTGTGAACTATTTTGGTTCATTGCGTAGGTGGGACGGGGACTTGTACTGCACAACCAAATACTCGAAGGTGAAAAACTTCATATGCTCGACCATATTCAAATTTCGAAGGTGAGTATTGGTGAAAATTGGTTGGTCTTACACAAATTAATGATGCAACGTGTATTATAGCATGACCCCAAGATGAAGATGATAGTTTTGTTTTCATGAGTAGCGGTCTAACAATTAGTTGCAATCTTTTAATAAATGATTCTGCAAGATCATTGTATGTATGAATATGATCAACTGACAGAGGTGATCCTGGGGAAAACGAGGTCTCGGGCGAAGTTTAAAACAAAAGATCTCTTACATTAACTTGAAAAATCAAATATAATTGAGCTACACAAATTTATCCTTCATATTTCGTAATCATGAATTATCCTATAAAAAAATCATAATAAACTATCCACACTTACAATTCAGTTGAAAATACGATTTATAAATAGGCAATTTAGCTATTCAAAATTTAAACTAAAACAACACAATTTTCAAAATTAAGTTTAAAAAATCGTGCTTCCAATCCATGAATTTTTAATCCCCACATTAAATTAACAATAAATATTAAAATCTAACATGAAATCAAAATTAAATTGAACGACTCATAAATCAAATTTTAGCACAATCAGAGGCAGAGAAAAAATCGCTCATACAACTCAAGCTAAGAACTCGAGGCTAGAAAAATCGATGATAATAGAAGGGAAATGTTGAGCGATGGTCGACAACAAACAACACTAGAATGAGGAGCGATAAACGAAATAAAAAATTGAATGTATAGGTTTAGACAACAGATTTGTTATATGTTTTTTTTAAATATTTTTTGATTTTATTTGGTTTATAGTAATAATTATATATAATAATTTTTAATAATTAATTATACCTCATTAATTTATAATAATTATATTAATAAAAAAATTTAATAAAATTGGGGCCCCCACCATGAGTGGGGCCCTGGTCATGGGCCCTGCCCGTCCTGGGGCAGGACCGCTGTAACACCCCGATTTTATCTTAATTGACTTTATTTGAGATAATCGGAGATTTCAGAGTTCAAGAGCCGACTTGATTTTGATCAGGGTCCTTTTTGCAAATTTCAAATTTTTCAGGGACTAAAATGCAATTTTGGACTTAAATAGATATTTAAGCTTGATTTGACTTCTTCTCCTCCATTCCCTCATTCCTCCATCAACTCTCCCTCCATTGAAGCCGCCCCATTTGGTTTTCAAGCTTTGGGAATTCGGTTTTCGCTCGATCCGTCCGTTGGAATTTATTTCTGAAGGCAGATTAGCGATCACGGCTGCGAGAGCTTCGTTCTACCATAATTATTTCTCCGATCAGATACGTTTAGTTTTTGGGATGTCGTTAGAATCGATTGAGTTGCTAGTATGTTGTTCTTGGCAGAGTTCTGATCGTTTATTATCTGTCGGTTTCAAAATAGAGTGTCGTTCGGATTTGTTATGATTTTTGAAGGGATTTTCGAAAGTTGAGTTTTTATGATTTGTTGGAATTGGATTGTTATGGTTGAATGTTGATTGATAAGAGTTGTTTGGATTGATATTATGCTGTCTGCGTTTCCAGTTTGATCAGAATACAGCCGTTATGCCGCCGGTTTGAGTTTTGGATTGTCAATCGGTTTGTAGTGTTTGAGCCAAGTCTTCGATTGAGTTGTATTTTGATCTCGAGCCTTTATTACTTCTTTTTACAGATTCGTTTGAAGGTCGTTGAGTTGCGAGATTGCAAGAGTTGTATCGCTTTGAAGATTGTAGCCGGTATAGTATCGATTTCTTATTATTGATTGAGGAAGTTTGATTGAATCTTGATTGAGGAATTGTTGTTGTTTTCAGGTTGGAGCATCGACGTTTGAAAGAGTTATAAGATGACTTAGACTGGAATGAAACGAGTGACTCGAATCCGACTTGATTCAAGTGTTCCGAAGAATCACATACTTGCATGTTATTTGCTTTTAATAGAATTTAGTTGATTGAGTTATGTTTGCATTTCATTCATCTTGAGCTAAGAATCCTTGATTTCAGTGGGCAGGACGGCCCTTTTTATGTTAGACGTTTTGGGGGCTATATTCGAGTGGCCTGGGTGTAGCCGTTTCACCTAGTGCTAGCATACTCCTTATAATCGCACCAAAGTCTAGAGGATGGAGATACGTAGCACCACCTCGATCGGGAGAGTCGGTGAGTTGTTTACGTGATCTCATCCTCGGGATCCCCAAAAGCAAAAGCAGCAATTTCTTAATTATCCAGACTTGATAATCCCACATTTAAAGACATGCATTGCATTATGCATTTGAATTAAGTTTTGAGATGATTTTTGGAATTTCTTGTCTTGTATATATGTATCATGTTTTGATATATTATTTGATATGCATGTTTGTCTCTTTTACTGGGGATTGTATTCTCACCGGATTATCCGGTTGTTGTCTTTGTTTCTATGAGTACTTGGCAACAGGTGGGGCAGGACCGAGTCAGAGTAGACCTGGTTAACGTCAAGAGCAAGAGATAGAAGTGAGACTCGTTTAGAAGTCGAATCAGCATGTCAATCTAGTTTATGTTTTGCGAACATGTTTTGTCATTCGAACTTCTCGTTTTGTATTGTAAGCAAGAATCGATGTAGGTACTACCGAATCGAATGTTTTTCTTCCCTAAACTTTTCTTGTATTGTTATTGGCTTGTCAGATACTTTAAATGCAAATGTTTAGGTTTGGTTGGATTTCTTTTCGGTCCCTTGGATTTCTGGGTGAGAGGAAGGCACGAGCGCGCTGATTCTTGGCGAGGTTAGGGCGCGGGCTTGCTGGTTTTGGCGAGGTGCCGGCGCGGGCGCGCTGACTTCAGCGCGAGTGCGCGAACGTCCTTTTTAAAAAAAATTTAATAATAATAATTTATGTCATTAGTTGTTTAGAAACGAGGTCTCACATTAAGTGGTATCAGAGCGATAAGATTCTTGGACTGAATTTAGAAGTGAGCGGGCTAGATCGAGTCCGCATGAATTGAATTCTCGCATGTGATTGAGTTATTTAAATTGATTGTTTAAATACCATGCGAGCATGCTTTATTAATTGAGAATTATTTGAATTACATGACTATGTGATTTAATTTATAAAGCATGAATTATTTGAGATATGAACTGTAATTCACCTGTATCCGGAATTTTGAGAGATTGTAAGGACATCGAATTGCAGCGATTGAGATATCTTGTGTCCTAACCTTTGATTATCAGATGGGTCCTCGACGAGTTATTAACAGGAACCCACCGCCAGTTACTCCACCGAATGAGCAAGCTAGGACCAAAACTGTTCAGATGGATGCTACGGCGACGCCGATGGAAATCTTGCTGAAGAGGTTCCAGCCGTTTAATCCACCGTTGTTGTTGGGTACAGAGAATCCAGTTGACAGTGAGAGCTGGTTGGACGACATTGATCAGTTGTTCGATTCCCTTGATTACTCCGACGACCGCCGAACTAGGTTAGTCATTCATCAGCTTCGTGGTGTGGCTAAGAACTGGTGGATCACGACGAAGAGGTCCTTGGACAACTGAGGTACAGCTATTAACTGAAATCTGTTTAAGTCTGAGTTTTATAAACGGTTTTTCCCAGTTTCGTACCGAAAGGACAAGGGAGCCGAATTTGCAAATCTAAGACAAGGAAATTTGAATATTGAGGAGTATGTGGCCAAGTTTGATAGTTTGCTGAGATTTGCACCGTACATTGCCGACAACGAAGAAGCAAAAGCTGATCAGTTCATTAATGGTCTGAACCCTGATATCTTCACGTTGGTAAACACTTGCGGATGCCATGAATCATGCAAAAGGAGCTGAAGCAGGTTTGTGGAGACAGAGAGGAAATCAGTTTGTGCCTCAGCAGCAGCAAGGACAGTTTCAGGCACAATCTTCTCAATATCAGAACCAACCGTTCCATTACCAGAATCAATCCTTTCAGTTTTAGAACCAACCACCGAGTTCTGAGGGTGGTAGTAGTGGAGGTAATAGGAAGGATTACTATCTCCCGAAGGGGAAGCAGTTTAATAAGCATGGAACCAGTTCTTCAAGCTCTAGTGGCTCGAGACAGTTTGGATCGGGACAGAGTTCGGGTCAGTCAGGCATGTCTTGTGCCAACTGCGGTGGTCATCACTCCAGTGATCAGTGTAGAGGTATTTTTGGAAGCTGCTATATCTGTAACCAGGCGGGGCACTTTTCTAGAGCGTGTCCTCAGCGTGTCCCTGAGAAAGCTCAGAGTGGAAGTTTTTCGAGACAGACAGCTCAGCCTCAGCAACAAGCTCCTACTGTCCACTCTTTTCAACCTCAGTAGCAGAATAGACAGGTAGGTAATCAGTATGCAAGCCAGCCTCCTAGACAGCAGGCACGAGTCTTTGCTCTGTCTGAGGACCCGCAGACTCAGGCTGCACCCGATAATGACAGATCAGGTAACGTTTGATTTTGGTTTTCTATTCTTACTGGACTGTTAGATACTGGCGAGTTAATTTCCTTCTTATTGAAGAATCTGTTTAATGTTTATCATGCCTCTAAAATTTTGTTGAATCGTTCGAATTGACGAATACTCCAGTAGTGTTGTTAATCTTTCTATTAACCGGATCTTTCAGAAGAATTAGTTGAGACTAGGAATTCTTATCGTTGATTTCTTATCTTTTGGAATGAGAATTGTGCTGATCTTTCAGAGTTTTTGAGAATCGTATAGCAGATAATGGTACCAAGCAGTTGTTTGTTATTCTTCAATGTCGGAATTCTTTTGGATTGAATGGTCTTCTTCGATTGTTTGAGTTAATGATGGAATTTGTGCCGATCAGCGCTCTCTTCTTATCGAGATTTTGGGATGTATTCTTATTCAGAGGAATCGCGCTATAGTCTGGACATCGAGACAGCTGAAGACGCTCGAGACTCAATGTCTGAATCTGGACTTCGAGCTCGCAGCGATCTTATTGATTTGGGGATCTGTTATCTATTTTTTTATGAAGAGATTTCCGTGATCTTTTCTATGATTTGGGAGTTTGAGTAATTGTTTTCACAGTTGGAGCTGATTTGGAGGCAGAAAAGAGGATTAGATTGTTTGAGATTTCTGACTGCGAATCTTTATCTGAGGAATTGTATGCAGCAGCTGATGTTTTGAGCTGTTCTTATTTTATCTACTATCTAACTTCGATTGACCGATTGTTGGAATCGGCTACCATTTTCTGTATAGAATGACTTTCAGTCAAGACTAGAGGATTGATATCTTGTCAGAGGTCGTCAGATATCATGTTTTTGCTGAAGTCTGTCAGTTTAGATAGAGATCTTTGAGGCACCCGTTCTTTCCGCAAGGACTTCGATGAGATTTTGTTGTCTGATTTCAACTTATTCAGTTCGATATCCTCAGAACGACGGACAACCAGATCAGACGAGTCGAACTTTAGATTTTATGCCTTTAGTTGGAACCAGAGATGTTTCGTATTATGACTGAGCAGATGAGTATTTTGCCGACGAGAATGAGTCGACTTTTGATTGGCGGACTTGAAGGAGTATTTGAGAGACACAGTTCGCGTGGGAACCGTGTTTGATTTCGAGGACGAAATCTTTTCTAAGAGGGAGAGAATTGTAACGCCTCGATTTTATCTTAATTGACTTTATTTGAGATAATCGAAGATTCCAGAGTTCAAGAGCCGACTTGATTTTGATCAGGGTCCTTTTTGCAAATTTCAAAATTTTCAGAGACTAAAATGCAATTTTGGACTTAAATAGATATTTAAGCTTGCTTTGACTTCTTCTCCTCCATTCCCTCCTTCCTCCATCGCCTCTCCCTCCATTGAAGCCGCCCCATTTGGTTTTCAAGCTTTGGGAATTCGGTTTTCGCTCAATCCGTCCATTGAAATTTATTTCTGAAGGCAGATTAGTGATCACGGCTACGAGAGCTTCGTTCTACCGTAAGTATTTCTTCGATCAGATACGTTTCATTTTTGGGATGTCATTAGAATCGATTGAGTTTCTAGTATGTTGTTCTTGGCAGAGTTCTGATCGTTTATTATCTGTCGGTTTCGAAATAGAGCATCGTTCGAATTTGTTATGATTTTTGAAGGGATTTTCAAAAGTTGAGTTTTTATGATTTGTTGGAATTGGATTGTTATGGTTGAATGTTGATTGATAAGAGTTGTTTGGATTGATATTATGTTGTCTGCGTTTCCGGTTTGATCAAAATACAGCCGTTATGCCGCTGGTTTGAGTTTTGGATTGTCAATCGGTTTGTAGTGTTTGAGCCAAGTCTTCGATTGAGTTGTATTTTGATCTCGAGCCTTTATTACTTCTTTTGACAGATTCGTTTGAAGGCCGTTGAGTTGCGAGATTGCAAGAGTTGTATCGCTTTGAAGATTGTAGCCGGTATAGTATCGATTTCTTATTATCGATTGAGGAAGTTTGATTGAATCTTGATTGAGGAATTGTTGTTGTTTCCAGGTTGGAGCATCGACGTTTGAAAGAGGTATAAGATGACTTAGACTGGAATGGAACGAGTGACTCGAATCCGACTTGATTCGAGTGTTTCGAAGAATCACATACTTGCATGTTATTTGCTTTTAATTGAATTTAGTTGATTGAGTTATGTTTGCATTGCATTCATTTTGAGCTAAGAATCCTTGATTTCAGTGGGCAGGACGGCCCTTTTTATGTTAAACATTTTGGGGGCTATATTCGAGTGGCCTGGGTGTAGCCGTTTCACCTAGTGCTAGCATACTCCTTATAGTCGCACCAAAGTCTAGATGATGGAGATACGTAGCACCACCTCGATCGGGAGAGTCGGTGAGTTGTTTACGTGATCTCATCCTCGGGATCCCCAAAAGCAAAAGCAGCAATTTCTTGATTATCCGGACTTGATAATCCCACATTTAAAGACATTCATTGCATTATGCATTTGAATTAAGTTTTGAGATGATTTTTGAAATTGCTTGTCTTGTATATATGTATCATGTTTTGATATATTATTTGATATGCATGTTTGTCTCTTTTACTGGGGATTGTATTCTCACCGGATTATCCGGCTGTTGTCTTTGTTTGTATGTGTACTTGGCAACAGTTGGGGCAGGACCGAGTCAGAGTAGACCTGGTTAACATCAAGAGCAAGAGATAGAAGTGAGACTCGTTTAGAAGTCGAATCAACATGTCAATCTAGTTTATGTTTTGCGAACATGTTTTGTCATTCGAACTTCTCGTTTTGTATTGTAAGCAAGAATCGATGTAGGTACTACCGAATCGAATGTTTTTCTTCCCTAAACTTTTCTTGTATTGTTATTGGCTTGTCAGATACTTTAAATTCAAATGTTTAGGTTTGGTTGGATTTCTTTTCGGTCCCTTGGATTTCTGGGCGAGAGAAAGGCGGGCGCGCTGATTCTTGGCGAGGTTAGGGCGCGGGCGCGCTGACTTCAGCGTAGGCGCGCTGACTTCAACGCAGGCACGCGAACGTCCTTTTAAAAAAAATAATAATAATAATTTATGTCATTAGTTGTTTAGAAACGAGGTCTCAAAACCGCCCTTGTCAACTGAATGTTCAACTGAAATCTCAATTGTCATACAAAAACCATCAAGTGCTTGTGATTTGAATCTGTAGAATTATCAAGGTGAATTGTCTTTGTTGAATGATCAGATAACTAAACTCGTAAGTTAAACATTTACCTGAGTAGTTTAGCAAAAACTACATTTAGATATGAAAGCAAACTAACATGTAATCACCTAACTAAGACATCAATCAATACAATGAAAGTACATAAATAGTACACATGGTGGGTGCATAGACTCACAAATATCCCCACAAATTCTCTTCAAGAAGGTTAGAATTTCAACATCAACTTTTGTTGGAAATTTTTTGTAATTAGTTTGTCTTGTGAATAAGCCACACATGAAAAATCACAATATAAAAAAGAATCTTCTGGTTCTTTAAGAGATTTTCACGATAATTATTTATTATTCTTCACATAATTGAACTCTCTAGGTGATCAAGTTGGTTGTGCCATGATACACAACTTTTTTTGTCAACAAACTTCTTTTTTGTGGTCGTATTTGCCACACTTGCTTTTATTATATGTAGTAGATCTCAAGAAGAAAGTGCACATAATCTTTATTTATATGTTTCTGGTTAGATATAATATATGTGATGCAAATATATTTAACATTATTTGCATTCAATATTTTAATATGATATACATTTCAGCGGATATCTTTAAAGTTAAGCGCTAGATTTTCTAGCATAGGGTACTTTTCAATATATAGGTTTGTCTCATTTGGTAAAATGATTTTTGTCTTTCCATCACTTTCAATAATCTTTTATACATTCGATGTTGTTATAACATTATTTCAGTTAATGTTAATTCCAAAAAATACTTTTTGTTTTGAAAGATGACGTGTATTGTACCAGCTATGCATTCGTCTTGATATTTCCTCATTAATTTTGAAGAGCACTCGTATTGGTAATGAGCTATGAGTTTAATATAGAATAAGAAAAACGAGAGAAGATAATAAAAATGAGAGAATGATATTATATGTCATTCCAACTGAACAACTCTATTTACATGATATAGATATTGGTACAAAAATATATATATATATAATCAAATCAATCACCTAAATATCATTTATATTTAAAAATTTCCATTTTTTAAGAGAAATAATTTCCAAATTTTTCATGGAATTATTAAGTGAATTCAAATTTTACCTCCAATTTTGAGATTTCCTTGAGATTAAAAAAAAAATATTCCAATTCACTTGCTTTATTTGAAAGAAACAAAGTTGATGTGTTAAAATTTTTTGCATCAAATAAATTACTTTGAACCGATACTCAACAAACCAATTTCTTCAATAAACCGAGCCGAATGATCTCAAAATATTTCCGTGTATCAAAAAAAATATGTGAGATAACTTTACCCGAAGGCGAATCCACTCCGACGATCAAGTCAGTATAGGATTTGATAGACAAGGTATAAAAACGTATAGAAAAACGGGTAAAAGACATATATGAGATGTCTAAGAGACGCATGAGAGCACGTACATAGAAGTGTATAAAAGAACGTCTAAAAACATGTATAAGGCGGGTAAAAAAAAGCATATGTAAGACGTGGGATTTATTTAACTAAATAACCTCCGTTTGACCATGATTTGGAAATATAATCTTCTCAATTTTTTTTCTTTATTTTGTTTTTGCATTTTCTTTGTATTTGAAGGTCATTTTGCAAATTTTTTTTGAAAGAAGGTCATAAATCAAAAAATTTGGTTGACCAAAGTCATTTTTCAAACTCTCCCGTAAGACGTGTCTAAGAGAGTTTATGAGCGTACCTTAATAAGGGTCAGAAACCCCTTATTTATAGGAATAGAGTCTCAGTCTATATAGAATTTTTAACGTATAAGGCAACCAGATCCATGTATATCCATGTAATATTCTGATATATCTCTAAAATATAAATAAAAATGTGATAGAATTTTTATCATATCATCAAAAGTTAAATTAATATATATACACCTTGATAAAAATTTATTACACGCAATTATATATTTCAATAACATACGGTTAATTCAATAAGTTTCTTTGCCGAAATTCATTTCGATTTAGGGGAAAATGTAATTTTTGTTCTTACGTTTGTGTGTGTTTTTTTCACGTTTTTGTTTTATATATATTGATAAATTTTAGTCATACTCCTACATATTTAAATTTTCAGCAATCATATTAACATTTTTTTTCACAAAAATGCTAATATGATATTGCATATATCAGTCTCACATAGAAAAATACTAAAATTTTTTCTAGAACA
The DNA here is from genome assembly GCF_033568475.1 of Henckelia pumila. Classification (NCBI taxonomy): domain Eukaryota; kingdom Viridiplantae; phylum Streptophyta; class Magnoliopsida; order Lamiales; family Gesneriaceae; genus Henckelia; species Henckelia pumila. The sequence goes on from NC_133122.1 coordinate 29,665,196, forward strand.
ATTTTCCAAATTGCATTCCATTTTTCGTAGATTTTTAGCCAACCTTGCACCGGACAATAAATAAAAAAATAATTTCAAGACGGTCTTTAAAAATATATAATATTATGATAACAATTTTGACCGCACCACCGGCAAAATTGACAAATATTCAATTATCAATAATAAAATATAATAATAATTGAGTAATAATGTGTTACGTGTGCCATTCGCAATGGCACGCAGTATAGCTAAAGGCCCGCAGGCCGCAGCCCCAGTTGCGTGGCTCCTGCACTCCGCCCCCTTTAGCCGTTTTCCACGTTGAAACTTAAATTATATATTCTAAAATTGTACGGTAAAAAGGTGGAATCGAGTAGGGATTTGTCTCGTGATCTGATTCTCATTTCGATAAGAATTCGGAGTTTTTTTTTTTTTTTTTCCCTCTGATCTCGTATATGAAAAATGTTGGGATTTAAATATTCGAGATATCGTCAAATCGAAAGATAATATCTCGATATATATATATTATTTAAAATCTATGGTTCTCAAAGCATATATTGAATCTAGACATACCAATTTTTCAAGGTAAAAAAAAAAAAAAAAGAAGAAAAAAGAAGAAGAAGAAGTTAATAATTGGGGTATTCTAGATGCAAAAAAAATTCTGAGTGCGCGAACCTAAATGGTCTTATTTATCTGTTACGTGGAATTAATTCAATCATAACGTTCACATATATAATCAATATTAAGTTCAAATCATCCCAACATTAATATTAATTAGAATGAGTCTCGGTCCAATAACCCTAACATATTAACATTTACACTATTTAATAATGGACAAACCTCTTAAAATAACTATTACAAACGAGAGATGAACTGTATTGAAGAATTTGATGAATTAATTTTTCTTAATGAATAAGAATCGTTCCAGAGTTTATATACAAGAAGCTTTAACTACTATTTTAACTAACTAACTGATTGAGTATAACTACTTATACTGATTTTAATTCAAATATCCCCTCAAGATGGACTATATATGTTCTTGAGGGACATCTTGGACAACAAAGATATTGCTGAATGTGGGAGCGGCTTTTTGAACATGTCCGCAAGTTGAATATGCTAGCGAATGGGCAAAAATTTAATGATCCCATCAGTGATTCAGCTTCAAATAAAGTGACAATCAATCTCTATTTGTTTGGTGCGCTCATAAAAGATTGGATTGGTGACAATATGCATAGCCGATTGATTGTCGCAAAAAATGCTAACTGGTGTGGGAGAATCAATCTGTAAGTCCTTGAGTAACTGTAGGAGCCATAGAATTTCACTTGTGGTACTGGCCAATGCGCGATATTCAGTTTATGTAGTGACCCGTTCCGAAATTACCAACTAATCAAAGCTTAAATATGCAATAAATATCTTAAAGAAATAATCATAAAACCAGCGGAAACTACAACGATACAACTAAACACCCCGGTAAAATACAACCGGTACTGAAATTAAGTGTAGTCAAATGTTATACAACCCCATCGAATAACATTGTTAAAAATTCACTAATAGAAACCTGGTATGGTACAAATCTAACCCTGTTGCAGCTCAATGACCGCTACCTCCCGATCCTTCCAACCTAAAATCTGCCCCTAGAATGAAGTGTCCAGAACAAAAAACCGAAGACGTGAGCTAACAATGCTCAATACGAAAGTATGAGTATTTACATGTCATGAATGCTAATGCAAATGAAGGGTACTGAAAACTTATCACTATAAAAACTCTTTCTCAAACAATAGGCGCCATATATGGTATGTAGCACATTAGGCCGTCACATCAGGAGGTACTTCCAAACGGGCCAAACCATAAGAATAAGTGGATAAAAGTAACCGGATCCAAATCCATGGAATCCATCCACACAATAACTCGGGGCTGAGCAACCCATCTACTGGTAATATCAAGGTATAGACTCAACATGATAAATTGTGGAGCAGTAATAACTGTGACATAGTAAATGCACATAAGCCATGACATATAAAACATGCAAACTTAGAATATGCATACTCAACCAGGATATCTCGGATAGTACGTCCGTACCTCTATCAAAAAATTCGAGCAACCTATAAACATTGGCTTTCTTATCCAAGCCTATAAGCAGATAATCATCATATCACTTATTGACTACTACAAGCCTTAACTAGACTAATAACTACTCAGAGAAGTTAAACAGAAACTAAACTTATACCTACGTTCGTCGTTAGTCCTTTTATGCAATGAACTCAAATATCTAGACACAATTTTGCTACGATTGCGGTAGCGCCATGCTATCTCCGGCCTTTGAACCAATGCCTAAAACTGCTGGAATTGAGCTAAAAATCGAGAGAGAAAAGTGAGAAATGTGTGAGGAAATGGCTGTCTCGAGCCCTTATTTATAGACCACGATCAGAACGTCCGATCTCTCGTTTAGAGCTTCCAAACGGTCTTCGGAACTTTCGATATCCCACTACCAAACGTGTGTCTCTGATTGAACAACCCACGGTTGCCGACGAATTTTGGACCTTCCCAAGTCAAGTCACCAATCAAAAAGCTCATATTTTCTTATCCAAAGGCGATCGGACCTTTCGATCTTGAGTTTGGAGCTTCCGAACTCACCCTTATGCCTTCGAAGTTTAACGCTGCTTCCGAATTACTCTTCGGAGCTTCCAAACTGTCCACTAACTTGAAATCCTTGGAACCATTTTTGATCATTCCGAATCCGAATTTCAACTCCTTGAGTTCAAATTAGGAATCTTTTAATCATTTTTTGACCAATTAAACACGTTTAGATAGTTGATTAACTTAATTAGAAGTCGGGCTACTACAGTTTCAGTGGAGGATCTAGAAATTGCCACTTGTTTCTTGGTTTTCCATGATATGAGGGCATTTCCAAGAAACACACTGAATCCTGTAACCGATCTTTTTGTATCTGCACATGCCCAATCTGCATCTGAAAAGGCACACAAATGAGACGATGAATTAGTTGGAAAAAATATGCCTTGTACAGGAGTGAATTTGATGTATCGGAGCAACTGATGTACAACCTTTAAATGGAATGTGCGAGGCTTAGCAACGTATTTATTAATTTGTGAACAACAAACATGGTGTCTGGCCTGGAAAGTGTCAAATATAAGAGTTTGCCAATAAGCTTGCGATATTGAGTGATGTCTTCAAGCAAATCACCTCAGATAATGTCAATCGAACTCGAGAGTTCATAGGTACATTGGCTGTTTGTCTACCCATGAAGCCAGTGTCATTTAACAAATTGAGATTGTAATTGCGTTGGGATAAGAAAATCCCTTCTAATGACCTTTCTATCTCAAGACCAAGAAAAGTATTTAAGATCGCCGAGATCCTTAAGTTTGAATCTGCCTCGAAGTTTAGATTTTAATGCATGAATGAGATCAGAGGATGGCCCAACAATGATAATTATGTCATCAACGTATATAAGTAATGCTAATAATGAAGACCCCGAAACTCTGGTTATAAAGATTGTGTAATCTGATTGCGATTGTGTAAAGTTGGATTCAAGTAAAGCTGTGGAAAACTTGGTGTACCATTGTCTAGAATCTTGATGAAGGCCATAGATGGATTTATGTAAATGACAAACTAGTTTCTGAGATGGTGAAACTTGTTGATTTGCCACAGAGTATCCAAGGGAGAGATCCATATAGACTTCTTCAATGAGATCATCATTGAGTAAGACATTGTTAACATCTAACTGAACAAGATGCCAATGTTGACTGGCCACTAATGCTAGAAAAACTTTGACAGTAGCTAATTTAGCAACTGGAGAAAGTGTTTCAAAGAATTCAACAATTATTGAGTATAACCTTTGGCAACCAAACGGGACTTATGGCGGTCTACCAATCCATCCATGCATATTTCACCTCATAAACCCATCAACAACCAATGGATTGTTTACTCAAAGGTAATGGTACCACCGACCAAGTGTTGTTTGATTCCATAGCATTTAGCTCCTCCTGCATTGAAACCCTCCAAATAGGGAATTTGACAGCTTGATGGAAGAATTGGGTCTCATTCTCATATGTGAGGAAACCATGCGCACAAAGTTCTTATGAGATGAAGATAATGCAGTATATGTGTTGCGTGTTTTTCGCTCGTAAGCGCACGACGTCAAGTTATAATATAGGAATTTAAGTCCAGATCGATCCCACGGAGAATGAATAAATGATATTATATCAAATAATTGCAACTAATATAATTCTAATCCTATGTAGAGCTACAAAATTGATTTGATTTTAATAAAACTAAAAATTGCAAGAAATAAAATTAATTACCCACGAGTTCACGAGACAAAAATTCAATAAGCGATGAATGCTAGAGGTTCGACTTCACTTGACTTTCCATCACAATTTATTTTTAATGATTATTCAATTATAAAATCTTCTAGTTTATTAGTCAAGAATCCCTATTATTTTCTACTAACTCTCTCGAGTGTCAATCAGAAATTTATATTCAATAGCAAACTCAATATCTCTATCTAAGTTCAACTATTAAATCCGGTAAAAGGCACGAGAATTCTTCTAATGACTTCTATGGAGTTATATGCCTCTCGAACAATATAAACACCAAATATGTAATTTTCTATGTCGTATTCAAAATCCCCTCTCTCGAGTGATAGATTCTAAATAAAATATCATTCAATCTATGACCAGTAAATTGAAAGCATTAAAATCAGAAAAATACAAATAAACTGTGCGAAGAATTCAAATATATAAATCAAAATATCTCAATCATGGTTTTCAGTCAAGATCCTTCTACCTCTAGACTAAGAAATTAGTTCATAATAAATTCAACAATAAAAAAAAATATGTTTTTCAAACAATCCATAAAACTAAAGAAACAGAGTTCAAAAAGAAATTAAAACGAATTAGGATTAAGATTTTCCGTCGTCGGATGTCGCCGTCTTCCGTCTTCGTACCGAGTTCTCGAGCTCTTGTTCTCAAAGTATTCCCAAAACCGACTCATTCCCTGCAAAGTTTCTCTATATCGGCGTCTCTGAACAATTTCTCCTTTTATATCTTGCTTCCAAGCCCAAAGAAAAGCCCACAATTAATTCCAAAACAATCTGATCTCTTTCCCGAAATATGCAGATTTGCAAAAGTCTTCAATTCCCCGCAGAAGCGCATAAAATAACGCAGATGCGCTTAACATTCTTTTTCCGATTCCCGTAGATGCGCATAAAATAACGCAGATGCGCGACTTCGTTTGTTCAAATCCCTGCCAATTACCACTTCTGCATGATTTTTACAGCATATGCGGCTCTTTGGTTTCTTAAGTCTCTGGAATTTCTCGCAGATGCGCGAGATATAGCCGCATATGCGCCCCCGGCTTCTTCAAATCACTAACTCTCTGCCTCTTTCCGCATCTGCATGATTTTTTTACGGCATATGCGGTTCTTTTGTTTTCCAGACTTCTGCCTTTTGCTGCTTCTGCTTCAAAATCTCGTGCATATGCACAAAATTCTTCTTCCCTATAAATTCATCTTCTTTTCGTCTCTAAATTCACCCATTCATGACTCTCTCTACATACACATAAACAACAACGAAACCGCATAAAACTGCTCTAACAACACAAAATTCAATTAAAATCATAACCAAATTAAGTGCATAAAATGCACTTATCAAATTCTCCCAAACTTAATATTTTGCTAGTCCCGAGCAAAATTAATCAAAAACAACACCAAAACTTAACCACAACAGCAACCAACAACTCAGCCAATCAAAATCACATAATACTTTGGAATAAATGACCTCAGGAATAGTTCAAAAATATTTAAATCCGATTTCATCCACCTCATTCAACACTGAAAAATTAATCATTTAACTGGTCAACCGCATAAACTCACAATTCTCGCAACTCAAATTTCAAAGCACCTTCATTCAAATTCAAATCACACAGCCAAAGATCATGAGGACTTTTTAAGCAGTACAGGTTCAAAGAGAAGTCAAGTCTCAATCAAAACACTCAGAATCGGTTTAATGCAAAGAAGAATAGTGTGTGCGTGTTTTGATTAAAAATTAATAATCAAATAAAGTGTCTCTCGACTGTCCATAGGCTAAGTTCTCGCACCCTTTCTCCACTAGTATATTAGGCGACTGTGACTCGATTAGTAGGACTTAATCAGCTTGTAATGCCAGGTCTGGCTCATGGCTACAAATGACGGAAAATATTTCAAAGAAGGGAGTAACCTATGATCAACCAATGAATTGCAACTCCTTTTTCATTCTCAAGCTAGATCAACTTCGCTATATCACTGTTTCATTTCATTTATTTTTTTATTTTTATTTTTCATTTTTTTTTTCAAAACTACCTTCATCTTTTTACTTTTCTCCATGCCTCATTCCATCTTCTCAATTAACAGTAGGAGTATAAAAAATTTTCCATTCAAACTTACTCCCTTAAGGTCGGAAAAAGTGTTTAGGCTTGTTATTAGGTAGTAAATATGAGACTTTGAAACGATGTCGAATGGGGTTTATCACACATTTTCACGCATGCCATTTGTTATTAAATTAAGCTCAAACAAGGTACTACGGATAATTAATTCATTGGGTAGCTTGAAAGGCACAAACGATTTCTAGAAAAATTTCCTAAATCATCCCTAAGTTACAATATACCCGTATCTCGCCTCGAAGGGTGTCCGAACTAGTTTTAGACAACATCTCAATTCACATTCAAATCATACGAATTAAATCAGTGCAAGAATCAATAATCATCAACAGTAAACGATGATTTTCACATATTTCAGAAGATGCACTTAATGTAAATACTTTTGTGTAGGCTCAAAAGGGCAACTAGGGATATAATATGCTCAATGGAAATTAGACCCAAAAATTTCAAAATAACACCTCAATCATATCTAAGTCTGCATGTCTCAAACTCAAAATCAAGTGAACATCACAAAGTATATAGGAAATTATTCATTCACTTAGCTTTTCCAGTTCAGAATTTTTCAAATAGGCAGATACTCATGTAATTCATAAAAATAATTTTCATCATTGGTCATTCATTTCATTTCTTTTCATGACTTTGTAGTTACAACCAACAACCAACTTCAACTTGACAAACAAAACAAAACAAACTTAGACTCCATACAAACTAAACTCAACTCAAACATACTCATTTTTCATAAAAACTAATTCACCCCCCCCCCCCCCAAACTTATACCAAATCATTGTCCCTAATGATTGAAAACAATAAGAAGAACAAGGGACATGTACCTCTCGGTCCCGAGCATCAGGACTCGGTACCATCATCGTCCTACTCGTCATTGTGCGACCATGGTGGTGGCGGTGGATATGCACATTGGTAGGAAGGTAATTTTGAGCGAGTGCCGCATTGAAAAATCATGCACATACGCCATGTGCTCGCTCATTCTTTTCCATTGCTTATACATTTGTCTTTCCAAAGCATCGAAGCGGACAGAATAGTCACTCCCTTGAGCAGCATGTGAGGGAAGTGATGGAGCAGTGAGAATCGGTGGAGGAGCAGGCTCAGACGACTGTGGTGGGGGCTGTGCAATACCGGCCTGCGGTGTCTGCCTTTGTTTCTCCCTTTTCAATGGCCCAACAAGCACAATAGGAGCATGAGTAGGATGAAGTTGCTCAGTGGCATCCCAATTTACTCCAGCATAACGGCAAAGATCCGTAATCAATGAAACATGGACTAAGCTGCTAAGAGTAGATTTTTTACTAGCAGCGTAAATTGATTGCTGAAGCACTTTACCTGCATTAACCGTCCTTCCTGTGACTAGGCAATACACCAAACTTGCTCTTTCCACCGTAAGGTCAAAAGTGTGGCCCGATGGCAACATGCGTGCGGCGACAAACTCATGCCAATTATTGGCATCCCGGTTAAGAAATCTAGAGCACAATGTAACCGGAACACCTTTCTTATTCAATTTCCATTCAGCACCCTCAATACACAGTGCCTGTAGCACGGCATCAGATGGAAATGCATTTTTCATGAAAAGCCTATAATCATCAAATTCAATGTTCGGCATTTGATACATGACGTTGATAGTTCGATAATCAAACGCGACCATTTTCCCTCGCACTCTCACTTTGTATTCCTCATGCTTCACCATTAGATTTGCATAGAACTCCCGAACAATAGACATGACAGCTTCGAGAGGTTGTTTGATGAATGCTTGCCAATTACGTCGTCGTGCTTCAACAAAAGAAGTAGCATTTAAGTCCCTCATATCAAATCCCCTCTCTTTATGCATACTTTTGAGCGACAATTCAGCAAAATTTGCAGTGGCAGCAGCATTCCAAAACCGATTTTTATCAAACGACGGTTGTGCCAAAGACGACGAGGTCGATCCCTTTCCTTTTGTTTTAGGCGGAATCTTTGCACTTAACTCAATCAAACTCAACTCAACAAAATAACTCAGTAAGCAACAACAACACGTTTACAATCTACTTTTCAACAACGCATCACCCTCACACTCGCTTAGACACTTCATCAAACACCTTGTGGGCATATTTCTAACGCTTCCTTCATTCTTGATTTACCAAGCATAAATTCGAATATCACAAGAGGGAAAGAATATTACCTCTTTGAACAAAGACAGCAGTATCACAAAGAGCAGAAATCCCCAAATTTATGCGTATTTGGATTGGCCAATTGAGAACCCTTTCTCCTGTATAACCGTGTCGAGTAGAGAGAGAATGAAGAAGATTAGTATGAAATCTTTGACTCAGGAATGATTCTTGAACAGTAGCTGGAATTGGAGAGAGTACGGAGTGGAAAACGCCGTGGAGGATGTGGGTTTTGAAACAGGGATGATGGAATATAACGTGAAAATACAGACCCTGTATCTTTAAGAAACCTAGAATGCCTGGGCGCAGATGCATAATTTGTCACGCAGATGCGTGAAAAGATTTCTTCAAGGCACTGGAGTTTTACGCAGATGCACGAAGATGGGCCGCAGATGCGCGAGAAGATTACTTCAAGGCGCTGGAATTACACGCAGATGCGTGGATATGGGTTGCATATGCTTGAGTTTTTTTCTTTAATGTACTGGATTTTAGCGCATATGCGAGTGAGATGTGCCGCTTCTGCGTAACCTTATACCAGAAAAATTAAATGAATTTGATGCTCCAATATTTGTAAAACAAGTTAAATTACGCAGAATAAAAATTAAAAATAAATAAAAATAAATAAAGAAAAATAAAATAAAAATAAATTAAAGCAGTAACATGGGTTGCCTGCCAAGAAGCGCTTGGTTTATAGTCGTCAGCCCGACTTTCCTGGTCTTTTACACTGGCTCGATCAATGCCACTTTCTCCATATTCCGCACTTCATTGCCAAAATAATGTTTCAACCGCTGGCCATTAACTTGGAAGGTTTGTCCGTCATGACAACTCAGTTCAATGGCTCCATAGGGATGCACTTTCACTACAGTGAACGGACCAGACCATATTGATTTCAACTTACCTGGAAATAATTTTAGACGAGAATTAAACAATAATACATGCTGTCCAGGCTCGAATTCTCTCTTCAGTAATAATTTGTCATGCCACTTTTTGGTATGTTCTTTGTAGAGCTTGGCATTTTCGTAAGAATGATTACGAAATTCTTCGATCTCATGCAACTGCAACAATCGCTCTTCTCCAGCAGCTTTCATATCAAAATTAAAATTTTTCACCACCCAATATGCTCGATGTTCTAACTCCACTGACAGATGACATGCTTTACCAAAGACCAACCTGTATGGAGACATGCCAATAGGAGTTTTGAACGCGGTTCGGTATGCCCATAGTGCATCATCCAACTTGATTACCCAATCCTTCCGGTTCGTGTTGACAGTCTTTTCCAGAATTTGCTTAATTTCCCGGTTGTATATTTCAGCTTGACCATTTTTTTGCGGATGGTATGCACATGCCACTTTATGCCTAACACCATATTTTTTCAGTAATGAATTAAAGATTTTATTGCAAAAATGCGCACCTTCATCACTGATTATGGCCCTTGGCGTTCCAAACCTCGTGAAAATATTTTTCTGCACAAACTTAAACACTACACGAGCATCATTAGTGGGGGTGGCGATTGTTTTCACCCATTTCAAAACATAATCAACAGCCAACAAAATATAAGATTGCTCAAAGGATATAGAAAATGGTCTCATAAAATCAATGCCCCACACATCGAATAATTCAACCTCTAAAATATTTGTGAGAGGTAATTCATGAAGCCTAGATATAGTTCCCATCCTTTGACATCTATCACATGATTTTAACAAGGTATAACCGTCTTTGAATAAAGTTGGCCAATAAAAACCAGACTGAAGTACCTTGGCGGCTGTCCGTGAGGCGCCAAAGTGACCACCATACGGCGCAGAGTGACATTGTTCCAAAATTTCTTTTGCTTCAACTTCATCTACGCATCTCCTTATCACTTGGTCCGAACACTTCTTGTACACAAACGGATCATCCCACATATAAAACTTGACATCATGGAAAAATTTCTTCCTTTGGTGATGATTAAGATCTGGAGGCAAAACACCACAAGAAAAAAAATTAGCAAAGTCAGAAAACCAAGGAAGTTTAGAATTTACCTAAAAAAGATGCTCATCAGGAAATTGCTCCTTGATGAGTTCATATTCAGCTTTTCCTTCCAACTCCAAGCGAGACAGATGATCCGCCACTAAATTTTCACTCCCTTTCTTGTCTCTAATTTCAAAGTCAAACTCTTGTAGTAAGAGTATTCACCGAATCAATCTTGGCTTGACATCCTTTTTGGCAAAGACATAACGAATAGCTGCATGGTCAGTATAAACAATTACTTTAGAGCCAATAAGATAGGACCTGAATTTGTCGAAAGAAAACACCACAGCCAACATCTCTTTTTCAGTAGTAGTGTAATTTTGTTGGGCTCCGTCAAGAGTGCGGCTGGCGTAGTAAATCGCCCGAAACATCTTATCTGTTCTTTGTGTTGTAACATGCGTTCTCTGATCACACGGATGTGATACCCGGAGCAGCGAAAGTTTAAAAAATTTATTTTTCGATATGGAACGATTCCATATCGTGGGTATCAAATCCTAACGATTAAAATCTTGCAAGTAAAAATATAAATACACAATTAAATATTTATACCTCTTAAAGCTAAGGCTTGATTATGGACTCCAACAAAATTTAATCTGCTCTTCTTGTAAATCCCGGGAACCGATGACTATCACGATCAACCTCCGGAATTAAGTCCACGAATAGAAAACTAAAACCCTCTGATTGATTGCACTAGAAATCAATTAGATGTTTATCGAAGAGAATAAACAGATTTGATCTGTCAATTCGGAATGTAATTTTTCACAAAAATTACAGACTGAATTATCTCAAAAAGGAGTAGAGGATTTTCAAAAAATCCTCTTGAAAATATATGTGTGTAATTCGAAAATTGCAAGACTGAAAGCTTATGATTTTCGAACACTACATATGTATTTATAGATAATTTTTAGACTAGATTAAGTTATAATTGTATTAGGACTCTAACTCCTTAGGGCCCACAATCCATAACTTAAGCCCAACAAGCCAAGCCTGTTATTATAAAAATTAATATAAAATTTATCATGACTCCGATTGATAAACCGATTCACCAATGTGCACAGAAACCATTTCTGCACCTTTTAAAGTCAAGATAATTTTTATGAATCCGAATTCAGTGATTTTCAAAAATGTCCATCCCTATGTCATTTTAGGAAATTCCACTCCATTTAGTTAAGAAGTCCAACTTCTCTTTCATTAAATTTAACTCTTTAAATTTAACTATCTCAATGGGGTTTAGTAATCCATTACTTGTGTGACCCTTAATGGTTCAGGGATACAGCTAGCCGTGGGCTCACAACTCCTTGTGAATCGAAACAACAATTTCCAACTTACCCATCGAATCATGGTAAGAGCGCCTAGAAACATCGCCCCATGATTCCCTAGGTATCACTGATAGTGCCTGCAAGAACCAGTAGATTTTGGTTAGCGTACAGTACGGTCCCTTTATCCATATATCCCGATCGAATCAACAACCATTGGTGCATCGAGAGTCGTTCGAGATTCGATAACTATGCATTACATCTTGGAGATCAAATAGTGACATCGCATGTGTTACTAGGAAAACCGAGTAACCTAAAACACATCATGTACTCTGGCCAGAGATTCGTCACACTAATAGCTCCTCAGATCGCATAGGATATCCACACTCGCAAGTATGTGGTGAATCCTTGACAACAAAGCATCGACTCCTATATGTGTCATAACTGTACCCAATCCCGACACCTGATGACCCCAATAGAGTCGGTAAATGAGTCAAAGTACAGTACTAGCATATAGAGTCTCAATGATGTTTCAAGTAGTAAGGACTAATGGTGTACAACCAAAACCGCGGACTTATCCACTCAAATAATAATAACCACTTGGAAAGTCCGAATAGGGTAGTTCGATCATTCATCATATGAATATCCATTTGCATGCTTTGAACATCTCCATGTCTATTACCAATGAAACGTGGTACTTGGCATCACAAATGCTAGTCTCAATCTCGAGCGATCCTTATCCTTATTAGCGAACGGCTCAATTGACTAGGAACTGTTTAGAATATACAGTGACTATAAGATGTGTTTCATAATAGTGATCTCTCTTTACTCACTATCTCATCTTACTTACACTATAGTATATTCAAGGTCTTTATCAAAACAACAATAGTATATCACAATATAACAATATGAAGAAAGACAAAAAAAATTCCATTAATGAATGTAAATTATATTAAACAAAGATTGTTTGTACATAGAGTCATAAAAGCCCTTAGCCACAAGTTGGCTAACCGGGCACCTACTCTTTCAATCTCCCACTTGCCCTAAAGCCAACTAGTCATACTACGTAATCCCATTGCTTCGAGATGTTTGTCAAACAATGGTCCTGGCAAGGGCTTAGTAAGTGGATCAGCGATATTGTCTGTAGAGGCCACTCTCTCGAAAGTGATGTCTCCTCTTTCCACAATCTCCCGGATGATGTGGTATTTCCTCAGTACGTTTTTGGATCTTTGATGAGACCTTGGTTCTTTTGCCTGAGCAACGACACCAGTGTTGTCGCAGTACACCGGAACTGGACCAACAACTTCAGGAATTATGCCCAACTCTTGGATGAAATTTCTCATCCAAACGGCCTCTTTAGCAGCAGCTGATGCTGCAATGTATTCTGCCTCAGTGGTGGAATCCGCTGTGGTATCATGCTTGGAACTCTTCCAAGAGACAGCACCGTCATTGAGCATGAATACAAATCCAGAGGTTGACTTCGAGTCATCCACGTCGCTTTGGAAGCTAGAGTCGGTATAGCCTTCCAATTTCAATTCTCTTCCTCCATAAACCATGAATATATTCTTAGTCCTTCTCAAGTACTTAAGAATATCCTTCACGGCTTTCCAATGCATTTGACCGGGGTTGGCCTGATATCTTCTCGTGACACTCAGAGCAAAGGCTACATCCGGTTTGGTAGATATCATCCCATACATAATACTACCTATGGCTGACGCATATGGTATGTGTGTCATTTTCTCTATCTCTTCGTCAGTCTTGGGACACATAGACTTGGATAGAGAAACTCCATGACACATAGGTAGATGTCCTCTCTTGGACTCATCCATAGAAAACCTTCTCAATATGGTGTCGATGTAGGTTGCTTGAGTGAGTCCTATCATTCTCTTAGATCTATCTCTATAGATCTGTATCCCTAGAATATAGGAGGCCTCACCCAAATCCTTCATCGAGAATCTACCTGATAACCATATCTTTGTTGACTGCAACATCCATACGTCATTTCCAATGAGTAGGATGTCATCAACATAAAGCACTAAGAACGTCACCGCATCCTTAACTACTTTCTTGTACACGCACGGTTCCTCCGGGTTTTTGATGAAACCAAAGTCCTTTATTGTTTCATCAAATTTCTGGTTCCAACTTCTTGATGCTTGTATGAGACCATAAATTGATCTCTGAAGCTTGCATACCTTATGCTCTCTTCCCATGGATGTGAGTCCCTCGGGCTGCATCATATAGATTTCTTCCTTAATGTTTCCATTAAAAAATGCAGTCTTCACATCCATTTGCCATATCTCATAGTCATACCATGCTGCTATGGCAATAAGGATTCTTATGGACTTGAACATTGCGACTGGTGAAGAGGTTTAATCATAGTCAACTCCTTGTCTTTGAGTATAACCTTTTGCTACCAATCGTGCCTTGTAGGTTAGTACCTTGCCATCAGGCCCAAGTTTTTCCTTGTAGATCCATTTACACCCTATTGGAACAATTCCATCGGGAGGATCTACTAAAGACCAAACTTGGTTTGTATGCCTCGAGTCTATTTCCTACTGCATAGCATCAAGACATAAATTCGAATCCGCATCAAAAATTGCTTCCTTGAAGTTTCTTGGATCATATCCAATGTCGGGTTCACTTTGATCCCCTTCAAGAAGAATACCATATCGAATAGGAGGTCTAGAAGTCCTCTCGGATCTCCTAGGTGTAGGCATGTCCACTGAAGGTTCTTGAGGTGTGGGATCGTTATTTTGTATCTCGGGTTCTTTTCGAATTTCTTTGAGTTCCATCATCTTGCCTTTCTTATCTAATAAGAACTCCTTTTCTATGAAGGTGGCATTCCTCGAAACAAACACTTTTGTTTCAGTAGGATGATAAAAATAATATCCGATTGAATTCTTCGGATATCCTACAAAATAACATAAGGTGGATCGACTACCCAACTTATCTCCCACTGTCTGCTTCACATAAGCAGGACATCCTCAAATCCTCAAGTACGAATACTTAGGAGCTTTGCCATTCCATAACTCGTATGGAGTTTTATTCACTGCTTTGGTGTGAACATTGTTCAACAATAATATCGTCGTTTCAAGTGCATAGCCCCAAAACGAAGGAGGGAGCTCAGTGAAGCTCATCATAGATCGAACCATGTCCAACAAAGTTCGATTGCGATGCTTCGAGACATCATTCAGCTGAGGTGTCATTGGAGGAGTCCACTGAGAGAGAATCTCATTCTCTTTTAGATAGCTCAAAAACTCGGTACTTAAGTATTCTCCACCTCGATCCGATCGAAGTGCTTTAATACTTCAACCTTGTTTGTTTTCTACTTCAGCCTTGAATTCTTTGAACTTTTCAAATGATTCAGACTTATATTTCATTAAATATAAATACCCATACCTAGAATAATCATCAGTAAAGGTAATGAAGTAGGTGTGGCAAAATTTAGTACCGATACTAAATGGTCCACAAACATCTGTATGGATCAAATCCAACAGGTTTTGACTACGCTCAGGCTTCCCTTTGAAAGGAGATTTAGTCATTTTTCCTTTTAGGCAGGACTCATAAGTAGGTAGAGAGTTAATATCAGACATATCAAACATGCCCTCTCCCACTAGCTTGTTCATCCTCCTTGAGGAAATATGACCTAGCCTAGCATGTCAAAGGTTTGCCGGGTTTTGACTATCGTTTTTCCTTTTATTTGTTGTTTCCGGTTTATCAATATAATCAACTGGAACGTCTTTTAATTTTAAGTTATATAGATCGTTTTTAAATTGTCCATTTCAAATCAAACATTCATTCTTGTAAATATTGCAAATCTCATTCGCAAAATTGCAAGAAAGATCTTCTCTATCAAGAATAGAAATAGAAATAATGTTTTAATGAAATCTTGGTACAAATAAAAAACATCTCTTTCAAAATATAGCTTAAAATCGTTTTGCAAAATTAAACGAATGTTTCCCATAGCTTTGGATTCAACTCTGGAACCATTCCTGAGCCTTAACTAGGTCTCACCCATCCTTAGCCTATTACTTCTTGTCATCATCTGCAACTCATTGCAAATGTGAGATCTACATCTGGTATCCAATACCCAAGAAGTATTATTAAGTGAAACATTTATAAAATATATCCTCTGCAGTTCGTAACTACTCGATATATATTCTTTGCAGTTGTGCTTTCAGTAACCGGGTTACTTGCAGTGATGGCAAACTTCTTTAGACTTGTCTATTTTTGCATGTAACATTTGGCCTTGAGATCATGGTCCAACCATTTCTCTAGTTTGGCCAACCTTTCCGAATAGTTTGCGCCAAAAAGTTTATTTTGTTCGAGAATTGAAACATGTGGATTACGAAGATTCATCATAATGATATACTGAGATGAAACAGACAATAATCAGTGATTGTTTAATTAATTTACTAAGACATAAAATATGGCGAGATTTAATTTTATGAATTTCACTCCCACTATTTTAACGATTTCACTACCCTCTAGTCAAAATGGGAAACTTGTTTCCTTAGTGGGAACATGGAGTCCAATTGACAAACTATAGTCCTGAATAATATCAGCCAACCATAATTTTCAAAAGGTAGAGCCCAATTGCTTCCAAAGCAACCCCCATGTTTTTACCTCATGTCCAATAAGGGCCCAATAATATGACGCCGTTTAATGTGACATGTCAAGATGACCCATCAATATTAAGTTATGATGGACGGTCGCCATGTGGATACCCAATAATATGAGCCAATCCCATGGGAGTTCCACCCAACTTACAACATGTGTCGATCCAATGTACAACTTTCCGACGAACGGGCCCCCCCAATAATATGAGCCAGACCGTGCCCGCGGGTAGCATCTCATACATTGATCGTTGATGGAAGGTAGGAACATTTAAACAATATTTAAATTTCCTTTTGTTTATCTTGATATCAATTTTAAATCATATTTAAAATGAGGGATTTTTAATTTTGAAAATTCGTCTCATCTTTTAAAGTTTGTATGCTTGCGGGATTCATACAATTTAGTCTAAACATGCATACAATAATAATATCATATATTATTTAAAGGATGATCGATCCCAATCACTAATCGACCCGTGGTTGCCAATCACGAGTCTAAGTCCAATCCTAGGTGATATGCAAGTATGCAATGAAATCCTATTACATTGAGCTTCCAATTTACATTTCTTTGGTCTTTATTGTCTGCTGGTCCCACCTTTGTCTTCAAATCTTTATATCCCACTAAGTCTAATAAATTTACAATAAATTTCGATTACAAGTAGGGGATACATATTTAAGGGTGGGAACGAGCCATAAACCAGGCCCACTTTTTATTACAAATGACAATTCAAATTGGGCTATAAACCAAGCCCATTAATAAAACCCAACAACTATAAAACCAAATGTAAATAACCTAACATAAACCTACCAAATTGGTCATGGCAATCGATCATCCTTTTATCCAATAATTAAATAATTGTATAACATGCAATGACATCATAATTAAAAAGATAAAATCAAATTTTATCTTATCCTTTCATAAGATCATATCTTATCATCAATTGTACCAAAATAATTAATTTTATAAAATCTAATTTAACGGATAAAATTTATAAATTTTCAAAAAATTCAAATTTATCCAAAAATCAATTTTAAAAATTTCGGACTCAAACAATTTGACCCGACGCCTCGTGGACCAATCAAAAACAATTTTCGATCGGACCAAAAACTAAAATTTCAAAAATTTAAAATTTTGGAAAAAATAAAAAAAAATTTAATTTTTCGGGCTGCCCGGGACGTTCTCGGGCAGCCCCGCCCCCACGTGGGGTATAGGGCAGCCCCTTGGCTGCCTTGGGCTGCAACGATTACTGCCCGTTGGGCAGCGATAATGCTGCCCTGGGCAGCAACGATTGCTGCCCTTTTAGGCAGCGATCATGCTGCCCTGGGAAGCAACGATTGCTGCCCTTTTGGGCAACGATCTCGCTGCCCCTGGGCAGCAACGATTGCTGCCTCTGGGCAGCGATCATGCTGCCCTGGGCAGCAACAATTGATGCCCTTTTGGGCAGCGATCTCGCTGCCCCGTTGCCCTGTTCAAATTTAATTTTAAAAATTTTCTGTTTTGTTTCAAAAATCAAGGCTAAAAATTTTGTACAATCGATTAATTTTAATCGTTTGATCAAAGTTTACGACCTGGCTCTAATACCACTGTTGTAACATGCGTTCTCTGATCACACGGATGTGATACCCGGAGCAGCGGAAATTTAAAAAATTTATTTTTCGATATGGAACGATTCCATATCGTGGGTATCAAATCCTAACGATTAAAATCTTGCAAGTAAAAATATAAATACACAATTAAATATTTTTACCTCTTCAAGCTTAGGCTTGATTATGGACTCCAACAGAATTTAATCTGCTCTTCTTGTAAATCCCGAGAACCGATGACTATCACGATCAACCTCCGGAATTAAGTCCACGAATAGAAAACTAAAACCCTCTGATTGATTGCACTAGAAATCAATCAGATGTTTATCGAAGAGAATAAACAGATTTGATCTGTCAATTCAGAATGTAATTTTTCACAAAAATTACAGACTGAATTATCTCAAAAAGGAGTAAAGGATTATCGAAAAATCCTCTTGAAAATATATGTGTGTAATTCGAAAATTTCAAGACTGAAAGCTTATGATTTTTGAACACTACACATGTATTTATAGATAATTTCTAGACTAGATTAAGTTATAATTGTATTAGGACTCTAACTCCTTAGAGCCCACAATCCATAACTTAAGCCCAACAAGCCAAGCCTGTTATTATAGAAATTAATATAAAATTTATCATGACTCTGATTGATAAACCGATTTCACCAATGTGCACAGAAATCATTTCTGCACCTTTTAAAGTCAAGATAATTTTTATGAATCCGAATTCAGTGATTTCCAAAAATGTCCATCCCTATGTCATTTTAGGAAATTCCACTCCCTTTAGTTAAGAAGTCCAACTTCTCTTTCATTAAATTTAACTCTTTAAATTTAACTATCTCAACGGGGTTTAGTAATCCATTACTTGTGTGACCCTCAATGGTTCAGGGATACAGCTAGCCGTGGGCTCACAACTCCTTGTGACTCGAAACAACAATTTCCGACTTACCCATCGAATCATGGTAAGAGCGCCTAGAAACATCGCCCCATGATTCCCTAGGTATCACTGATAGTGCCTGCAAGAACCAGTAGATTTTGGTTAGCGTACAGTACGGTCCCTTCATCCATATATCCCGATCGAATCAACAACCATTGGTGCATCGAGAGTCGTTCGAGATTCGATAACTATGCATTACATCTTGGAGATCAAATAGTGACATCGCATGTGTTAATAGGAAAACCGAGTAACCTCAAACACATCATGTACTCTGCCAGAGATTCGTCACACTAATATCTCCTCAGATCGCATAGGATATCCACACTCGCAAGTATGTGGTGAATCCTTGACAACAAAGCATCGACTCCTATATGTATCATAATTGTACCCAATCCCGACACCTGATGACCCCAATAGAGTCGGTAAATGAGTCAAAGTACAGTACTAGCATATAGAGTCTCAATGATGTTTCAAGTATTAAGGACTAATGGTGTACAACCAAAACCGCGGACTTATCCACTCAAATAATAATAACCACTTGGAAAGTCCGAATAGGGTAGTTCGATCATTCATCATATGAATATCCATTTGCATGCTTTGAACATCTCCATGTCCATTACCAATGAAACGTGGTACTTGGCATCACAAATGCTAATCTCAATCTCGAGCGATCCTTATCCTTATTAGCGGACGACTCAATTGACTAGGAACTGTTTAGAATATACAGTGACTATAAGATGTGTTTCATAATAGTGATCTCTCTTTATTCACTATCTCATCTTACTTACACTATAGTATATTCAAGGTCTTTATCAAAACAACAATAGTATATCACAATATAACAATATGAAGAAAGACAAAAAAAATGCCATTAATGAATGTAAATTATATTAAACAAAAATTATTTATACATAGATTCATAAAAGCCCTTAGCCACAAGTTGGCTAACCGGGCACCCACTCTTTCACTTTGCCCCAAAACTGCTCCCACAGCATAATCGCTGGCATCACACATCACTTCAAACGGCTCTTTCCAATCAGGCACAATCATAATAGGCGCAGAAATTAAGGCCTCCTTGATCTTTGTGAATGCCTGCAAACACGCATCATCAAAAATAAAAGATATATCTTTTTCTAATAAATTACACAAAGATTTAGTAATTTTAGAAAAATCTCTAATAAAGCGACGATAAAACCCGGCGTGTCCCAAGAAAATTCTATTGGCTTTCACATTATTTGGCGGTGGAAGCTTTTCAATTGCAATCACTATTGCTCGATCCACCTCCAGCCCATTAAATGACACTTTATGCCCAATTACGATGCCTTCTTGCACCATGAAGTGACATTTTTCCCAATTAAGCACTAGATTTTTCTCTTGACAACGCTGCAAAACAAGGGTCAGATTGTGCAAACAATGATCAAAAGAAGACCCAAACACAGAAAAATCATCCATAAAAATTTCCATAACTTCTTCCACCATGTCAAAAAAAATTGCCATAATGCACCGCTGAAAAGTAGCCGGTGCATTACACAAACCAAATGGCATTCTCCTAAAAGCATAAGTACCATAGGGACATGTGAAAGTTGTTTTCTCTTGATCCTCTGGCGCTATAGCAATTTAATTGTAGCCAGAATAGCCATCTAAAAAATAGTAATGTTTATAACCTGCCAACCTGTCAAGCATCTGATCAATAAAAGGAAGATAAAAATGATCTTTTCTAGTAGCCTTATTCAACCTTCTATAATCAATGCAAACTCTCCAACCAGTAACAGTACGAGTCGAAATCAACTCGTTTTTCTCATTTTTTACCACAGTCATACCTCCTTTTTTCGGCACAACCTGTACTGGCGACACCCAAGAACTGTCAGATATAACATAAATAATACCAGCATTCAATAATTTCAACACTTCAGCTTTTACCACTTTTTTCATCGCAGGATTTAACCTCCTTTGATGATCAACATAGGGACTATATGACTCCTTCATTAAAATCTTATGCATGCAAATATTGGGACTAATTCCCTTGATATCAGAAATTGACCAACCCAAAGCAGATTTAAATTTTCTCAAAACTCTTAATAATTTATCCTTTTCATCATGAGTAAAAGAGGATGAAATAATCACCGGTTTAGTCAAATTTTCTCCCAAAAATGCATAACATAAATGACCAGGAAGTTCTTTCAATTCGGAAGTAGAAGAAACTGGTACCTCTTTTTCGACTTCCTCAGACAATGCTTTAATTTTGTCTTGGCCATCTTTTTCCTTTGACAAACTTTCAAGAGCAAGAATTTGCTCTCTAAGTTCCCAATCATCCCCTTCAAATTGGGTTATGGAATTAATTAAGCACCTCGCCAAAGCGTCCTCCAATTCCAATCCTGCATAAAAATTATTCTCATAATAATTAGATAAATCAATGCGATTACAAGAATGTACCTCATCTTGGTATTTCATGGTTTTATAGATATTGAAGGTGACAACTTCACCACCAACTCGTAGAGTTAATTCACCCTCCTGCACATCAATTAACGCTCTGCCAGTCGCCAAGAATGGTCTTTCCAAAATTAAAGGGACATCTTGATCTTCTTCCATATCAAGCACTACAAAGTCAGCAGAAAAAATAAACTTATCTACTTTTACCAAGACGTCTTCCACAACTCCTCGAGGATATGTCAAAGAACGGTCAGCCAACTACAGAGTAATCTTGGTTGGTTTCACCTCGCCAAGCTCCAAAGACCTGAAAATAGACAAATGTATTAAATTAATACTTGCACCTAAATCACATAATGCCCTATTAATAGTCGCACCACCAATAATACAAGGAATAGTAAAACTCCCTGGATCTTTCAATTTCTATGGTAGTTTCTTTTGCAGGATGGCGCTGCACTCTTCTGTCAACTTCACTGTTTTGAACTCTTCAAGCTTTCTCTTTCTCGCCATCACATCCTTCATGAATTTAGCATAATGCGGCATCTGCTCCAAAGCATCAGCGAATGAAATATTTATATGGATTTTCTTGAAGATGTCAAGAAACTTAGAAAATTTCTCATCCAACGTTTTCTTCTTGAACCGCTGAGGATATGGCAGAATAGCTTTTGGCACAGGTGGTTTCTCGGGCACAACTGCAGACTTGCTAGAATTTTTGCCACTTCTAACTTCTTCATCATCCACTGCCCTTGGGTTATCAGTCCCAAGTTCTTTACCACTTCTAAGAGTAAAAGCCTTGCACTGCTCCCTTGGATTAACCTCAGTATTGCTAGGAAACACACCTCTCTGCTATTATTCAATGCATTTGCCAGTTGACCAATTTGTGTTTCAAGATTTTTTATAGAAGCGCTCACATTGGTCAAGTGCGTCTATATACTATCCAGCTTATTCTCATTCCTCTTAAATTTTGTGGAAGACTCTGAAATAAAATTACTCACCAAATCTTCCAAAGGTGCCTTACCCTCACCATTTTGAGTATTGAACCCCGGTGGAGGATTCAACACATTATTATTGTTTGCATAGGAAAAATTCTCATGACTACGCAAACTAGGATGATACTGATTAGGTACAGGATTACCTCGATAATTGTTGTAATTCATGTTGTTCACGTATTGAGCTTGCTCCATACTCTCAAATCCATCAGCAAAATTTATGGCAGTCGCCAGTGATGTTGTCTCAGAAGAACTTTGATTACCTTTTGTCAGTGCAGCCAACTGTGTAGAAATAGTAGCCATCTGAGCAGTCAAAGCAATGAATGCATCAACCTCATGAATTCCAGCAAGCTTCCTTATTGCAGACCTCTCACTCGGCCACTGATAACTGTTAATAGTCATTTGCTCAAGCATCTCATAAGCCTATTCAGGAAATTTAGAAAATATTGAACCTCCAGCTGCAGCATCCACAGAAATCCTTGTTGGGCCATGCAAACCATTGTAGAATAATTCGATATGTTCCCAATCTGAAAAATTATGGTTTGGACACTTCCTAAGCAACTCCTTGTACCGCTCCCAAGCTTCATACAGTAGCTCAAAATCTTGCTGTTTGAAAGTAGTGATCTCAATTTTCAGCTGGGTAGACTTGGCAGGAGGAAAGTACTTAGCCAGAAATTTAGATGCCATGTCTTCCCATGTAGTGATACTCCCAAGAGGTAAAGACTGCAACCAACTATGAGCATTGTCTCTAAGAGAGAACGGGAACAATCGTAATCTGATGGTGTCCTCAGTAACACCATGAATCTTTACTGTGTCAGCAATCTCCAGAAAAGTGCGCAGATGAAAGTTTGGATCTTCAGTAGCTGCACCCCTAAACTGATTCTGCTGCACCATATTAATTAGAGCTGGCTTCAACTCAAAATTATTTGCTGTGATATTCTGCCGAGCTATCCCAGAATAATGAGTATTGATCACCGGTCGAAAGTGATCTCTGATAGGCACCAGAGCATTATTAACAACTCGTTCTCTTTCTCTTTCTCTTTTTTCGGCCATTTGTTGCAACTCTTCTCTTCTAGCTTTTCGCAAAGCTTTAGCAGTTTTCTCAATTTTCGGATCAAAGAGCAGTGAGTCGTAACTTTGGCTTTTTCGCATAAACTGCATAGACAAGAAAAATTTTAAATTAGAACCAACAAAATAAAATAAAATGCTCTAAATCAAAATTAAGACTAATTAGCACAATTTAATATAAATCAAATAAAATTACATCCCCGGCAACGATGCCAAAAACTTGTTGCGTGTTTTTTGCTCGCAAGCGCACGACGTCAAGTTATAATATAGGAATTGAAGTCCAGATCGATCCCATAGAGAATGTGATAAGTGCATTTTATGCACTTAATTTATATATGATTTGACTTGGATTTTGTGATGTATCGAGTGAATATTATGCGTATTTGTTATTGTTTTTGTGAGTTGCAAGGATTTGAAGAAAAGTAGCAAGAAGAAGCGGAAAGCCGAATTACGGGATAGCAAACTTCAGAAAATTACTGGGAATGTTACAGAGATTCAAATCCAATCTCTACCGTTCAAATTGAATTTTAGGATGTGTTAAAATTTCTATCAAAATTTCAGCTCGATCCGACGGCTAGAACTTAAGTTATGATTTTTACAAAACTGCTGCGCAGATGGTGAAATGGAAGAACAAGTAGCGCCCCAGCTCTAGTTTTCCAGCACTCTAGTGCCCGTAAATTCATGTCTAGAGCACCCCAGCGCTGTCTTTTGAGAGCTCCAGCGCTAGACGTTTATCATTGAAAAATAAAATACGAAACTTGAGCGCCCTAACGCCGAATTATTAGCGCTCCAGCGCTGCGCAGTCTCAAAAAATATGGAAAGTCTTTAATCGAGTTTTAAAAGGGATTTTATGACTTATTTTGGAGGATACGAGGGTTTAGAGAATTTTCAAGAGTATAAGACGGCTATTGAGAGTTTTGAAGTGCATAAGAGCTCGAGAATTTGGTACGAAGACTGAAGACGGCGGCATCCGGCGACGGAGAAGCTTCATTCTAATTCGTTCTAGTTTCTCTTTGAACTCTACTTTTCTTAGTTTATGGATTGTTGGAAAAACATGTCTTATTTTATTTTGAATTGCGTTATGAACTAATTTCTTAGTCTAGAGGTAGAAGGATCTTGACTGAAAACCATGATTGAGATATTTTGATTTATATATTTGAATTCTTCACACAGTTTATTTTTGTTTTCCTTATTTTAATGCTTTCAATTTACTGGTCATAGATTGAATGATAATTTATTTAGAATCTATCACTCGAGAGAGGAGATTTTGAATACGACATAGGAAAATACATCTTTGATGTTTATATTGTTCGAGAGGCATATAACTCCATAGAAGTCATTAGAAGAATTATTGTGCTATTTACCGAATTTAATAATTGAACTTTGATAGAGATATTGAGTTTGTTATTGAATACGAATTTCTGCTTGACACTCGAGAGAGGTAGTAGAAAATAATAGGGATTCTTGGCTAATAAATTAAAAGAATTGATAATTAAACAATCATTAGAAATAAATTGTGGTGGACCGTCAAGTGAAGTCGAACCTCTAGCATTCATCGTTTATTGAATTTTCGTCTCGTGAACTCATGGTTATTTAATTTTATTTCTTGCAAATTTTAGTTTTATAAAAATCAAACCACTTTCGTAGCTCTACATAGAATTAGGATTTTATTAGTTGCAAATATTTGATATAATATCATTTATTCATTCTCCATGGGATCGACTTGGACTTAATTCCTATATTATAACTTGATATCGTGCGCTTGCGAGCGAAAAACACGCAACAAGTTTTTGGCGCCGTTGCCGGGAAATGAATTTTATTTGATTTATATTAAATTGTGCTAATTGGTCTTAATTTTGATTTAGAGCATTTTATTTTATTTTGTTGGTTCTAATTTTAAATCTTTCCTTTCTATGCAGTTTATACGAAAAAGCCAAAGTTACGAATCACTGCTCTTTGATCCGGAAATCGAGAAAACGGCTACTGCTTTGAGAAAAGCTAGAATAGAAGAGTTGCAACAAATGACTGAAGAAAGGGAAAGAGCTGTCAATAATGCTGCAGTGCCGATCAGAGATCACTTTCGACCAGTGATTAATACTCATTATTCTGGGATAGCTCGGTAGAATATCACGACAAATAATTTTGAGTTGAAGCTAGCTCTGATTAATATGGTGCAGCAGAATCAGTTCAGGGGTGCAGCTACTGAAGATCCAAATCTGCATCTGCGTACTTTTTTGGAGATTGATGACACGGTGAAGATTCATGGTGTTACTGAGGACACCATCAGACTACGATTGTTCCCATTCTCTCTTAGGGACAATGCTCGTAGTTGGTTGCAGTCACTACCTCTTGGGAGTATCACTATATGGGAAGACATGGCATCCAAATTTTTGGCTAAGTACTTTCCTCCTGCCAAGTCTGCCCAGCTGAAAATTGAGATCACTACTTTCAAACAGCAAGATTTTGAGCAGCTTTATGAAGCTTGGGAGCGGTACAAGGAGTTGTTTAGGAAGTGTCCAAATCATAATTTTTCGGATTGGGAACAGATTGAGTTATTCTACAATGGTTTGAATGGCCCAACGAGGATTTCTGTGGATGCTGCAGCTGGAGGTCCAATATTTTCTAAATTTCCTGAACAGTCTTATGAGATGCTTGAGCAAATGACTGTTAACAGTTATCAGTGGCCGAGTGAGAGATCTGCGATAAGGAAGTCTGCTAGAATTCATGAGGTTGATGCGTTCACTGCTTTGACTACTCAGATGGCTACTATTTCTACACAGTTGGCTGCATTGACCAAAGTCAATCAAGTTTCTATTAAGACAGCATCGCTGGCGACTGCCGTAAATTCTGCTGATGGATTTGAGAATGTGGAGCAAGCTCAAAATGTGAACAACAGAAATTACAACAACTATCGAGGTAATCCTGTACCCAATCAATATCATCCTAGTTTGCGTAATCATGAGAATTTTTCGTATGCAAATAATAATAATGTGTTGAATCCTCCTCCGGGATACAATATAAATAAAGGTGAGGGTAAGCCTCCTTTGAAGGATGTTGTTAATGCTTTTGTGTAGGAATCGAGCAAGAGGATGGCGAGGACTGAGACTCGCTTTGACATCTTAGAGACGCATGTGGCCAACATGGGTGCTGTATTGCAATCCATGGAGACTAGCATTGGGCAGTTGGCGAAAGCACTTAAAGATAATAACAGAGGTCAATTCCCAAGTAATACTGAGGTGAATCCCAAAGAGCAGTGTAATGCTATCACATTGAGGATTGGGAAGCAGGTGGATAATGAAAAGGGCAAATATGAGAGCAAGACGTCTGAAAAAGTTGCAGTTGACGAGAAGAAGGTCGAGGAGAAAGAGTCTGGACCTGAGCAGAAAACGATGTACAAACCTCCTCTTCCATACCCCCAAAGGTTCAAGAAGAAGGCAGTGGACGAGCAGTTCTCAAAATTCTTGGATATTTTCAAGAAGATACATATCAACATCCCTTTTGCTGATGCTTTGGCACAAATGCCGAATTATGCGAAGTTTATTAAAGAGGTGATGTCCAAGAAAAGGAGGCTGCAAGAGAATGAGGTGGTGAGCTTAACTGAAGAATGTAGTGCTGTGCTCCAAAAGAAGATGCCACAAAAGCTTAAGGATCCAGGAAGTTTTACTATTCCTTGCACTATTGGTTCTTCTCATTTTAATAATGCACTTTGCGATATAGGAGCTAGCTTTAATCTGATGCCTTTGTCTGTTTTCAGGAGCTTAGGACTTGGCGAGGTGAAGGCCACAATGATCGCATTGCAGCTAGCTGATAGATCTATCACATATCCGCTTGGAATCATTGAAGATGTTTTGGTAAAAATAGATAAATTTATTTTTTCGGCGGATTTTGTTGTGCTAGATATGGAGGAGGATGCAAATATGCCACTAATATTGGGGAGACCTTTCTTGGCCACTGCTGATGCCAAGATTGAGGTGAAGAATGGTGAGTTGTCGATGGGTGTGGACGGAGAAAGAGTTATTTTTAACATATTCAAGAAATCAAGTAATCCACCCATCGAGGAATTATGCATGATTGAGCGAGTTGTGAAGCTGGATGGCCATCCCAAACTTGTTCATGAGGTAGATTCAAAGAAGAATGATCCGAAGGTGCCAAAGAAGAAGAAGAAAACGAAGAAGAAATCAAAGTTTAAAGGTTGTTGAATATATTTGGAGGGTGAAAGCGAAAGGGAAGACCCTCAACAAAGCGGAACCGGGCTAGAATTGGAATAAAGTCGGGCTATAGACTATAAACTAAGCGCTTCTTGGGAGGCAACTCAAGCTAGTTGTTTTTTGCGTTTTTTTATTTTCTTTTAGTTGTTTTTGTTTTTATTTTTATCATGAGGAAACTAGACATTAATAATGATTTTGAATTGTATAGGTTAAAAAGTATGGAGCTGAAAGAGTTTAGGAGCCACCCCTGATGAAGAGTTTTGAGTGATTAAGATGGTGCCGAGTACTGACGCTTGGTGCCTAAGGTATGTGTCCCTTGTTTTTAATGAATACTGTACATTGAGGACAATGCACAATTTAAGTTTGGGGGGGGGGGGGGAGGTGTTTAAAAATTGTGAAAATTTGAAATTTTTTATGAGTTAGTTGGAGTTGAATGCATGATATTGTAATTGTGTTGGCCTATGATGAAAATAAATTTTGTGTGCTGAAAAAGTTTATGTTAGCTATATTTAATCTTGAGTTCTCACATTTATGCACGAATACCATGATTTTCGATACTCCTAGCAATTAGAAAAAAAATTATGTGGATTTGTGATGTGGATTAGAGGATTTGATTCTTAACTCTTGTGATTTTTATTTGAAACTGAGGTAGATTTTTAAGATCACAGAAGTGATTTAGGCGTTTTTTTTTCGAATCTATTGAGTTTTTTTAGCCATTCTATATTCATGAAAAATCCAAAACAAATTGAGTAGCTAAAAAGTTCAAAGAAAAGTAAAGGCGGAGAAAGTAAGGTGAGGGGAGGCCTTGAAAAGAAAAAAAATGGATTGAAATTCTAGTCCAAATACAAGGCATAAAGATGGAGATGTATGAAGTAGAAGAAAGCCAAGACTAATGTCTGGCAATGCAAATAAAAAAAATTTAGCTACTCATAATCCTGCACAAATTGAAAATATTCAATTCCCTTTGCTTTGCATCATGAGTCCTTGTTTACATTGATATATATATGGATCATTATCTCCAGCTAGTTATACTTGAGCCTAATGTTAACCGAAAAAAGTCCTGTTGATCTGTGTGAGTAAAAGTTTAACTTGGTTGAGAGTATTTTGAAACTTGAGGGTGGAGTTAATGATTTTATGAAGCTTACGGATTGCATGATTTTACCGAAAGTTAGGTGGGTAGATGAGATTGGCAAATCACACACACACGAGAACTCTTGAGAAAATTATCCGACATGTGTATTAAATCTTGGAATGTATAAATTCGGAGGTCGGCAATATTGCTCATTATTAATTTGCTCGGGACTAGCAAAAGTCTAAGTTTGGGGGGATTTGATAAGTGCATTTTATGCACTTAATTTATATATGATTTGAATTGGATTTTGTGATGTATCGAGTGAATATTATGCGTATTTGTTGTTGTTTTTGTGAGTTGCAAGGATTTGAAGAAAAGTAGCAACAAGAAGCGGAAAGCCGAATTACGGGACAGCAAACTTCAGAAAATTACTGGGAATGTTACAGACATCCAAATCCGATCTCTACCATTCAAATTAAATTTTAGGATGTTTTAAATTTCTATCAAAATTTCAGCTTGATCCGACGGCTAGAACTTAAGTTATGATTTTTACAAAACTGCTGCGCAGATGGTGAAATGGAAGAACAAGTAGCGCCCCAGCTCTAGTTTTCCAGCGCTCCAGCGCCCGTAAATTCATGTCCAGAGCACCACAGCGCTGTCTTTTGAGCGCTCCAGCGCTAGACGTCCATCATTGAAAAATAAAATACGAAACTTGAGTGCCCCAGCGCCGAATTATTAGCGCTCCAGCACTGCGCAGTCTCCAAAAACATGGAAAGCCTTTAATCGAGTTTTAAAAGGGATTTTATGACTTATTTTGGAGGATACGAGGGTTTAGAGAGTTTTAAAGAGCATAAGACGGCTATTGAGAGTTTTGAAGTGCATAAGAGCTCGAGAATTTGGTATGAAGACTGAAGACGGCGGCATCCGGCGACGGAGAAGCTTCATTCTAATTCGTTCTCGTTTCTCTTTGAACTCTACTTTTCTTAGTTTATGGATTGTTGGAAAAACATGTCTTATTTTATTTTGAATTGTGTTATGAACTAATTTCTTAGTCTAGAGGTAGACGAATCTTGACTGGAAACCATGATTGAGATATTTTGATTTATATATTTGAATTCTTCTCACAGTTTATTTTTGTTTTCCTGATTTTAATGCTTTCAATTTACTGGCCATAGATTGAATGATAATTTATTTAGAATCTATCACTCGAGAGAGGAGATTTTGAATACGACATAGGAAAATACATCTTTGATGTTTATATTGTTCGAGAGGCATATAACTCCATAGAAGTCATTAGAAGAATTCTTGTGCTATTTATCGGATTTAATAATTGAACTTTGATAGAGATATTGAGTTTGTTATTGAATACGAATTTCTGCTTGACACTCGAGAGAGGTAGTAGAAAATAATAGGGATTCTTGGCTAATAAATTAGAAGAATTGATAATTAAACAATCATTAGAAATAAATTGTGGTGGAAAGTTAAGTGAAGTCGAACCTCTAGCATTCATCGCTTATTGAATTTTCGTCTCGTGAACTCGTGGTTATTTAATTTTATTTCTTGCAAATTTTAGTTTTATAAAAATCAAACCACTTTCGTAGCTCTACATAGAATTAGGATTTTATTAGTTGCAAATATTTGATATAATATCATTTATTCATTCTCCGTGGGATCGACTTGAATTTAATTCCTATATTATAACTTGATATCGTGCGCTTGCGAGCGAAAAACACGCAACAGAATGAATAAATGATATTATATCAAATAATTGCAACTAATATAATCCTAATCCTATGTAGAGCTACGAAATTGATTTGATTTTAATAAAACTAAAAATTGCAAGAAATAAAATTAATTACCCACGAGTTCACGAGACGAAAATTCAATAAGCGATGAATGCTAGAGGTTCGACTTCACTTGACTTTCCACCACAATTTATTTTTAATGATTATTCAATTATAAAATCTTCTAGTTTATTAGTCAAGAATCCCTATTATTTTCTACTACATCTCTCGAGTGTCAAGCAGAAATTTGTATTCAATATCAAACTCAATATCTCTATCTAAGTTGAACTATTAAATTCGGTAAAAGGCACGAGAATTCTTCTAATGACTTCTATGGAGTTATATGCCTCTCGAACAATATAAACACCAAAGATGTAATTTCCTATGTCGTATTCAAAATCCCCTCTCTCGAGTGATAGATTCTAAATAAAATATCATTCAATCTATGGTCAGTAAATTGAAAGCATTAAAATCAGGAAAACACAAATAAACTGTGCGAAGAATTCAAATATATAAATCAAAATATCTCAATCATGGTTTCCAGTCAAGATCCGTCTACCTCTAGACTAAGAAATTAGTTCATAATAAATTCAACGATCAAACAAAATATGTTTTTCAAACAATCCATAAAACTAAAAAAACAGAGTTCAAAAAGAAATTAGAACGAATTAGGATTAAGCTTTTCCGTCGCCGGATGCCGCCGTCTTCCATATTCGTACTGAGTTCTTGAGCTCTTGTTCTCAAAGTATTTCCAAAGCCAACTCGTTCCCTGCAAAGTTTCTCTATATCGGCGTCTCTGAACAATTTCTCTTTTTATATCTTGCTTCCAAGCCCAAAGAAAAGCCCACAATTAATTTCCGAAACAATCTGATCTCTTTCCCGAAATATGCAGATTTGCAAAAGTCTTCAGTTCCCCGCAGAAGCGCATAAAATAACGCAGATGCGCTTAACATTCTTTTTCCGATTCCCGCAGATGCGCATAAAATAACGCAGATGCGCGACTTCGTTTGTTCAAATCCCTGCCAATTACCGCTTCTGCATGATTTTTACAGCATATGCAGCTCTTTGGTTTCTTAAGTCTCTGGAATTTCTCGCAGATGCGCGAGATATAGCCGCATATGCGCCCCCGGCTTCTTCAAATCACTAACTCTCTGCCTCTTTCCGCATCTGCATGGTTTTTTACGGCATATGCGGTTCTTTTGTTTTCCAGACTTCTGCCTTTTGCTGTTTCTGCTTCAAAATCTCGTGCATATGCACAAAATTCTTCTTCCCTATAAATTCATCTTTTTTTTCGTCTCTAAATTCACCCATTCATGACTCTCCCTACATGCACATAAACAACAATGAAACCGCATAAAACTGCTCGAACAACACAAAATTCAATTAAAATCATAACCAAATTAAGTGCATAAAATGCACTTATCAATATGAGATGTGCTTACTGAGGGGGTACCGAATTGTGGAATCTAGGATTGTGTTGTGTTGCAATAGATGTAGTGACCCGCAATTAATTAAAGTAATTAAGTTCATAATTACTAAAAACTTGCGTAAATAACCCAAGATGGATCAAACGGTTCGAAGAGAAGTTCGGAGGATTCTAAGTGGTTCGAAAGTTCCGAAGCCAAGATCAGAGGCTCCGATCGGGATCGGAAGCTCTGTCGGCATGATCGGAAGGTCCGATCGGGATCAGGGCATACGTCATCATTTACGTCAGCAAGGTGACGTCATGGCTGACGTAATATCGGGGGATCGGACGCTCCGAAGATGGGATCGGAGGTTCCGATTCCGAACACGGTTCGGACGGTCCGAACTCCATTTATAAATAGAGGCGCGAGAAGTCATTTTCAATCGCACCAAGTTCCCTCTTCTCTCTATTTTCTAGGATTCTAACTTAGATCTAGGAATTTCTACACTTTCTATTGGGATTTCGGAAGTGGCATAGCGATCACGGCGTCGTAGCGGAGCTGTGGCCTAGTTTCGAGGATATCGACATCAAAGAGCTGACGACGGAACCATGTATAACTTTGGCTTCCTAAAAATATTTAAGAGTATGCAATAACTTAGTTAAGGCTTTTAGAGCTTAATTAATGATGCATGGATATTTGCATTGTAGTAGCAGTAGACTGGACTAGTAGGCGTGGTATCTAGACCAGTGGTGCTAGGAATTGCCTGCAATTGTTAGAGGTACGTAAGTACTGACCGAGATAGTCGGCATGATATATGTATGCTTATATGTTGCATTTGCATGTGCATGGTTTTACATGTTTTATTGCTTTAGCACATGCATGACTTTGACGTGAGACTGCATCCAGTACGATGTGAATATATTCCATTTCCATCGGTGATGAGTTACTCCTTATGGATTCGTGTTTGGGAACGCTCAGCCCCTGGTTTTGCTATCATTAGGAGCGACCACGACGGTGGAGTAGACGCTATAGTGGATAGGAGAATATACGAGTACCCCGCGGAGTCGCTCTCTTAGCACGGTACTGTGTATTCATGGTGCCCTGAGAAATTGTATTACTATGATTTTAAAATACATGTGTGTGCTGCATATTAGTTTATATATATCATTGCTTATGTATTGGGCGTAGTTGCTCACACCCCTGTGTTTGGGTATTGTGGTGTACCTTGTGGCGGGGCAGGTTTGAGGCTGGACGGTCCCGGCGGCTCTCAGCAGGATTGAGGATCCGAGAGAGTGGGGTTTAGAGGGTAGGGATTTGTTTACTCTGAACCTTCGATTTGGTTATATGAGAGTATTTATACACTTTTGTTATCGTCGGTTGTATTCTGCCGATTGGATTTGTTGTATTTTAAATTATCCGCTCCATACGCTTTAAGTATTTATTGCATGCACTTTATTAAACTTTGATTTGGTAGTGTATCCGGATATGGTCGCTACAATAGATGACAACAGTAATCCCTAAGATATGTAGGTTGTCTAGTGGGCCTGGATGACATATGAGTTGACCTCACTTTGTGATGGAAGGGTAGAATCAGTGGATGGCAACCTTGAATGGTCTACCATTGGTGGATCAGTGAAATGTTCATCTGTCTCAAGGAAATCTAAGAGGGTGTTTGACTAAACTTATTAAAAATAACTTATAAGATCTAAGAGCTTATAAGTTGGTTTAGGAGCTTATAAGTTGTCACGACTTATTTTAAAAATAAGCTGTTAAAGTGTTTGGATGAAATTATTTCAGTGTTTTGATGAACTTATTTTAAACAAATTAAAGATGTTGATGTGTTTTGCATTATAAGATTTTTTTATTGTCAAAATTATCAAAAAAATGTCTAATACTATTAATGTTATATAAAAATAGTTTTAAAATTTTATTATAAATATTAAACTTGTATTACAAAAAATAAAAATATTTCATATTTTAATTTAGAAAACTGATATAATTTGGAATTTTCAGTTTTAAAAAATATTTAATATTTAATAGGTCGAGGATATGACGGGGATTTATGTAAATATAGAAGGTTATTTTGGAGAAATAAAATATTAAAATAAGATCTCTATTAAAAAAATTAGGTTCACCCTAACTCTTTTAAAAACAACTTATAAGCTGTCAAACATCTTATTTTGACCGCTTATAAGCTATTTGACCAAATTATTGTCAAACAAACTGTAAGAGCTTATAAGCTGTTTTGTAGAGTTTATAAGTTCAGCCAAACACCCTCTAAGTCAGAGGATTAACTGCTGGTTTAGGGAGAACCATTGTTGGAAATGGATCAACTAATGCCTCGGAGTAAAATATTGTGAGAAATGGAAAAATAGACTCATGAAATACAAACATCAAGGATACAAATGTTTCTTTATGTGTGAGATCAAAAAGCTTATATCCCTTCATCCTCGGAGGATATGCTCTTGAAAGGAATTTTTCTCGATTGGCTGCAAGAGTGGATGCAAACGAGAGAATGAATATTATTGAAGAATTTGATGAATATGAATTTTTCTTAATGGATGAGAATCGTTAGGAGTTTATATACAATTAGCTTTAAATACTCTTTAAACTAACTAACTAACTGATTGAGTATAACTACTTATACTGATTTTAATTCTAATAAATAATAATAACTACCTTGTCATAGCGGATGGACAAAACTATCTCTTATATATCGTATGTCATTAAAACTATTTTAATGTTATAAAAGAAAGCAAGAAACTAACCAAAGAATATGCAAAAGAAATAAGTAATTCAATATATCAAAAGTATTACATTAGTGACCTATTTATAAGTACAAGAAATTCTCGGATATGGTAACTATGATATTACAAGGAAGTGATATTATATTGATTCTTTATCATCTCTCGGAGATTTGATTATGATTTTCTCCGATCACCCAAATCTTTGACATCCATAATATTGTAACACTCCCCCTTGGATGTCATTTGACAGATGTGCCTCGTTAAAATCTTACTAGAAAAAACTCAATAGGATAAAAGCCTAGCGAAGGAAAAAGAGTACAACATCCCTCGTTGTTGCTTAACTTCCTCGTTAAAAACCTTGTCATGAAAAACCACTTGGGAAAAATCATGGACAAGGGAAAAAGAGTGCAGTTTGGATTAACTCTCACTGTTGCAAACATCACTTAAAATTTCTAAGTCGACGTATTCCAATCTTGTACACCAATTTCTCAAAAGTTGATGTCGGCAATGATTTTGTGAAAACTCGGCCGGATTATCACTTGAGCAAATTTGTTGAATTTAGTTGAGAAGTGCATGCCTCATATCCTTCATAGATCTCCGAGATATAAGTGTTCCGTCATAAGTAACAAGCATCCAGTTTGTCAATAAGATATCTGCATAACTAATCAATTGCAAATCAAGCATTAAAATAAAATAAGTCGCTTGTACCATATACCTATAAGATATCAAAATTAATTGTTCATGCATTATTCCTAAAAAGATGGACCAAAGGTCCCAAAAAATCACGTTTCTCTATTGAGTTTAACTCTTCTTGTATTGCAATATTTTAATTTGGCCAATCATGTCTACAATGACATTCATTAACAGATTTATGATCTAGATCATAACATCAAATGCCACATCATGGGCAAACTTTATTGTCGACAATAATTTTCAATTGATTAAATCATCTCCCCGTTTTGAAATAATTTATCGAGATCTATTCATTTTCAAGTACTTGAAATTCTTCGGGGATTTGATCATCTAAATTTCAGACTGATCAATTAATGAATCATATTTTCAACATGGACATCTATATTATTTCTCCTTTTCTTTTCGTGGATTTTTATCTTTGGATCCAATTTTTCTACCACGCTTGATTCGAGCTCGTTGTTGACTGTTCTTTTAGAACATCAATATGTGCTGGAACATTAGCAGCCATTACATATGACTTAGTTACCATTTTTCTATTAAATGCATCAGATAATTTATTTGCAATACCTTGCAAATGGACTATTCTTGAATCTCAAGTTCACATTCATTTGTCCGATAATCAAAATGATGTAATGATGCATTCCAAGTTAATTAACTTGGTGATCTCATATTTTCTCCCCCTAATCATCGCATATGCAAATTTATTCTTAAACTCTTGGCCAAAAGCTAGTTGTAAAGGGGAGAAATCATGGTAACTAGTCAATCTGATGCGTATAAGTGTTGTTATATACAAAATATCATATACCCATATATTTGAGGAGTTTTGTTCTCATTATAAATGGTTAGCTATCAATTGGAGACGCTTAATCAAAAATTTCGCTAAACCATTTTGTATATGAACCTTTGCAACAAGATGTTCAATAATTATCCCAATTGACATACTAGTCATTAAAAATTTTGGGATGCATCAGCATTATCAATAAAATCCTCTTGATAAATTGCAAACATTAGTTTGCGATGTGATAATAAATACACATGCAACCATTTCGTAAATATATAAAATATTTTAATGGTTCACATAATCGGATAATGCGCCCATAAATATCACCTTGTATCATTTTAAAATGTAGGTGATTCAATATCAATTTTAGCTGATGAAGGCTTATAATTTGCCTTGAGAACAAGCAACACATGAGAATTAATAATCTCTCTTTCTTTAATTGATGCCCATATGAATTCTCAATATTATTTTCGCATCATTGTCAAATTGGAATTTCCCAATTTGATTATGCCAAGTCATAAACATATTCATATCAATGAATTTCTTGGCTAACCGTTGTATTCGTCTCCACTACATTTATTTTGTGTAGTATAAGCCATAAGTAAATGTCGACAATTTTTCAACAATGTATTTCTTTCTCGACATTTCTTTCGAAATAAAAGATATCATTTTTTTCTTGGCGTATAGTCTCAATATGATATCCATTCCGACGGATATCTTGAAAGCTCATAAATTTCTTTGAGACTTATGAGAGAGTAACACAATTTGTCTCTTTAGAGCTTTCAATAATGCTTGTACTTTCAAAAATTGTGTTGACATAACCTTTTCTCATTTGTAAATATGAGAAATATTTATTTCATTGAATATGGAATGCGTCATTGCGTTGTCAACACGACATAAATCTCTATTGATTTCATGTCCAAAATCCATATTCTATTCACAATAATAAATTTAATAAGAATAAACACATTTTATTCATTTAGAGACAATATGAAATAAATAACTTTGATTCATAATAAAAACATTCAAACCAATTTAAAATTTAAATTAATCAAACCAATAGTCTTCTCAAATAAACCATATAAATAATCCCTAAACATGACATTTAAATAAATAAAAACCAAAATGACCAAATAAAAGATAATCAATAACTTTAATAATATTGCACGCTTCCATCTCCAATCAAATGATCAATCTTTCCTTCCGGATCTTTAAAGAAATCAGAAACATCAAAATTTGCCGAAAGAGATGGGCTTTGGCTTAAATTTTCACCTTGATGAATAAAATTAGTTTCAACATCTTTTGCCTTTTCTTTTGATGTTTGATAAAGATAAAAAAGGTGTTTCGGCGTACGACAATTATTATACCAATGCATTTTATCTCCACATCTATAGTACCCATTTTCTGAATTCATTGATTTATCATTTTGACCACTTTCAACATTTTTCTCTTGGTCATTACCACACTTTTTGGAATTTCCATTCCTTTGATCATTATTATTATTATAATCATCGTTAAAGTAACGAGGTTTTTCATGCCCACGACCATATGGATGAAAGCGTCCTCGACCGCGCCCACGGCCACGGCTACGCCCACGATCAAATCCGGTCTTATTTTGTTTCATCTTTTCATCATGCATTGCCACATTCACTTCAGGGAATGAGTTGGCACCCGTGGGACGAATTTCATGATTTTTCATCAATAACTCATTATTTTGCTCAGCCACAAGCAAACATGAAATCAAATCAGAATACTTCTTAAAACCTTTCTCTCTATACTGCTGTTGTAAGACAACCTTAGAGGCATGAAATGTGGAATATGTTTTTTCCAACAAATCATCATCATTTATTTTTTCTCCACACAATTTCAATTGTGAACTGATGCGAAACAATGCATAATTATATTCACTTACAGACTTAAAATCTTGTAAGCGCAAGTGCATCCAATCATAATGTGCTTTTGGAAGAATCACCGTTTTTTGATGACTATATCTCTCTTTCAAATAATTCCATAGATCAAGCGGATCTTTTATCGTCAAATACTCAATTTTTAAACCATCATGAAGATGGTGACGAAGGAATATCATAGCCTTTGCACGATTTTGCGATGATTCATTATTTTCATCTTTGATGGTATCTCCAATACCCATAGCATCTAGATGTATTTCAGCATCTAGTATCCAAGAGAGATAATTCTTGCCGGTGATATCAAGAGCGGCAAATTCAAGTTTTGAGATATTCGACATGATGAAATCTATATTTCACAAAAATCATAAATTAGTGACATTAATTAAACCGAATTTAAAATGTACATGACATACAATAAAAACATTGTTCGAAACTAATAAGGGTTAGAAAGATTACATCTAATATGTGATACATGATAACCAATCGAACAAAACAAAAAAAAAACGTAAAACGAATAATAATTGTGCATGTCATCGTGGTCCTGGAAGAATTGAAAAAGAAACAACTAAAACATTCATCATCATATCACATATTAAATATTATTAATACGATCATGCTTTAATTTCATAATTTGAAATATACGGCAAAGTTATGAATGCCAACCAAAAAAAGGAGACGAAACACTTGGCAAACAAATATTCAATCGTGCGAGTGATGGTGATGCATGATATGTGTCATACCGTATGTATTTAATCGCAAAAAGAAAAGTACGATATGAACAAAGAACAAAATATTTAACAGTCGCTGATCATAGATAAATCGATCATGCAATCGTGCTGATAACGTGTTATAAAAAAAAGCAAGAAACTAACCAAAGAATATGCAAAAGAAATAAGTAATTCAATATATCAAAAGTATTACATGAGTGACCTATTTATAGGTACAAGAAATTCTCGGATATGATAACTATGATATTACAAGGAAGTGATATTATATTGATTCTTTACCATCTCCCGGAGATTTGATTATGATTTTCTCCGATCACCCAAATCTTTGACATCCATAATATTGTAACCTTTAGTTAATTATAAAAATTACTAACTGATTTTTCTAAATCCTAAAAAGTAATTAATTATGTTAAAATATTATGCACGTGAATTGTCGTGTGTGTGAGTCGTTTATTTTTTTATTTTTTATTTTTATGGTCGTTAGTTAATTAGAATAACTCCTTTTGCTTTTCATTTCTGTGTTGGTTTCGACGAAATAACCTAACATTATTTTCTATCGGTTTGGGATCTTATCCATAGGATAAAAATATAAGGAAAATAAAAAAACCTTTTGATCCATTATTATTATTATTATTATTATTATTATTATTATTATTATTATTATTATTTAGTTTGGTGTACTATTTAATTTGTTTTTATTTTTGTTTTGTTTTGTTTTTTTTTTTGCTGTAAGACTCATTAATTTGCCCGAGTGCAAACATTGCACCGATACCAGAAAACATTAACGTGATATTGAAAATGCTTGTGTACGTGGCGTTAGAAACTGATAGGGGTGATGCTACGTATACACGGAGAGTTACATAAATATACGTTAAGTTACACGTTGCACTTGAAATTACATAAATATATTTAATGTATTTTGGAAAAAAATTTTCAAATCAAATGAAGGGATAATTTTGTAATTTCATGTATAGTGTGTAACCCAATGTGTAAATCAATGTGTTATGTAGCATTTTCCAACTGATAATTTGTCTGATATCACTCCAGCTAGCGATTGTACTAAAATTAAAAAATTAATGTATGAAAATTGAAAATTGGACAGGGGCGGAGAGTGGATATGGGCAATAGTGGGTTATTGCCCAGCAGGATCTGGATCAAACTTTAGTAGCCTAAGTAAGTGTGTGAATGCATGGTAACAATTTATTGTTCGTCAAAATTGCAGCTCCAATTTGTGAAATGGTGGAGATATTATTTAAAGATTAAAACCACTAGTAGATTCAGAAAGCTAGTAAAGGCTTTGACAAAGATTCTATCAATTAAAATTGATATTACTCTTCGAATTTGAGAATTAATTTTAGAAATCAAAATCTTACCATAACTAATAAAACCCAAGATGTATTATGTCTTCTCATATTTTCCCTCTAGCTTCGAATCAAAAAAATTTCCACGATTACTCAAAGATTTTGGTCCACAAGCAAAACAATTAAATCTTTAAGAATTTTTTGGTTCAATAAAATGAATGAATTAATTGGAGATAAAGAGTTGTGAAATTTTTCAGAATAATTAATTGAAAAAACTTAAGAGATTATTGGTATGCTCTCCGTAAATTTATAGAGACATTGAAAATTAAACTCTCATAAGAGAAAAATAAG
This sequence comes from Henckelia pumila, assembly GCF_033568475.1. NCBI lineage: Eukaryota > Viridiplantae > Streptophyta > Magnoliopsida > Lamiales > Gesneriaceae > Henckelia > Henckelia pumila. The sequence goes on from NC_133122.1 coordinate 29,705,615, forward strand.
AATTTGGAATTTTACTTGATGAGAAAATGAGGAAAATAAAATATGTGTGATACACCTCAAAAAGGAAAAATTGATTATTTCGTTCAAAATATTTTGCGCACCTGTATAAAAACTTATAGCCACGTCTTGCTACTTTTGCTATTTCTTCTTTCTTCTCTTTTGTTTGGAAGGATGGAATGTTCCCTTTTTTGTTAGTAGATTTTGTAATAAACGATTTGAATTCTTAATAATATATTAATATTACAAGTTTTACTGTCAAAAAAAAAAAAAAATTCTGGCCACGTCACTTAATTGGACAAGCTCAATATATAGTACATAGAATATTATTTTGCCAAGAAAACAAATTACAATTTTCTCTCTTATTAACCATATCACAACAATCTACTGATCAAATGCACGAACATTTTACACAAACGTTAATTCCAAATTTTCACAACGGTCCAGTCCCGTTACACTAACAGAACACAAATTTTCACTACTTGACATTCACATACTTGTAATACAAGTATGATAGCTTCCGGCCATCAAATTTAGATATCACCTGGCGTGCAAAGAATCCACTGTAATTTTTTTCATATGTTTCCATACAAATCTCAATCACCCTCTTCGACATCTCGTCTTCTTCGTAAAATTCTTGCTTCAAGAGTTCATCCACACTTATCCACTGGAAAACATATATATATCAGCACATATGTAACAGCAAATAACATAATTTGCAAGCACTGTAATAATATGAGCAATCAAGGCCCACACATATATATAATTTGATCATAAACAAAATTTTCGAGTACCTTCGCGTCCTGAATTTCGTTTTCGTCGATCTTGATCTCGAACGATAATGGCTTAAGCACGCAGACAAATAGCAAATCTGACTTCTCAAAAGCCACCCTGTGGACATGTCTGGTTCCAAGGGAAAATAGATTTTTTTTTTAAAAAAAATATTAATAAATATTTGCATTATCAGATTAATTTATGTGTTTAGATTTTCATAACCTTGAATATAAAATAAAGAATCATGTAGAACTGACCTGAAAGCTACCAGTTCCAAGAATCTTGTGTCTATCTGCATCATTTAACAGATAGCTAGTTTGGTTAATTAGTTACGAATTTGGATTCTTTGACAGTGCACAACACAGATGTTGTGTACTACCAAGCCGTTGGATCGTGAGGTCCACATGATCCAACGGTGGTACTGCAGAGGCGTTTTGATCATGCATGAATGCTAATGTGAAGTAATTAATTAAAAAAATTAGAAAAACTGAAATTTTGTTTTTGTATGTTTGTTACTTTGCGATTTCGGTCCTCTACGTTTTCATATTTCAGTTTTAGTCCTGCATGTTTTGATTTTTGGCAATTTGAGTTCATTTTCTTTCAAAAATGCTTACGTGACACTGTAAACGTCAGCTCCACATCAGCGCCACATCAAAAAAAAGATTAAAATTGCCAAAAAAATAAAGATAGCGAACTAAAAATGAAATCTAAAAATATAAAGGACTGAATTCGCAAAGTGACAAACATACCGGACCAAAAAAACAATTTTCCGGAAAAAATTTGATGGAATTTATAATAAACTTTTTTACTTACACCAGTTTCTTCTTTCACTTCTCTTACAGCTCCTGAGAACAATTCTTCTGACTGGCATGGAAATAAATAAAATTTAACAAATTCATAAATCATAAAAATAAAATAAAAATATAATCCATAATCAGATATATACATATACCTTATTGATATAGCCAGTAGGCAGTTTCCAAACTCCGGCGCAAAGACAAGAACACTTCTCTTTTACCACAAGAATCTGATCATTTCGTTGCAAATTGTTTACATCGATTCGACGAAGGATATACACTAGCACACACGAGCTTGATCACAACATAGATACCTGTTTTTGATCATTAATAACGAATCCCGCGATGCCTATTTGATGCGAAGGTCCCGAAGGTAGCAGGCAAGGCTCATCAGGGATCCAATATGTTAGCATGACGTATCCAGGCTCGGCATGGTGATATATAAAACCTTCCTGTATACACATAAAAATCAAGCACATAAATATGGAATCACCATCGAAATTCTCTGTTATTAAAATTTTCATTTTGAATGGAATATATATGCACAGAACAAACCTGAATAGCTATTGGGACAAGATCAGCTTGTTCTTCCAACAATTTTAGCCATATACCCTTTTTTCTCTGTATGGAAGGATTGAATTATGACCTATGAGATTCTTTGATATTTATTTTAGGGAAAATTACTCTTTTGGTCGTATATGTTTGCTATATATTGATAATTTTAGTAATTTTTATAACTTGACGCTAACATAGAACCAATGCAGTAGTGACAAATCGGCATCCGAATGAAAAATGACTAAAATCTCCAAAAAGAAATTTACCAGGCATAATACACAGAGATTAACATATTTCAAAGTGACAAAGTTAGGAATTTAAGGTAAAATAATTAGCAAGAAGTGATGTTGAAGACCTTGGATTTCCAGCATGATAAAGAAGTCCTGAGTGCCGATGCAAAACCGTTTGCACTCGAAGGTAAGCTTGTCGGTTCCACGACAACTCCATTGTATTCGTCGTCCCACGCATCCAATAATTCAATGGATAAATTTGGTGTTACCGTGTCTGCGGACAGAACACGAACCCCTTTCTCATGTGCATGATTTTCGCGGCGTAAATGTCGTGTTGGATTAGAGTCGAGCTTAAAACTTGGCATTTTGCCAGTACCATGCTTGGAAGAAGGGCCTGATATATAGGAGAAACGAGTTTTCAAGTGTTATTTGGACCTCAAAATTAGTATAAAACATAGAATTCATGCAAAAAAAGTAACTACTCACTGTGGTGAAATATGACCGTATAATTGGGATTATAGTTGGTCCATGCAATTCTTGAATCAGCCCCAGCAACATTGTGGCCAAGAAAACCAGGCGATTTGCAGGCCATACTATGATTCGATGCCATAGTTTTTGTTCTAAATTTCGAGTTCGATCGGGATCGATGCTTCATCTTGTAAATATATAATCCATGCTAGTTGATTTAGAGAACAAGAAAAGATAAGAGGGGAATAGAATCCTCCTAGCAACATACATGTCAAGTAGATCATGTAGAAAATGATGTGGGAAACTTGGGCTTTGTTTGTTAATAATGTATTTAAAATTATTTTCTCATTTCCAAAAGTTACCAAAACTAATACTCAAAGTTTGATTTTTATTTTATTTTATTTTATTTTCACCTCTCTAATTATAATCATTACATTTAATTTAACTTCTCCCCCCTACCAAAAATTTCTTTATGATACTATATATTGTAACAAAATATATTGGAAAAATTGCTTTTTTGGTCCTTTATGTTTGTCACTTTGCGATTTCAGTCCTTTATATTTTCAGATTTCAGTTTTAGTCTGTTATCTTTATTTTTTTGGCAATTTTAGTCCTTTTTCCGACGTGGCGCTGACGTGTCACCAATTAGTGCTGATGTGGAGCTGATGTGTACAGTGCCACATAAGCATTTTTGAATAAAAAAGACCAAAATTTCCAAAAATCTGAACATGCAGGACTAAAACTGAAATATGAAAACATAGAGGACCAAAATCGGAAAGTGAAAAACATACCGAACCAAATTTACAGTTTTCCCAAATATACTATATAAAAATCAGAATTTTGTGTCGGTTGTGTTTTTTTTATGTGCTTTAAATTTAGTCCAATGTTTTATCAAATTTCATTTGTCGTCCTGAATCTGAGTTTTCAGCAGTGCCATGTTGGTGTCATTGATGCATGTTTGCTACATGCATCAACATCCCATCATTGTAATGTTGCAAAAAAAAAAAAAAAACTAAAGCCAAACAGATATCAAAGATAACTGAAAAAAAAGACAGATATCAAAGATTGCGTACAAATTAAAATTAAAATTTGATTATACACATAATCAAACTCACAAAGAAGACATCAAAATCATAGTTTTTGCTCCATTAAAAATATTAGCAACTTAATTCTAAATATCAAATCTACATCCATCTTACGTCTTTCTAAGGTAGTGTTTGCAACCTCTAAAAATAAGTGATTATGGAGATTTTCTTAAAAATTTCTTAAGAAAATATCCATAATCACTTATTTTTAGAGGTTACAAATAGGAGTGGGAAAAAATACCGAATTTTCGGTATACCGAGGTTACCGTACCGAAAAAATACCAAATTTACCAAATTTTCAGTAAGTTACGGTAACGATATCGACTTTTTCGGTACGGTAACGGTATGAAATTTGAAAATTTTGGTATATACCGATATATCGATATACCAAAATATTATATAACAATTTAAAAATATATAATAATTTAAACAATAAATTTCTAAATTATAAAAAATATAAGGTTTTTTCTTGGGTATAAAACTTTATATACCAATACCATATCGAAATCTCGATATACCTTAAAATTTCGGTATAATCGATACGCTAGTTATATATACCGAAATTTTCGGTCTACCAATTTTCAGTATACCGAAATGTTCGTTACGGTATCAATATAAGAAAATTATATACATAATTTTCGATACAATATATATTTTTCGGTATTCATGGTACGATATGTCACCCCTAATTACAAACATTACCTAAATATCATATGCCGATAAATCGAATCAGAAACTATTAAATTATGAGTTTGAACAAAAGGTTGATGGATGAGTGCATGCATTTATTCTTTATACCGATTAGCCAGCCAGCCAACCATCTTCACTATTCCAGAACTCCACAATGTTAATTCCCTCTCGACGTGACGTCTCGACCTTAAGAGAGACTATTCTATCCACGTAATGTGTTTTATCACCACTTATCTCGCATCTCTTTTGCTAAAATTGCTCAGGTGTATAATTTTGCTTAGGTATTTTTTTAAAAAAATGATTCTACGAAATTATATGGTCGAATTGATACATATATATGTGGATTCAAAAATAATAGTTTTAATATAAAGTATTCAATGAATAAAATTTATTGATATTGATAAGCAATAATTGTCGTCGTTGCACATAGTTAAACACTGGAGTTGCACAGTTTTTGCCACAGAATCAAGGCCCATGTGATGAGATCGTCATGCAATATGTAGTAAATCATAGGAAGAGATTTCATGAAGTTTTGTTTTCAACAACATCGAAAATTCAAGAAAAATGATACGTGATACTCATCCAGAAGATACAATTGCCATGTCCATCAGTCATATCGATGGAGGATAATCTCAAATCACTATTTTAGTTAGGTTTTCTTGTACAAGTATGCCTTATAGGCGACAATTGTGAAAGTTTTTGAAAATATCTATTTTTCATACAAATTGTTAGATTTTGATTTTATCTTGTCAATATTTATAGAACTTAGCAAGAAACTCGTTTGTTGTGGATTTCGTCAACTTGTCATTCTTAGGTTCCAAAAAAAAAAAATTCTTTTGAGTTTAAGTTTTTGATATCGTTTTATAATCGTTATTTTGGTTACTACATGATTATATGTAACGAGTCAAAATACACCACTTTTGAAACTAGCTTTGAGTTCTTGGGTTTGTTTTTCACCATAGTTGTTTTGATTCATGTTCCTAGTTCATTGGATATCGGGTTCACACACTTTGATGTCGGTTCTCTATCATTTGGTATCAAAGTTTTGGTTCTGTGACAAGTTTTGTCTATCTTTTTTTAATTTTCGTTGAGTCGATTATTCAAAATAAAGTTGATTATTTTTTTTGAGTCACGATAATTTCACAAAATTATCGTATTTTTGTTTTCTTGGATTCTTGACAAAAACTTGAAAAAAAAAAGAGATAAGTTCGAAAATCGCACTACAAGAAAGGCATATTAGATTCAAAGTTTTATTTGACTGAAACTTCTTTGTTGGGGTCAAAGACTCAAACTTTCCTTATTTATTCTTAATTTGTTTGATCTAGTTTACATATTTAACTCTTTCCATCGTTTTGTTCTTCAATGAAAACTTGGTATGATGACGGTCACACAAGATGTCATGTCAAGAATAAGGTTTGCACAATGATTATTAGTAATGTTTTGCAATAAATATGACAAGTATTGAGAGAATTGAAAATTTGAGATTGACTACTTTAAAACATCCTCCTATATAAAACTTCAATAGTTGATTGTTTGTGGGGACATGATGGTAACTAAGCAAGTGAGAGTTTCATTTTCTTTTGAGAACTACGCATATGAAATGTTTTGTGAATCGTATGTTTTGTGAATCGTGATGTTGCTTCTATCATCGTTAGTCAAATGATTAGGTAAATTTTGCAAAATGACTTTCAAAACAAAAAAAAATACAAAAACTAAAAAAAAAAAAAAAATGAAAAGATTATATTTCAATATCATCGTGGAACCAAATTATTTATAATTCACAAAAAATCTGGACCAAACCCAATAGCTTTAAAAGTCGAAATAACGGGCCGTTCAAGCCCATAAATATAAACCGGTCCGGTTTGTCCGTCCATCTGACCCGGCCTCGTTGCCATTTTTCTTCCTTTCTTCTCCTTCCCGCAGTCGCTGCTTTCCCAGACCTCTTCTCTTCTCACGCACTCACACAGTCAAAATCACTCATTTTCTTTTCGATTCGAAGAATCGATTATCGGATTTTCAGTATGCACAGAGCAGCGGCATCTCGGCTTCGAGCTCTCAAGGTTTGCATCAGTAGCGAGCCCCATCTTAACCCTAGCTCCTCTTATTCAGCAATATGCGCGTGTATTTTTGTTTCTAGATGCATGATTCTATTTTCGAGATCTGGTGGATGCCCAGACATGGGTTGTGTGATTTAGTTGGATCGTGGCCTCTTATGTTGCTTCGTTTGCGTTGATGTAAAATGTCTGCTTTTGTGTAATACGGTAAGATGTTTATCATCTTAAGCTCATTTTATTGGAAATGAGAAGCTATCAGCTAGATGATACATATCGGGGGGCATTTGTCGGAGGCTGTGAGCTTGTCTCTCTGATAAAATTGCTGCTTTCGCAATAGGCGGAGAGTGATTGTTCAAAAAATTATTAAGCAGAATCTGCTTTGGCCTTCTGGATTTGTCATTTTCGGAAATTACCTGCTCATGGAGTGTGTAGGGGCGCACTTATTAGCTGCAAATGTTTCATTCTATCTAGTCAAAATTGACATTAATGATAAAGTTTGAGTTTTTATATGGTTGGTGCAAATTTGTTGTGCATTTGGTCATTTTGCAATTTGTAATTTTCGTAAGAGGATTCTGTACCTTTGGCCATGAAGCTAGTGTGCAATAGTATCTTGTATTTTTGTATCTCGACTTGTATTGAGTTTTTTGAATGTTAATTATTATAGTTTCACTTAGAAATTAAGTATTTTGGTTCAATTGCGCATTTGCACTTCAATTGTGCTTCAAAAAAAAAATGTTTGCTATGATATTTAAGTCTCAGGGGACCTTGGTTTCCTTTTCTGCCCTAACAGACTCACGCAGGCCATGGAGGATTGACTAGATATGCGAGTACAGCTGTTGTTGCTTCCAAGTCACCATCAGGAGGTTTGTTTGGTTGGTTAACCGGTGAGAAGTCCTCGCCACTTCCCCCTCTAGACTTCCCACTTAAGGATGTAGTTCTTCCCGCATCATTACCTGATTATGTTGAGCCTGGAAAGACTAAAATAACCACTCTTCCAAATGGTCTCAAGATTGCTTCTGAAGTATCAGCGGTATGACATATCATACTCTACATCTCTATCTCAGCATGGGGAATTCAAAATATTTTGGTTCTCTCTGAATGGTGTATAATTGGTTAAACGTGTTTTTCAGAACCCTGCTGCTTCAATTGGGTTATATGTTGATTGCGGCTCAATCCATGAAACTCCAGCTTCTTATGGGATCACACATTTATTGGAACGTATGGCGTTCAAAAGTACCACTAACCGGAGCCACCTACGTATTGTGCGAGAAGTTGAGGCAATTGGTGGTAATGTAACTGCGTCTGCCTCTCGGGAGCATATGAGTTACACCTATGATGCATTGAAGACCTATGTCCCTCAAATGGTAGAGCTCCTTATTGACAGTGTTAGAAACCCGGCTTTTTTGGATTGGGAAGTTAATGAACAACTCCTGAAGGTGAATTCTGATATTAGCGAGTGCTTGAAAAACCCTCAGCACTTGCTTTTGGAGGCCGTTCATTCAACTGGTTACTCTGGTCCCTATGGAAATTCTCTTATGGCTTCAGAATCTGCAGTCAGTAGATTGAACAGCTCTGTTTTGGAGGAGTTTGTTGCAGTAAGTCCCAAGTCGTGGTTTTTTAATTTTATTTTTCCAGCTTCTTGTTTTAATCAGGTTCTTCAGGATCACTGTCAAATTCTTTTGTTCTGTGACTAGAAATGTTTCTGATTCTGTTAGGAAAACTACACGGCTTCTAGGATGATCCTTGCAGCTTCTGGTGTTGAGCATGATAAACTGTTAGAATATGCTGAGCCTCTGCTATCAGATCTACCAGTTGTTTCTCAACCTTCAGAACCTAAGCCTATTTATACTGGAGGTGATTTTCGTCAACAAGGAGAATCAGGGGTACGTATCAGTGTACCACAATTTACACCAGTTCTCTAAATGTTCGTTTAAACTCTGGCAATAACCTTTTTCTAACCTCTTAATCCACCAACAAAATTGTTTAGATGACTCACTTTGCTCTCGCCTTCGAACTTCCTGGTGGCTGGATCAAAGAAAAGGATGCTATGATATTGACAGTTCTTCAGGTTTGCCGTTCAATTTTTTATTCATTTGTTTTTTAATTATATAAAACTGTATAGTGTTTTTCCCTGACCTCCTGACTTTCTTCTCTATTTGAACGTCATCGTGCTGCTTGCAAGAAGTACACTGATTGTATTTGTCTTGTAGATGCTCATGGGAGGAGGTGGGTCTTTCTCTGCTGGTGGTCCTGGAAAGGGGATGTACTCAAGATTATGTATGTCATTAATTGTTTTTGTAAATGTAATTAATAGATCAAATTAAGCGTTTGATTTAGAAAGTTGCATTTTTTGTAAACTCTGGCAATTCTCTTAAACAATCAACACATTTTTTGATTTGTTGTCAGTTGATGCTATCTTATCATTTATTTATTTATTTTCTTCTTTGAATGAGTTGTTATCAGTTCAGCTTGTCACATTTTTCTTTTGATTGGTGAACAGATCTTCGTGTTCTGAATGAGCATCCTCAGATTCAATCCTTTTCTGCATTCAGTAGCATTTTCAATCATACTGGATTATTTGGAATTCAAGGCTCCACGGTAGGTTCTAGTATTTCTCACTTTGAGGAGATTGTGTATGGATTTGTTTTGGTGTTTAATCCTGTGACATCTCAATGGACATAGCCATGCATTTTGTGTTGAGACACATCTGAATGATGTTTAGGGTTTTATGACTTCTTTATTATTAATCTCAATTCTCAACCATGACCCATTATTGTTTTCTCCGTCTCTTCTTTCAGTTTGAAATGCCGATGCTTTAAATTTTAAAATTCTATTGACGAACTGCACCTTGTGAGATAATAATGATGAATAAATTAAAGAATTCTAGGAAGAAAGTTTGTGCTTTGTGGTGATATTTAATGATGCTCAAGATCCTAAGGTAGCAAACCAAGGATGGTTCCGTTTTTAGTCCTCTGAAACTAAATTGTGGATCAATCATGAAAAGAGGTAAAAAAGTTATTGTATGAAGTTTGAAAAAGACAGTCTTTATCCATTTTTCATGAACTTTACTTTGATAATGATGTATTTAATGTGTTCAACAAACTTCAAACTATAACGTCTACTTTCAATACTTAGGAGTAGATTGCAGATTCAGTCTGTACAAGAGCTTCAACTTCCTTTATGATTGGTTAATATTAAATAGGCAAATGTATGTACAAATTGCTTTTTTGTTTTAATTATGTTTTGGTGATTTATTTCTTAACTAAGGTTTGCAGAAAACTGATCATGCTTGAGGACTTTACAAAATAAAAATTTTGTGGCACGTGACCTGAGAACACGGGGAATAACCTGTTTCATTGCTTACTTGTGGGTATTGTCCCTATGTTCTTATTTCTTAATTGAAATTGATGAGGCCATTTGTTTGAATTCAGGGATCTGATTTTGCGACAAATGCGATTGACATAGCTGTTAAAGAACTCATTGCGGTTGCAACTCCTGGAGAAGGTCTGGCACAAGAGTTTTCAATATCATAATTTAATTTTTGATTTTGCGTTTTGATGCACTTTCTGCATAGGTTTCCTGTTGATCCTGAAAGGCTACCATAATATGCTTCCTAATTCCTATATCTGAAATTTGTCACAAACATCTTTCTTCCGAGTAAAGACTCTCTGATGATAGCTAAAACTGCCCCTTCAGTATTGTACATTATATGAGAGTATCGAAAATTGCCTGTTAATAAAATTTATGTACATCCTGTTTATGGATGTGATATGCGAATACTCTTTTTACTGAACTTTGTTCCTGCCAACATGTTTGTCTTGCAGTTAATGCTGTGCAACTTGATCGGGCTAAACAATCAACAAAATCTGCCATTTTGATGAACCTAGAATCCAGAGTATGCAACAGCCTGTACCTTTAAAGAAAACTCTTTCTAAAATTTACTGTAGAAATTTTAAGGCCAATTAACTTGAAATGTTCTACCGATGGTGTGTGGTTATTCTTGTTGTATTTGGATATTTAAGTTGCTACTTCAATTTTGATTGCAGATGGTTGCATCAGAAGACATAGGTAAACAAATTTTGACGTATGGAGAGAGGTATGTCAAGTTATGTCTGTCGCTGATTTCTGGCTAATAGTATTAGGGGATACCTCAAAATTTATGTTCTCTTTCTTGCTTTGGTTGTATTGAATGATATCCGCGTTATCACAAGTAATCCCGTTCAACCTGAATTTGAAAAAAAACTATTTTTTAAGATTACTTCTTTCAGTGCACGAAATAAAATGTTCATTACTGATCTTCAATCAGCAGATGGTAGTCATTCCAAAATTTTAATTATGTATCACAGACACTGGAATTGTCTGGGTGTATTTATTATGTACTTTATTTGATTTGAAGGAGCATTTAACTGGATTGTTCTATTTATCTTATGAATTGGATCCAACAAGATATGCTGCTCAATGAGAACTAAAGACGGATGGATTAATGAAGAAAAGATGTAGCCCATTCTAAAAAAATTTTTAATTCAATTTACTGTCCATGAACACTCCAAAGATAAATAGCCTTCGGCCAGCTCGTGTCCCTCTCAATCCACCATATTTTATTTAATCTCAGTCTGTTTTCTGGGATGGGGCTTTTTGCAATATTTTTGTGTATATTAATGCCCTGTCCCTGTAAATAAAACTAATGGCTACGCTATCTTGGACATTTGTGCGTTAGCATCTTGTTCTATATCGGTAATTTTTGGTGCGTAATAGGAGGACCATTCAAGGGGGATAGGTTAAAATATAACTGTGGTCATGGCAATGTTGAGTAGATTAGCATGCCTGTTCAACAGAATAGATACATTTTTTTTTCTATGATATACATGTTTATGCTTTGTGTGTATATTAAGCAGAGATTATGGAGTTGGACCTAATTAATGGTACTGTATGTTGTGTTTACTTGCTTTGGAATCTTAGGAAACCTGTAGAGCATTTCTTGAAGGCTGTTGATGAAGTTACTGCTCAAGATATTGCTAAAATAGTGCAAAAACTTTTATCATCTCCACTCACGATGGCATCTTATGGGGATGGTAATTACTATTTATTGAAGAATTCCTTAGCCCTACTGATACTTCACGAGTCCATAAGACATTTATTTACCACAATTTTGTATTTCACATTTATCCCGTTCATCTTGCAGTTCTGCATCTACCGAGCTACGAGGCGGTTTCCAGTAGGTTCCATTCAAAATGAAATTCCTGCCGCCGCGTTGATTATATGATCTCCTAAAATGTCTTAATCCTCGAGTGGCATTTTAAAATTTATTTTGACCGATATTTAATGGAAATAAGGTATGTCAGTTGCTTTACGTGGACAGAGATACTTGGAAAAAAAACACCTTGATGCCTGATTCATTTCATTGTATGTTTTGTAGATCGTCCTTTAAATGTTGTGATTTTGAGCTTTTTTGTATTTCTACACCTAAAGGTGGTAATAAGGCTACTGAAAAATATTAAATTTATCGGAACAAGCTACCGAGCATACGAGGCTAATTATGTTTAACTTAATAATTCGTTGGAGCAAGGTAGCCAGCATTAAAAGTATACTACAGGTTGGTTTGTTTGAGGCTGTACGTGTTTTCTCTGTATATACATTGTCGGTTGTAGTTGCTTTAAGTTATGAGTAGCTAGCCGAAGCAGTATGCATATGGGTAGGACGATCCAATTCGAAGGTGCCCTGACTGTCATGGTGTCTGAGATCTATTTACTTCAATGTTTCCTTTTGTTGTTGTTCCCTCTCTGTCATAGTTGTTCACATCTATTTCTTTTGGTAGATGGACGCATTGTAGCGACAACAAAAGGAAACACAGAAAGCAAGTAGCTTTCTGAATTCATAGGCTAAGCTGAAAACCGAAATTTTATATCATAACTGGTGTTAGAATCTGTATCAATGAATGGATGCTGGTGACATGCAAGTTATTTGATGAGTGCTTAATGTGTACTATCTTAGGGTGAAAGACAATAAAGACATGTTAGTGATGTTATGCTTGGACTAATGAATTTTTATTTCACCACTATTATATATGGATTTCAGATAATGTTCGAGTTGGAAGGATTTTTATTCAGTAGAATAATTTGAAAAGATGGATTCAGGTGATTCTATATAGTATTATACCAATGCATCAAAATATCCAAATTAGATGAACCTAACTACACAACTGGACACAAAAGTCTTGCCCAACTCAATGACGCACTTGCATCCAATTTTTCAGAGAGCTAAATGCCTTTGTGCATGGTTTGTGCCTGACGATGGATTTTAAATTCTTTTGACTTTGTTTGGATGGATGAAATTGAAGTAAATTTGAAATTTATTTCATATCAAGTCGTATAATTTTTTCAAATATGCATTCAAGATGGTGTCATTTGAAATTCATCTCTGAAATACCTTTCCGAATCATATCTAACCATCTAAATCAAATCTATCGATTCAAGGTGACTAGAGGTATTTATTTTGATAAAATGGAAAACCAAAATATGAAAAATTGCATATTTCTCTCCCTTTGATAAATTCGACAGATAATGAAATTTTGACAGCGTCGTTAATTGGATGGTGTGTTTTGAACATGAATAGATAAAATAAATGAATTCCAACAAGTTATCTTAAATAAATTGATTTAATAATATTAGAAAAATTAATGATGTCGAAACTCTATTACAGTTACATTAATGTTTAAACAAGGTCACCAAAAAAAACCCCATTTATTTTCTTTATAACATAATTTTCAAATACAAATTTACAAAAAATTACCTTTAAATTGTTGTCATGATTAGTTTGTTTCGTTAATTGAACGAAAATAAATGTTATTTTTGCATGCTCACGTTATTTAATTCATTGCAGAAAGTGTTTAGTTTAAGGGGAGAAAATTTTTAAGGTTATCAAAGTTTCCTAATTGTCATTCGAAATCGACTAAAATTTTCGAACCGGACTCGTAAATATGAAATACTAATCTTCGTAAAAGATTTCATATATTATTTATTATATAGCTGCAACAGTTAATAAATCAAATAAACAAAAGTAAGTTCAACAAGCAAAAAAATACCTGGAGACTGGAGTAAAATAGATAATATCAAACATTTTACTAAAAAAACACAATAAATAAATTAGTTTCGATATATTGGACCGATTTTCATTAATTATATCAGACAACTAAATTTCTAAACATTAATTTAAGAATGAAATTGACTACTGTTCAAATCCTTATTACATTTATCGATCGATGTATAGATAGGGGGTGTAAAAGTTTATACTTTTCAATCAATTCAGGAGGATATTTATTGCATATAATATTTAGCAATAATTGATTGGGGAACTACTATTCCTTTTTGCAAATTTCACACCCCTAGAAAATCATATTCCGACCTTTGATCATTACAATGAAATGCTTCTTTCTTTTTTTATTTATTTTTTAATTTTTTTTATACACATTACTGTTTTTACATAGTAACAATAAATTTATGTTAGCCATTTTTATGATAAATTAGAAAGTAAAGAAACTTATAAGTTATAAATATATAGCAATAATTTGTGAAAGTTCTTGGTAAAAGTCCATAAATGAAAGCTATAACTGAACTTATTTTCATTGTTATATTTCTTTTTTATATTATTTTGAGCTATGGTCTAACCATTGAGTTTCTAATCTAAAATTTAGTTCGAATTAAGATCTTGGAGTCTTATAAATTATAAAAAATCGAAAATGATGTATTTCAATCACATATAATCATTATTATGTTATAATTAAACTTATGATAAATTTCTTTGTACATTTGCTATATATGAAATGGATGTTACGCTCTCATTGATATGCTTAAATGTACTATAAATATTTATATTTATTGGGAAAAAAAGTAATAATAATGATAATAAGTGACCACATGAAAGACAATAAGCCAATTATAGATATGCAGTACCATCAAAAATTATTTTTCGCAATTAATTATTCCTAGATCACCTTTTCTTTTCACAATAATTTCAAATAAGCATTTATTTCTTTTGTATTTGAATCTTTTTTAGACGTGATGTATAAGTAAATTGCTTCAAATTCTTTTCTCATTGCTATATCATGCATATATACATATATATATATATATATATATATATATCCAAGAAAATTTAGGTCGTTAGGTAATTTACTCTCAAGATAACGTCTCATTATCCAAGACATGAGAGTTAAATTAAGCTAATAAATGAGACATTAATCCTAATGGTGAGTGAGGAGCCATAAAGTAAAATGGGGGCATAGAATGGTTTGCATGTGGCTTTTTGGGTAATGATGAGTTATATTGCATGCCTAATCATAACCAAATTAACCACATTAGTGAATGACACACCACACCACAAGTCATGTCTACTGCCGAAGAGAAAGTGAACCAACTTTTCCCACGGTTTCATGGGATATTTTTGTTTCCATCTCACTTTTATAAGTTTTCTTCGCTTGCAAAATTCATTTTTGTATACTTTTAAACTCATCAATTTATGTAATGCATGATATTAATAATAACAACGTTTCTTTACACAATTGCCAATTGTATAAGCCAAATTTTTCGCCCAAATCTTGTTTCTAATTTATCAAAGCAATTTACATATGCAAAACTTATTACTAGTCCATCTCAAATAAATTGATTTTTTTTTTTTTGAGTACATAAATCGTAATGCCTTGTTAGAATTAATGCTATAACTTCAGAAACTAACTCATTGGTTTAATAAAGTCTCTAAAAGTTGAAATGGACTTGGACAATCCTTCCTATTGAGCTAACTTTTGGGATTGAGTATTTTTAAATCCATAATTTTAACTATCAAATATTAGGTTCCATCGTTATGGATTAGAATATTTGTGGTTGGGTCACCCGTTGTCTAAATTTCATATTCCAGATGTTCATTCATGGATGTGACGATGGTGTGTTAGTTGTCTCATATCGGTTGGATAAAGTACTAGTTCCTGGGAGTTGCATATATGGAGTTGGACAACCCTTCATCTTGAGCTAGCTTTTGGAGTTAAATTAAGTCCAAGTCCATAATCTTTAAAATGACATCAGAGCTCAAACTCACCTTTATATATGTGTTGGACTTCTTGATGAGTTACTCTTAAAATGTTCATTCATGTGTGTGAGGAGAGTATGTTAATTGTCTCACATCGGTTGAATAAAGTTCTTTGGAGTTGCATATATTAAATTGGACAATCTCCCCCCTTAAGCTAGTTTTTGGATTGAATTAGGTTGAAGTTCATGATCTTAACATCTCAAAAACACAATTCTCTTTATATTTTATTAAAAGAAAGATTTCAATCTAAGTATGTTATATTTGTTCTTTTAGTCAATTTTTTAATATAATGTTGTTGTGATAATGTGACACTTTTATATATATGTGCCGTATATCACATTGACCCTCTTTCAAAAAGTTACCAAAAAATGAAAAATATAAAATTAAAACTAAAATTTGACAACATTCAAAATTAAAATTGTAGAAAAATCAGTATACATCTATATCACCAAAATTATAGTTTTCTCCTTATTGAATTAATCGTGATCGCTTATTTTAGAATTTTTGTTGTCGTACATCTGACGACCACCACATATACATCTTGGACTTTACTTTTGAAATTATATATACATATATCCAACGTACATCCTCCAATCTCCAATAAATATTGTTAGTTAATTTTTTTTTAACAAAAATCATAAATATTGTTGTTGGTTCAACTAAAATTGGAATCAAATATTCAAATCTGTTTTATTAAGATCCTACATGAGTTTTATGTTCTTAGTAAATAAAATAAAATAATTAAATTAGTGTGTAATTGTGACTAATAGCTCATCTGATATCAACGTCTCAAATTTGGGACGATATTTCATATTCGAAATTGAAAATGTAATAATCCTCTGGGAAATATTTTTTTTGGTATATTAACTTGTCCATGTTAACTTTTTAAAAAATTTTTGGTACACTAATTTTTAATTTTCAGTGATTTTGGTTCAACTGCATACGTGTCAGCTAGAAATAATGGTAAATAATATTACAAGTTCTTACCGTAAAAAAAGTATAAATAATGGTTTGATTAAATTTCTCATTTTAAATTTTCCAAAAATATCAATTTACACTTAACAGGAACTGAGCACGTTTAAAACGAATAGAACCGATCGATAAAGCGGAATAAATTCTAAGAACATTATTTTCTCGTACATACCAAAATCATCCAACCAGTAACAAATTCTAAGAACATTATTTTCGAATCGACTATGGAAATTGGAAATCAATTAAATTATGTAAATTGTATGCACTTGTACTCGTTACACTAATATTGATGTTGATCTTGATGGGAGAATTGATTTTCAATTTTTATTATTTTCAAATAAAATATTTTGATTATTTTTAAACATAAATTATAATAAAAATATCCATAATGCATACATCATAATAAACGATTTAAAAATTTAATATATGATATGACATTAGCCTAAATAAATATACATTCTCCAAAATAAATTTTTTGTATGTTTTGTTTATCGTTAAGAGATAAATTAAAATAAACAGGTTAAACTTTGCGTATTGCAACCTAAATTAACATTTAATGGGCACTTATATTTTTGCGTGTATCAAATTATGGGCCACTTTAAATAATTCGAAGCTTATAATATATAAAAGAAACATTCATTAATTATATATCGATTATCATACTACTAATAATGTGATATAGACTAAATATCACACACACACACACACACACATATGACATATATGTTAAAAAATTATATTTATAAATAATCGGTTTGATTTGGATTTTTTTACTAAATCTAAACATTAATGAACCAATATTAAACCAATTTTTTTTTATTTCGTTAATTTTAAAACCAATTCAAATAATCGTGATTTATTAAAAACTAACCCAAACCCAACTGGTTCAATCTGGCTTTCCGATGGAGTTGATTTGGTTTGGTGGATCACCCCTAGCCCATGAGATGAAAAGAGATTATTAAATTTATGTGTAAAAAGAGTAAAATATATGTTTAATTAATGTTATGTCTGTGTAAAAAGTAAAATGGTTGTCCACTCCATGTCTTTGGTTGGTACACCACAATTTTATGTTTATCATTATTGGCATGCACAGAATGCCAAGTTGATTTATAATTGAAAAATAGACTTCAACAACTGCTACTATTGGGACAATCTCACCATATGTGGGTGGGCTCTATTCCATTAGTCAACATTCAACTCCACTCCCTTTTGAGTGAGTTTTGGGTTAAACTATATATTGCTTATTTTAATTAAAAATAAGCAAGTATAATGTAAGATATTGGATGTACTTAATCTATATATGTAGTTAAAGATTAATGTTTTTAATATAAAAAGTAATATTTTTTTATGAATTGGGCCGAGTCAGTGATTCGTTTCACAAAATTGATCCGTAAATCTCATATATGAATTAAAATAATTGTATGGAAGGTCGAGTTACTTTTTCACCTTCTTATATTTCAGATGTAATTTTGGTTGACACAATTTAATGTTATTAGCTTATTTTTTAAAATAAATAAAAATTGCAAGAGCATATATATAATTACGGGTTAATAAATTTTTTGGTCTATTAATTTTTCAATGTTTGGTTTTAGTATGCTAACTTTTAATTTTCGACTATTTTGATCCAACTGCTGATGTAGTGCAGGAAAATGACGACGTGACATCAAAAAATGAAGAGATGTCAAGTTGTCACGTCAACAATTGGACCAAAATAATCGAAAAATAAAAGTTAGTGGATCAAATTCAAACTTTGAAAATTTAATGAAACAAAACAAAAAAAAAACAATTGCATAAAAATATTATATATAGACACAATATATGTCCATATATATATTTGTCATCTTGAATAAAAATATATATTAATCTCTTCAAGTGGCCCCAAATAATTCGTTGCTCCTTTTAATCAGGACACATGAACAATTACAATCATTCCAATGTGTCCTAGACAAACATTGATCCGAAGGCTTCATCATTTACTCCTTGACCATATTAAAAGTACGCAGTAGAAACCAATTCTAAAACTAAAACTAACTAAATTGAGTACTCGATTATTCAGAAGTTAAATATATTAGAGGAAATCATAATTTCTCATGATTTAACCAAATTTCGATTTTTCTTTCCTCGTTCTTTTTCATACAAGTATAACTTGCTAATACTAAATCATGTAATTCTAAATTTTCGGATTCGCTTATAAGCTATTTTGGGGATTAAATCATCGTTTCGAGCAACTTGATATTGTCGCGTATGAATGGTTTCGCCCAGTGACAACAAATAAAATCGTTGGAATTTAGAATTTAGCTAATTTTTAATATACATGTTTGACAAAACGAGCTCTATATATGAGGGTGTTCATTTGTTTGTATTTTCCATCAGGATGAATTAAAATAAATTAAGGGATCGGAGTGCTTTTATTTATTTAAAGTTTTGTTATATATATATATATATATATTATATAAAATGATTGGAATTAATTAAATAATATATAGACAGGGTGTGGTGGTGGTCCATCGAGTATACTGCTGATCACTTGCCTTGAATATCAAGCAACGTTGTACCCCTCCTCCTCTCTTTTCTATCATTTCTCACATATATTTCCATATTTTATTTTATGAATTAAAATAAAATTAAGTATATATAGAATCAATAATTAGCAATAACATATGAATTATATTCCTTTACAAGCACAAAAAATATAACTTACTTCAGATAAATATATGAAAAAAAATTGAAATTTAGTTTAATTGTGCATCTCTTTCCTACACATTGTGTAAACATTGATGGCAAAGAATCATGATCAGCACTCCACAGCTCAAGGCCCATGTGACTTCCTATCATTTTTTGCCATTCTTTTCCTGTTTTTATATCTTTCTTTAGTATTATACCTTTTTTTTTCCTTTTTCTTTTTAAATGTTTACTATTTCTGAATAATATGGTTATACTTGATCAGGAGATTAAATAATATTTGATGTATTTCTTTTTAAAAAATTAACTATTCCGGTTCACAAAATTAAATGTTGGCATGCATGGATATAATGTATTATTATTATTTTTCATGTCAAGATCATACAAATTGACTTATGATGTAATAATATATCCAAGTTTTTTAAATTTTGGAATAAAATATTCCACTTGCTTTAATTCAACAATAATTTTGGATTATCGTTGTCTAGACCAAATTTTTTTTAGACATTAGGTGGCAATGTTGAGATCAATATAACCAATAATTTTTTAGTACCCAAGAGCAAATTTGTGATGTGTTTTTATGTGTGAATCACATATGGGTTGATATTGTGGGTACTATTTCATAATTCATATAATATAGAGGGCTTTTTCAAAATGAAAAATAGTACTTTTGGTGTGTAAACTTAGGTTGGTTTGAGATTTAAGTGGTGTTTTGTAGAGCTTCTAGAAAGCAGTACTTCTCAGTTTTTTTCTTATTTTGAAAATTTTATTAAGAAAAAGTTGAGAATTGCTTTTTATAAGCTTTACAAAACATTACTTTAGTCCTTCAATTAGTCAAATTAGAGTCAACATCCAATAAATTTCAATTTTTGTTGTATCAGACATATTTACACTGTATTAATTAATTTTGGCTGAATATCTCTGACTAGATGACGGAGCTTGGTGACATGAACATCTAGTTTGGGGATTCTGTCTCCTTAGACTGCATATTTTACGGTTGAGTTTATGTTAGCATAAGAGTAGTACCCTAATACTCAATTTTAGTATCCAAAATCGATTTGGACATGTGAAATCCACAAAATACATACAATTACCCATTTTAATTTGATTAGGTGGGGTCTATATATTTTTATGAATTCTACTACCCTTGTGCTAACATCTCATCAACAGAATTAATGGAAAATCAATTATTTGAGTAGCTTTGATCTAGATTCCACATTAAACACGCGACAACTATCAGTTAAGATGGACATCCCATGAGATTTAAGGGCTACTTCTATCGTCACGTCACGCAAACGGTTACAACGATTGTATTTTTCTTACAATAAGGGCTTAGAGAGGTCTTGCTCTAGTCATTTTCTCATATATTACTGTCGTTTGCCTCCAATAAAAGCATGTCTCACACAATCGCTTAGAAAAAAAACGGTTACAACGATCAATTTTTTCGCGTGCATGCCACCAATACTTCTTGAAGAATTTCCATGTGAGAGGACAAGTACAAAATTTTAATTATAAAAATCTACTTAATACACACAAATCTTTCTATAAATTCTCAAAAAACATGTCGAATTAGCAGTTACTTTAACATAAACATTTTATTTAACAACCATATAAATGGCTTCATGTGTTCCATTGGGTCAATATGATCTTAATTCCAAGTTGAGTTTCCTTTTTGGAGTGCATATACAAAGTTTATATTCATATATAAAATTAGTACATGGTTTCTTACAATAATAAAAATTTGTTTTTATTTGCAATCACACACACACACATATATGGTTTCTTTTTCAAATAAATTCAAAGATTTGAATATGAAAACATATCCTAAACAAATGTATTTTTAATAAAATAGAATTTGGTTGGGCAGATTAAGTAAAAAAACAGTTGGGGTTGCTGTGCTTTTGAGTGTGTTCTTAAGTAACAACTAAGGCCCTTGCATTTTCTTGCTTTTGCTTTACCAGTCAAGAAGACTCCAACACACATACATACATACATACATACAAAGGTGTGTGAATTATATATATATATATATATAAAAAAACAAAATCCAAACCCCAAAATCTCTCTTCTTCTCCTCCTGCTCTCTCTCTCTCACGCACAAACACCTGAAACACGCACCAAAACATTCTACAAATTTAGCAGGGAGTTAAAGGTATGATATAGGGCAGCTTGCTTTTCCTTTATCTCACTACTTGCTTCAGTTAAAGTTGCAGGATTTCTGTGATTAAAGCCCCTTGATTTCTTTCTTTTTCTTCCTCTCTTTCTGTTTGATTTTGTCCTAATAAACCTCTCTCTCGCCTCTATATTTTCTTGAAAATAACATACATACATACATACATGTTTTTTCTTGTGTTTCATTTCCCTTCATTTGTAACCTTTTGATTCCAACGATTGGAGTCGATTTTCTTGAAGATATCCAATAATTTTCATTTGGCTATCGATTTTTTTTTTTTACCTCCTTTATTTCATGTCCATGGATTTCTGTAGGTACTGATTTGTTTTTTTGGGAAAAAATGGTGTTTTTATGTGTTATTACATAAGATATATACATCTGCACGTACATGATGAATGGTCAAGTGATTTGTGTTGATTTTCTTGATATTTTGATAGTTTTCTGAGGGGATTGAGAGTTTTGATTCGGTAAGAAGCTGGATTGATCCGATATCGAGGCTTCTTGATTTATGGAGTTAAGATTAATATACAAGTATAGATGTTATAATCTCTGATGAATACTGCATAGTTTATAAAAGGGAGCTAGAGCTAGGAGGTGTATAATATATTGTTTGAGCCATGAATAAGGGTACTCAGTTGGGATCTGTGAGCAGTTCTGATCTCATAGATGCAAAACTTGAGGAGCATCAACTGTGTGGATCCAAACACTGCCCGGGTTGTGGACACAAGCTCGAAGGAAAGCCGGTACACGAAATTTCTCTAAATACTGATGAATATATTCTTGTCTTCATTAACAAGATTTCGGAAAGTTACTATATAATTAAAAAACAAGATATGGGAGTTACATATTTACTTTTTTGCTTTTGATTTTATTGTGTTTTTTTTTTTTTGGAAGTCTTTCAGATTCCTCTCTTTCCCATGTTATATTTAGTTGATCTGGTGATTGAAGTGACTGGATTTTTGTTGCAGGATTGGGTAGGCCTACCGGCCGGAGTAAAGTTTGATCCGACGGATCAAGAACTGATAGAGCATCTTGAAGCGAAAGTCGAAGGAAAAGAATCAAAATCCCATCCTTTAATTGATGAGTTTATTCCTACTATTGAAGGTGAAGATGGGATTTGTTATACACATCCTGAAAAGCTTCCAGGTCTCAACTTCTCTCATCATATGATTTATTTTCTTTATTTTATCATTTGTTTTCATTTTATTTCATTTAGTGTGTGTGTGTGTGTATTGGATATGGTAGCTTAATCTGCCATGATTCAAGTAGATATATAGGTTTTACTATGATATTTTCTTGGAAGATACAACAATATTTCTGACTAGGGTTTGTTTTTTTTTATTATTATTTATTTTAATATAATAGTCTCTCCAAGTTTTTCTTCAATGAATTGAAATTTCAAGATTATCTGTTACACCTAAGTAAACCTAACTTTGATTTTATTTCTTTCTTACTTTCTAGGAGTGACAAGAGATGGACTCAGCAGACATTTCTTCCATAGACCCTCCAAAGCTTACACAACCGGTACAAGAAAAAGAAGAAAAATTCAAACCGAATGTGACTTACAAGGCGGCGAAACGCGGTGGCACAAGACGGGCAAAACCAGGCCTGTCATGGTGAATGGCAAGCAAAAAGGGTGCAAGAAAATCTTGGTCTTGTACACAAACTTTGGGAAAAACAGAAAGCCCGAGAAAACGAATTGGGTGATGCATCAATACCATTTAGGCCAACATGAAGAAGAGAAAGAAGGGGAACTTGTGGTTTCCAAGATCTTTTACCAAACTCAACCAAGGCAATGCAACTGGTCTTCGGAGAAAAGTAGCGTTAACACCGTCTTAGGCGAAGGATTGAGTATCGACCCGAATAGCCAGAAAGAAAGTGGCAGTGGGAGTTGTTCTAACAAGGAAATAATCCCACAAAGAGATGAATTTTCAGCTGCTGTTGTAAATGTTGGTGCACCTATTCCAGGTTATAGTGCTATAGATCATATCCAGCAACTGAAAGCTGATCATTTTAGCTTTCTTCCTTATAGAAAACCCTTTGATGATCAGGTATGTATTCTAAAATTTTCACTTCACCAGAATATTAAGCTATTATTTTAAATATACTCACAAATTGTACATTTAATTTCAAATTAATGAAATCATACATCTGTGTCATTTACATTTTTTTCCCCATTCAATATTTCACCACTCCCTCAAAAATTCTCATATTCTTAAGTAGATTTTATGTCTCTTAATTTATGACATAACCAACATATTTTAAAATTAATCCACAAATATAATAATACATTTTCCTTCTACACATAACATGATCATGTTGCCTTTGTCTGTACATAATGTGACAAACTAATGAAGCATGACTGAGAAGGTCTCAGACCTGTAACGATAATTATCAAAACCAAATTAAAATAAACAGATTTTAATTATATGATTAATGTTTCAGGCTGGAAGCATTGGAGAGGCATCAATAGGAAGGGAGGCGCATGGCGGCTCGTGCGAAGCGCGTGACATGATTCACATGAGCCATGAGCATCATCAAATGTCAACAGCATCAGCAGCTACATCATACCACATCAGCAGGCCTTCACATTCCATTTCTGCCATTATATCACCTCCACAAGTAATGCATCACACCTCCAACATGATTCTTGATCAAGATCACTCCTTCCATGTTCCAACACTCATGCTCCCGAACGAAAATTTCCAGGTACACCTATATAAAACCGAGTTAGCGAGGAATTTTCGGGTTTGATTTTCTTCGAAAAATCAAAGTAATAATCTTGCTTTCTTTTCACATTTACCTGTTTTTGTTCCTAATATATATATATACAGTACATAAGTACAAATTTTCAGTGGCTTGGGATTAAATTAATAGTTAATAAGAAACTAATCAGTATCTAACCTGTTTTATATATAATGTAACTTTGTTTGTACTCATCTGGAAGTGATCAGAATTAAATTTGAATGCCAGCTATATTGCTAACAAATAAATAATCATATTATTGACTTTAAAAATCCCTATCTTTTGCAGACAATACATGATCATATGCATGATTATGTTTTTATTTTTGTCATAACTTACAAAATTATTTAATTATATTTTGTGAGCAGCAGCAGCAGCAACAACATCATAAACTAGTTGGAAGGTCTGCATCTGGATTAGAGGAACTCATTATGGGCTGCACCTCAACTGACATCAAAGAAGTATGTATTACAAATCTTTAACTTTTTGACCCTAAAATGCATGCTTTCTTATATATATCTCTGTGTGTGAAAACCAAAGCTACTTAGAGGTTAAATCATGAAATGCAAAAGGTAAAATGCAGATATGTTAAATAGTAATGTATATGGGGGTTATAAAATTGCAGCAATATTCACAAAAATGTACATGAAAACAAATTTATATGATTAAATTTATTTGTGTAGTAAATTATACCCATTTTTTATATCAAGGGAGTCTTATTTATGATAAGGAGAAAGAATTCACTATGGCTAAACTAAAATTAGAGGATCTATATGCCCTTTTTTTTTCTTTCTTTTTTTGGTCCTTTTATCTCTTTTTCTTGTTAGATTGCTGTATCCTCTTTCCCAGCATAGGCTTTAGCTAGTTTTCACATATAGCTCAATGTGATGATGGTAAATTAGCACTAAATAATTAATTCCATCAAACAAACTACAAAATCGTATTCGATTATACATTCACGGATGTTGAAGGTTAATTTAACCAATTCAAAATTTTTGTATATGTTCTTGATATTTTTACTATCATAGTGTCACTAGTTCTTACATTTTATTTTGACCTACCACTTTTGAAACCATGTTGTTTTTTTTTTTAAATAAAAAAATAGTAATATCGATTTATTAATAATACTAGTAACTTATATGCGTAATATTGAATAGAATAAGCCCTAAGTTCCTACTTTATATACTAGGAATGTTAAAAAGCATGTATATTAAAACTCTTGAATCTTGACATTGGAATTTAGATTGCTAATTTTAAATTAGACTTGCCCAATTTATTTCCGACGCTGCCAACTTCGTTGTGTATTTTATGAGATGATGTTGCAATATACTGATCATAACTATCACAAAACCCATAAAAAAAGTACATTGATTAATTAAGTAAATTTGGATTATCATAGGTAGAAATTTAAATTTTTCCTAGCTAGTCTATATATATATTTCACACTTTGGACAGGAAAAAAAGAACATAAATATGATCACTCACATATCATTTTCTTTATCTTCTCCTTAAACTGATCTTTTGGTATTTTGCTCTTTAATTTTGTTTTGAATTCTTTTGATGAAAACTTTATTTGATTGTGTCTTACCACATGCATGAAACCCGATATCCATGCAACCATAAATAGAACATCGTAAAACTAAAAGCCGTCAATTGTGGAAGTTGCTGCAAGAATCCTACTTTTTGAACAAATAAATAAAAAGTGATGAAATGGAGCTTAGTGAGATAAATCTTTTGGAAGGCTGGCTGGTCTTAATTTGAACTAGCTATCTACTTAAACAAAAGAATATATAAAAAGAATATTATAAAGATTGAAGGTGACAGCTAAATCCCTTACATGTACTTTAGAATAGAACAATTTTGCTATATCTAATATTAGTTTATTATTTTTAATTTTCATTGCTGCAAAAGACAACATGGACAATGACCCAAAAACTTTTTTTCCATTTGGCATCCTAGGAACGAATTATTCACATGCATGCAGCCGAAATATATGGCTTCAAAATCATCAAAACTTCATTGCATGAATATTTATATATATTGAAATTACAAATTAGTTAATTGGATGCATTTGTTCTTTTTTTTTTTTTTTTTTTTGGAAATGCAATTTTGTAAATATATTGTTGATATTTTTAATTTGTATTTCCGGGTATATGTTCAAAGTTGAAATTAATTTTATGATTCCAGATGATTTTTTTTTTAAAATCTCCTTGTCATTTACTCATTTTTCATTTTTAGTCATGTAAATCGTCTTTCCATTTCAGTATAAAAACTGCACCACCTGAATGAACGATTTGCTGATATATATGGTTTGCTTATCGTAATTCGTGTTCGAATCGCAGGAATCATCCATGGCGAACACTCAGGAAGCAGAATGGTTGAAGTACTCCAACTTCTGGCCTGATCCCGATAACCCCGATCATCATCATCATGGATAATTCTTTTCTTTTATATATTTAATTTTTCGATTATTTGGACAAAAGAGAGAAAGCAATCATTGCCTTAATCATCTGTTGATAGAAGCCAATAGGGACCATATAACATACATTGGTCCCTTTTTCCATCTTTTGTCCAAATTCTTGGCTGATCCATATATATAATATATACATATCCGAAGCTCAAACTGTAATAACTGTTGAAGGAAAACCCATGTTAGAAAAAGAGAAAAAGAAGTGAAAGGCAAAGGAAGACCAAATGAAATAGCAGTTGCCTCTCAAAGTAAAGAGATCAGTCACCTGCTGCATGAAAGTTATCACCCATGATGATTGCTGTGTCATCTTTATCATGTGTTTATTCTTATTATATTTGTTCTTTTTTTTAGGTATTTTTGTATAATTTGTTTTGTTTTTTTGCTTCTATTTTGTTGTTTACGAAATTCAATACAAATATTGAAACTTTAATTTATTTGTTATTGCTGTTTTTCTTTTTCCTTTTCCTTTTTGTATAAAATGCAGATGCATATGTTGTTTCATGCTGCCTTAGAATTTACTGGACGTGGAAGAGAGATTAGATGCAACTAGTTCTTTAAAAAATAATTAAGAAAAAAAATTTAGAAAATCTAAAAATAAAATTTAAATTTTTATGATTTTCTAAATGTTTTTTTAAAAGAACTTTTTATGTGAATTTAATGTTTTTGTCGAGATAAAGATCGTTCGTGAATTAGAAATAATCATTGGTTGGGATAATTCTATTGGATAAAGAATTGAGTGTTTGGGGATGTTACAAAGATGGAGGTATTATAATTTTAGGTCTAACTTCAATGTATAGTCTAAGATATAGACATATACTTGTAATTCCCATAATTATACATATATATATATATATATAGATTCGTTAATTCGGTATACTAAGTAATTAATTAAAAGGGAGCCGTCTTTTTTTAAAAAAAATATATTTTACGTGTTTTGTTTATTATTGGGTTGGGTGTAGCCAATGCTTTTATGCAGCTGCGTGTACAATGTACATATGTTTTATCGCATAGTATTACATGTCTTCGAAGTTTTTTTTTAGGTGGCATCATCGCTTTTTGATATTATGTCAGCACTACATTAAATATAAAAACATGATTAATCACCTTACTCCACAAAAAACCTTATAACACTGAAAGCTTTCTAGGGTTAAAATTAAAAATTAACAAGTTATGGGACCAAAATTATAATTTAATTCCCTCATTATTATAAATTTATTTGAAATACATTTAAGAAAAAAAAGAGGTGAAACAAAGTCACGATGTTGCTCGAAACAGCCTACTATGCATGCATTATATAAATCCAACTCCCATCCCATATCACTATACTTCATTTAATTTCATCATGCATGATTCAGCAGTACTCTTCATATTTTCCAAATTAAGTTAATTCTCATCTACCATGTATCATCAACAAATTAATTAATTAAGTTAATACAAACATATTGTTTGAATGATCAAGGGGGAAGCATGCAATAGGGAGCCAGAGGAAGTTTTATATGCAATTTTTCGAAAATATTCATTCCTACTTTCGCTCGATGCAATTCTTGGGTCCGATCCGCTCCTGTTTAGATATTTAAGGTAATCACTTTTAGTATGATAATTAGTGTGCCCTTTGGTAATGCTTTAACTACATATTCTAATGACATTAATCCAGATTTTGAGCTTTTTCCAGCCAATTATTTTTTGTATATATAGATATGCTTTACTTAACTAGAGAGAAAAGGGACATGCATGGCCACACAAAAATATATATACATGGTATTATTAATGTATATATCTGTTAAGGTTTTATTTTATTATCATTAATTATTATTGCATGTAATGAAGTGAATGAACATGCAGATTCGAATTTCGACGTAGTTTTTAATTAAAGGGAATAAAGACCACTGATTTTGAACAATTTCGCACCATTATTATATATTGATTAAGATCATTAAGCAGCTTTAAATCTTAGATTTAGCAGAATCTAAGAACCCTTTTATCAATAACAAAAAAGAAAAATCAGAATCTCCCAACTCACAGGAATTGTATGGGAATAAATCAAATCTATTGTAAAAATGAAATGCATGCATTGCTTCTTTGAATATTTTGAGTTGATAACATATAGTCACCAGACCACAATTAAATTGTTACAAGTGGACTAATAAATATATATGTAGTTGTATTTTATAATATATGAACGTACTCTCTCCTTTTAACTTTAAAATTAACCTAAAGATTTTATACGAAACCGCGTCTCAAAGTGGCATCCAATGTACTCGGATATTGTGTATTACATACAAATCTACACACACATCATTACATTCTAATAATAATATGAATACATTGTGTCCGTATAAATTAGATCTTTTTCTTTTTTTTACACATTATTTTTCGGTGTCGCATTACCTTATATGAGTGATAGATTTTGGTTTTTAATATGATCATGAACTATATATGATTTTATGGATTTAAGAATGATTAGGTTATTTTGTGACTATATCAAGTGATACTTGCTAAAATTGAAGGGTACAATTCAATGTCCGAGTCCAACCTAATTAAGCCCAAAGCTTCAAGTCTGAAGTGAACCTGAAACCAAGCAAAGAGTATTAGAGGGGACAGAAAGGATTTCTCGAAGTAGCCCTTCAGACGCTCAAGTCAGAGTCAAAAATTAATATGTAGAGAGGAGAGCTCGGGCACCCCTCAAAAATAAAAGTAATCAGTTGCAAATGAAGTGAACATACCCGGTATTTATAGGAAGAGTGGTAACATACCCGATATTTATAAGAAGAGTGTAGGGACCACACATATTTCGTAGAGGACCACGCGGTGAGTGAGACTCACGCGCTTGTACATCTGAGACTTCCCTTTCAAAGTGTGACCTTGTCCTTGAGGCGAGACTGAAGCTAAGGGCTCGCCCACCTCGGGTAAGCTATACCCTATTTATTCTCATCGTCATCCTCAACTCCTAGGCTCATTCTCATTTTCCCACCTCCTAGATTTATCCTCAGCTCCTTAGCAGCTTCTCACCTTCCAAACTTTCAAGCTCATCCCTAACTCCTTAGCCTCTTAGCTCATCTTCACTCTGTCACCTCCCTTGGCTACAACTCTAATTTCAACATGCCTCCACCACCTACCCTCATGTGCCGACCTCATCACTTAAAGCTGGACCAGAGCCTTGTTTCTTGACTATCGACTTCAATTGGGTCTAAGCATGTGATAGGCCCATTTGTACAATTTGTAAAAGATACACACATATATATATATATATTATAACTTTTGGAATAGAGTAGGTTTCTTGAAAAATGGTCTAATGGATCGATATTCGTGAAACATGTGGATCCGACCATAAAAGTAATATTTTTTTATAGATCATGTTGAAAAAAAGATCAATATTATAAATTGACTCGTGATACCAACTTATAGGAGTTCTATGTTTGAGATATTATAAAATGAGAGGAAAAAAAACATTAATGTTTTTTATATGCATTATATCACTAACAAGTCGACTATAAATGTGGCAAATTAAAGAGAGGAAAATTAAAAGAAAGGAAAGAAGAAAGGAAAGAAAAGGGAAAGAAGAAAAGGGGTTAGAAGAATTGTGTCACTTTCCACATGCAATATGAAAATAATAATGATGAAATGTCGTGTTCGACCTATATATAAAGTTGTTATTCATTTCTTTGGCTTTATGGAAGATTTTAAAAGGAGTACGTATTAGGGTTTCCCAATTGCAGAGATTCGCGGAATTAATATTATGTAGTGCAATGAGGAATAACACATGTTTGTACTTAAAACTCCTTTTTTAGATTCTTCTTCACAAACTCACCTTATCTCATTAACAAAGTATGCATGGAAATTTGGGCAAAAAAAAAATTAAAACACAAACTATATATGATCACTTCATAATTCATATTTAATTTTTTTTAATTTCATTCATAGTGTGCGCGTGTGGGTTAGCCTAGTTTTGGTTCTGACCATCTACTTGCGCGAAACATGAATAAATTTCAAAATAAAAATTTTATGTATAATAAAGGTTACACATTATTTTTGAAATTATAAAATTATCTCAATAAAGAGATATTTTATAACTGTATTTGGAATAGTTCTGTAATTTCAAAAGTAACGTATATAATCATGTGTAACATGCGTTGTACATATAGTGCAACTTATTCTTTAAAAAAAATAATAAAAAAAAACCCAACTTACGTACAAAAAATTTTGATTTTTTTTAAATGATCAGACTCATAATAAGTCAACCAAATGGAAGAATTTGATCATCTTTTTCTAAGAGTGTCCTACAATATCATGAAAAATGCATGCTATGACATGTTTTTTAACGTGCAAAAACTCTTATGAGATGATTTTAAATATTAATTTTGTGGAAATAGATCTCGCTGATCCGACTTATAAAAAAATATTATTATTTTTATTTTAGAATGTTGGAGGAAGTAGAACGTAATATAAATATAGAAATTTCTTTAAAAAGTCAAATTGAATAAAGTGTATATATTTATAAAAGATTAAATCTTTCATGTTTTGGTGAGACGAGAACTCGAATCATATTTATAATAAAAAAATAATATTTTATATCTAAAAAATAATTATTCATAATTGATAGGTAATACCGTTTTATAGAAGTTTGTATAAATAAAATTTAATGAAATTTGTCTGCTAACCAATCTCTTGTAATTAAAAAACTAATTCATCATAAAAATTT
Organism: Henckelia pumila; assembly: GCF_033568475.1. Lineage (NCBI taxonomy): Eukaryota > Viridiplantae > Streptophyta > Magnoliopsida > Lamiales > Gesneriaceae > Henckelia > Henckelia pumila. Next base: position 29,737,084 of record NC_133122.1, read on the forward strand.
GGACCTCGTCACGTGTCTCTCCACCCTTCTTGGTTAATATTTGATTCTCCCCGTAATTTGTCTATTTTCCGGCGAAATGGAAAAAAAAATACACAAAATTTCGGAACAGATTTTCATTGTCTGTTTCATTTTAGGGAATTGGTCGATATTTTTTTAAAAAAAATTCAAAAATTAATATTCTGTCTGTTTTGTATCAACAAATTAAGATGACATGGATCTTTTCCAGAGCCCAACACAATTGGGCCAGGAAACCCGAGAAATTTTCGGATCCGATTCCTGGATCAGACCCGAATTGGACAAAATCAGTATATGAGGGCCAAGATGAAACAGAAGTACTTGTAGTCATATATACAAATTAAGCACCAAATCATACCCGACCCATGTTATGTACAACTGACAGATGGGTCACCAAAAGTCTCCTCTTTTTGTTTATTTATATTCATATTCTTATCATGTAATTCTTCAATTACCTCTGTACCGTGAGAGATTATGACTTTTTTCTAATGCTTTTCTTGGTTTGCATGCTAAGATATGTTTCCCACAAGCTAGCAAGCACGGGCCTCTGTTAGCTGCCTCATTATCGGTCCACAGCTACCTGAAACTTTTAAAGATGAAAAGAGGCAAGATAACTTAGCCATCATAGGCATTGACCTTGATATTCTGGGTATGGTCATCAGCTCCTTGCCAGAGATGTCATTGCAAGGGCTACGATAACCTTCAAGATCAGCTTTTGTAATTAGCACTACATCTCCCGAAGTACACATCGCCTTTGAGGCCATCCGCTGCTGCTTGTATTCTTGGACTGCCTGGAAAAGCAAGCAACTATGAGTTTTAAACCATCCGCATAACAAAGAGAATCTTGTGATGTGATTTTATCAACTAGAACAAAGACAGTTTCTCTTGCAGGAGGTGGATCCAGCAAAGGGTGCAAGGGGAGTTGGTCTCCGACAAATAAAAAAGTTCGAGATTTTGTCATTTTCTACAGCTGCAAGTTTTGCCACAACCACAACCTTCCCTAAAAATATTCATTTCATTTTCCCACCAAGCCCTCTAGTCACATTGTAATATATCTTATAACATCAAAATGCATAGACAAAGGAATGTATTTATAACAATGTGCCATCTACTCTATAGCAAGTACGCATGTGCCTCGGTTCTAGCAAAACCAATCATGATCAATGTCACTTGCAAGTTTCCAACCTTTTGATACCCCTTACTAACCCCCACACCCTCCCTCTAACTTGTCAGATCTGGACAATTTAGCCCTGGTTTTTTGTGTATACCTTCCACTGGGATGGTGCCAATAGCACCCTGGGTCTTCTAGACCGAACATATTCAAGTGCGGCAGCAGGACTCATATGCTTATATTCCACCTGCAGATCATATTAAGGTGTCAGGAAGATCCAACATTGTCATTTTTACATGTCATATTCTGTGGAGAAAAAAGAAAGCACCAGATAACAGAGGACAATGGTTGTGCTCCGTCCTCGTCCAGCTTTGCAGTGCACATATGTTGTTCGACCAGTAGAAGCATTTTCTATGAGCAGCATGAAATGAAAGGCAGGTATTGAGGATGGTATAATTCACAGGACATAAAGTGAATGTAAGGAAAATGGTGAAAAGAAGATCACTGACTGTGAATGAAATCTACAGCTCGATTAATATCCACAAAAGATGGAGCAAACAGATAATCTCTTGTTGGGATTACAAGATGGTCTATTCCATGATCCTGAAATAACAACACAGCATAGTGAGTACGAATAGAACACTTAGTAAGCAAGAGAATCCTTAGCAGTCATTTTGAACAACGGACTAGACAGAACGTTCCAGTCAAATGAGGGAAGACTTCTACTGGTAAAACACACCAAAGTTTTCTGTAACTGAAGTATTTTAGAAGTAAAATTGTCACAGAAAACATATACAGGTTTATGACAAAAGAAAATGGAAACTCATAAAAATTCAACATAAATGTATGATTGCATATAAGAAAAAAAGTTTAGAATAACCATAGCCTCATAGGCTCATACAATATCAACACCCAAAGTCGAGCCAGAGTTAAATAACTTACATGGTACAAAGATGTCGGTACCAAAGTTTCATAGTGCTCGTTCAGAGTAATTACACCACCAACTCCAAGGTGCTTCAGCCGAGGCACGTCCTTTGGAAATGGAACCGCTCCAAGCAGGAGAAACTAAATACCCAGTCACAAAAGCAAATACTTAGGCATATATCTTCAGTTTAATTATATCCAACACAATATACATAAAATATTTGTTAACCGCCATGAGAAGGATATCATTGAAAAAGAAAGTACATAAAACTCAAACTCAACTGGGCATGCATCATGGGAAAATGCCAGAAATTATTTCTTAGAAAAGTAAACTAATTTTTACACCAATAAGCACGAAAGTCGCAATACAAGGATTGCATATTTGCATCAGACTCGAATCAGAGCTTTTGTGATTGTATTTTCTGCTTGGCCATCAGCTGGCTTCAATCACAGGTAGAAAAATGTAATGTTAAGCATATAAATTCGGATAAAAACAACCCAAGAGCCTAAACCTTCACTCTTTTTTAAGAAACTTCAAAAAAATTCCTCATTTACAGCATAAATCCTTTTCCCATAGTCGACTACAGAAACCTTGCAACTCAAACGAACCAAATTTGACTAAATTACTACCTCAACATTCAAATCCCCAAAAAACACCGAACCATGAAGATATATTATACCTGATCAATTTGATCCCACCACCTGAACTCCGCTTGAATTTTATTCCGGAAGACGTTGTACAAAAGGGTCGGGTAGAAAAGGATCCGAGCCCCAGCCCCGACCAAAGCCCTTTTCGCGTCGACCCCCACCGGGATCAGCCTTCTTTCCTTATCATTACTACAGCAGCTGCTCTCCAGCACACTATCCATCGAATCATCCAATTCCTCGATCTTCATCGCAATCAATAACAACACGAGTTGATACGAAAACCCACTGAATCGATTCAATTAGGTCGAATCTACCGAAGAATTTGGGAGAAAATCAAATGAAGCTAAAACCCAGATGATGAAAACGATGAATCAAGACTCGAAATCAAAACCAGATCAGCAAGAAGCGAATCCATACGTGGAGTGAATCCAACGCAACTGCCCACAACCGGGCGATCGATCATCGAAAACAGAATAAAAACTAGAAATGGTATCAAAAGAGGAATGATTCCGCGATTGGAATCAAGATGATCAGTGGTCCCGATGGATCGAAGATGGTAGAATTGGAGGAAAGGAGTGAAGAAAAAGTCAAGCGAATTGCTTCAAGGGGAGTGACGAGGATCCACTATGGGCCATGCCGCCATTTTCTGCTATATATAATATTATCCTCTCTTATCATTTCTTATCCTTTTTCTTTCGAAAACTATGGAATTCGAAAATACTTTTATATATATATATAAATATATATATATATATATATATATATATATAATCTTGTTCCCCTGCACACCAGTATGCTGGGATTTTGTGTGCACCATGTGATGTTCGCGTTAACATCTGAGATGTTTTCGCGAATATCTGATTTTTTTTAGATGTTCACGCGAACATCCCGCGGTGCACACAAAATCCCTGCACACTGGTGTGCAGTGGATCATGACTATATATATATATATAAACAAAATTCTATGATAATGTATAGAAATTAAATTTCAAATATATAATTCTTAAATAATATTGACAAAATATTTTGATAGATTGACTTGATAATGCATATTTATTTTGAAATTCTTTTTATAAGGTGACTCAACCGACAAATCGTTACTTATCGGTATGTTGTTGGTAACTTTCGAATTAGCGCAAGAACTTGCTGATCAGGCTATTCAGATAAACAACACAGAGAAAGTTTGTTCGAGTAGGGGTTGACAGGAAAAATCGAACTGATAATTATTAACTAAGGCTCCGTTTACTTGGCTTGATAAATGTAGGATAAGGTTATTAATCCAACCAGCTTATCCCTTGTTTACTTACAAAAAGTCCATTATGCTCAAATCTGAGAGCCCGTCATTCAACCATGATTTTAGGTGATATCTCATCCTTAATTTCTCAAGGTATAACATATCCTGATATATATCTCTAAAAAAAATCCACATAAAACCTAATCTACCCTTCCGTCATTCAACCTAATCCATACAAATTGGGTGGCATTATGTGTTGATTCTCATGTAAATAAATGTATGGTACGGGTGTATGCAACAAATATATATATATATATTTACAATAATAATTCAATCCAAATTTTATGAATACAAAAGTAAACATAAAATTATTTATCATAGGTGAAGGGTAAAACAGTAATTTGTCACTCAATCATTATTTCTATTCCAAAATTAATAACTCAAAATAAACATGTTATTATTTATCCATTATTATTCAACATCCTTTAAAATCATTTTAATAGTTTTAGTATTATTTATCCATATTTAATTATATCTCACTAAGTAAACGTACCCTAAGTATTCATTTATTCCATCAACTCGAGCATCGCAATGAAGCATACCAATTTGAAATTTTGTTCACCAGACATACCAAACCCACTGTCTTGTCCACTTCAGCATATTAGGTTGTTAGCACAAAATTTTAGCACACATATGAACAAATTTCAAATTACATATCCTTAAAAACAAAACATAATAAATCCCAGCATGGGTTAGGAGTTATCCATTTTAATGGAAATATGCTTATTATAAGCATGTTAGATATGAATTTTTAAAAATGGCATTCTTAATTATTTATTTAATTTTATATAATAAAGTCATTTATATACTGATAAGTGCATTTTGTATGCATATTTTCATGGCATTTTTTATGTTTATTGTGCATGCATTGTTTATTTGTTATATTATATTTTATGTTGTTTTCTGCATTTTATCTACATGACATTTCCCTTGTTTTATTTACAGAAAATAATATAAATTCTGGATTTTTATCAAGGAAGAGAAGTTGCTTCGCTTTGGAGATGATGCTCCTATGTGCATGAATGAGTGAGCAGTTGCGCACCTTGAAGACTTGAAGAGATTGGAGATGGACTGCACAGTTAAGAACTAGAGTAGAGATGCGCCAAGCTGGGAAGAAAGAAATTTCTGCACTTGAAGTCACGCAGCCGCGTTTGGAAGCTAGAAGAGCTGCTGCTGCGCAATGAACCAGCAAACCATGAGCTGCTGTGTTTATGAAGAAGAAAGATCGAGCAGCTGCGTGCATAAGGAAGGAGAGCTGCGCATAACGTGAAGAATGAAGAGCGCATGATGGTGCGCTATTGGGGACTGAACAAGCGCGATTGCGCATGATGAAGAAGCGCAGACACACATGGTGAAGGGTTGATGATGATGCGCGATAGCGCATGGAGGAAATGAAGTTAGCGCATGTCGTGCGCTGTTAAGGAGAAGATGATGCGCTATCACGCTGAAAGCTGAGTTTAGCGCCTGAAGGAGTGCAATCACGCAAGGAAGCTGTGCGTGAAGGTTTTTCGAGACAGAACATGTCTCGCTCAGAGACGTGAAAATATTCTTCGGAACAGAGAGTTTCTCGCTCGAGCGCACTTTATGCTCGCTCGAGCGAGCTACGCGGGCAGACTTTTTAAAATTGGAAATTCTTGCTCGGGGAGGATATTATCTTTTACATATTTTGGACGTATAAATAGATCTTTTATCAGAAAAATAAGGGTCCCAGAAGTTCCAAAACACAGAAAACACAAGGGAGGCGGCTACAAGGCTTGGGAGAGAAGATTTTTCTTTTTTTTTCTTCTTTTTTTTTTAATTTTTGAATTATGTTGAACTTTGAGTAGTTTTTCTCTTTCGATCAAGGCCACGTGATTGGGCCAGAAAATTTATATAAAAAACTTGGATGTTTATTTGAGAATTTTCAGACTTGATTTTATTTTATTGATTGTCGAATTTATATTTGTCTTGTGAATTACCTGGCCAGTTATTTTCTTGCATGTTAATTGATTCCAAGTCGACAGAGGAGGTTTCGATTTTGATCACTTTGATAATCAACATATTGTAAAATCGACTAGAAATAGAATTTAGTTTCAGTGTGCGGTTTGGGTGTAAACTGAATTTTCACAAATATTTAAGGCATTCAAATTTGATTAGAATTATGAAAGATTAATCCGTAAATATTTGAATAGGTTTGATTGTTATAGAAATAGACCTTTGAACAAGTTAGGAGAATTCCCGTAATCTGAGATTAAATCTGAGTCCTGAATCGGCTACATATTACATGATTTGTGTTGTGAAAATTTTCGAAAGCGTACGAGTGTCAAGTTTTAATATAGTGATTTAAATCAGATATCGATCCCACGGGGAGTAAATGAAAATATTCAGTGCTTGTAATTAAAATAGTCCAAACTTTATCTAGAAAATCAATATTTGAGAATTTTGCAGAAAATAAATAATCAAAATTGTTTTGATAAGCACGCACACAACTTTCAGATAAAATCAATCAGAGAAAAATGGTCTAGAGGTATAGATTTCACCTGGTTTTCAACAATCAATCCTAATTAATTAATCTTCATGAATTTCAAGGAATTAATAGCCAAGAACACTTAAGTGTATTATTCCCTCTCCCGAGTGCCGAATAAAATATATCAACTACAATTCAATTCCAATATCCCTATTAAGAATTTACTTGCAGTGATAAATTCCAAACAATGTTCTTTTTAAAAGTTCTGTTAAAATTATACACTCTCCCGAGCTATATAAATAATTAACAGTGTATTTTTCAATGGTCCTATTCAAAATCTCCTCTCCCAAGTGCCAGATTTCAAATAAATATAACAATTCAATTATTGATCAGATAATTGAAAAGACAATCAATTCTAGAAAAAACAATTAATCTAGAAGAAACTCAATTCAATAAAATCAAAAATTCATGAAAGTGTCTACATCAGGTTCCATCCGACCTCTAGACTCTAAAAAAATTAGTTCATAATAAAATTCTGAATAAAACAAAACATGTTCAGAAAATTCAACATATTTAGAATAAAATAAATAAAAGATAAAGGAAACAAATACGTCGATGCGATGCCGTGTCCGATCGATCGATCTCCGTATTTGTTCTTCAATTAAGCTCCAGATTCTCCAGAAATCACGATCAAAACTCTGATATCTGCTATGTGTGTGGCGGCCTCTTCTCAATCTCAGACTAAAAAATCTCTTTTTATAGCTTACTCAAAAGCCCAAGAATAAAGCCCAATAAAATAAAAAGTTTTCTTTCCGATTAAATCTTCCAACTCCTATTTTACGCGACGCGCGGGCGCCTCAGAATTCACGCAGGCGCGCATAGGACTCTGATCTCGATTCTCAAATCTCAAGGAAACTTGCGTGTTAGCGCTTCTCCACTCCTATTTTAGCGCTAACTTAAGCGCTAAACACTTGGCCCAAAAGAAAGCCCAACACTGTTCCTTTCTTGTCTGATCGTTTATTCTTTTCTTTCTCTTTTCTCTTCTCCACTTCTTATTTCTTCATTTATTCTTTTAATTTCTTTCTCCTCTAAATTCTTATTTTTCTTCACTTGTCCAAATAAATTCAATAATTTCCTACAATCACAAAAACAACAAAATACCCACATAAATCTGCTCGAAACAAATATTTAACAATTAAAATTATAACTAAATTAAGTGTATAAAATACACTTATCAAATATCCCCAAACTTAGACTTTTGCTAGTCCCGAGCAAAACTATTCAAAACTAAATTCTAAAACTCATTCTCTCAAACCAACAAGAATAGCCAAGAAATATTATGGAGCAATGGCCTTAGCAATGATTTCAAAGAATTTTCAAATCCAATATCATCCACCTTACTAACACTTGAAAGTTTAAGTCATAACAAAATAACCTCATAAACTCACAATCTCCGCAACTCAGTTCAAAACACCATTCTCCAAGTTCAATTCAAACATTCATAAATCATGAGGACTTTTCAAGGTAGCATATGATCAAATTTAGAAGATTAATAAAAAACACTCACAATTAGGTAAATGCAAAGAATAATAGTATGTGCGTGTTTCAATCAAAATTCATAATCATTAAAAGCATCAATCAACAGTCCATAGGCTAAATTCTCGCAACTCTTCTCCACTAGTATATTGGGCAACTGAGACTCGGTCAATAGGACTTAATTAGCTTATAGTGTAAGGCCTGTCTCATGGCTACAAATGAAGGATAAGAATTCAAAAATAAGGAGTAATTTATACTTATGCTCTAATTACGACTCCTTTTCATTCACAATTTCATACTTATTTTTCTTTCATTTCATTGATTTTTCAACTTTTTCACAACTTCTTTCACAACTTTTTTAACTTTTTTTTTTCTACTACCTTTTTTTTCTTTTCAACTCATCCACCACACCATTTCATTTTTCACAAATAAAACTAGGAGCATATGACATTTTAGTATTCAAATTACTCCCTCAAATGTAGGAAATAGTGTTTAGGCTATTCAGGTAGTCAATGTAGGACTTTGAAATAATGACGAATGGAGGTTTAATCACACGTCTACACGCATGACATTCGATTTTCAATAAAGCTCAAACAAGGTACTAGGAATAAAATATTAATAAGTAGCTTGAAAGGCTCAAACGAATTCAGAAAAATTGCCTAAATCATCCCTAATCACAGTTTTGCCCGTATTTCGCCTTGAAGAGTGTTCGAACTAGTTCTAGACAAGTCTCAATCCACAATTAAATCATACAAATATCAATCAGTGCAGAAAAAAATAATCATCAGCAGTTAACGATGATTTCCAACAACAATTTCAGATCATGTACCTCAATGTACTCATATACGTGTAGGCTCAAATGGGCAACTATGGATAAATTAATTTCAATAAAAATCAGGCCCAAAATTCAAATAATGCCTCAATCATATCTATGTTTGTATGTTTCAAAATTCAGATTCAAGTATTAATCACAGAGTATATAGGAATTTGTTCATTCAATTGGTTCCATTTTTTTTTTCAAAAATATTTGTCAGATAGGTAGACAATCATGAATTTCAGTTATAGCACAAAAATATTTTTCAGTCATGCATCCATTTCTTTCTTGACTTTTTTTCAACTCAAAACTTCAACTAACACAACTAAACTCAAACAAAAATTTTACTATAAAGCACACAATAAAACTCAACCTATCAACCAAACCACTAAATCAAACATTGATTCATCCCCCCAAACTTAATGTAATCATTGTCCCTAATGTACAATAGTAAATCAAAACAAGGACACGTACCTTGGACACCGAGCGTCAGTACTCGATGTTATAAACTTCATGATGATGAAAAAATAATGTCCAGCATGTAGAACACCATCAGAAGCCGATCATCAGAGGAAATTGATCATCAGAGGAAATTGAAGACGCACAACATGAACATCCAATTTAACCTTCACGATACAAAAGAAAAGTGAATCCCCAAAGCAATAAAAACAATATCAAACTCTTAATATCTAAGGGAAAAAAATGAGTGCTCGACATATCGAGTTTCAGATATTCGATCATGCATGGTGTGTGCCCCTTAGAAGTTTATTAGCGCATTGGAAGCATGGTTTTGTGGAGAATGCAATTTCACAAGGTTGTGCACCCTTGATAAACTTGTTAACACAAAATTTTGGACAGCTGGTAAGCATGATCACGCATGAGTTGTTGCGCTCTTCGAGAAACTATCGAGCTTGATGAGGCACGCTTGGTTGATTTTTAACGCAAGGAGTAGTGTGCGCAGCTAAGTTACGTTGCTGGTAGGAGAAGGAACGGGCGATCATGCATGATGTTAACACTATCGCGCATGATGCAGGTGGTGGGAAGCGCGATTGCGCTAGGTAAGGCTGCGCTGTTGGGGAGCGCCTTTGTTCTTGGTGCTGCGCTGATGGAGAGTTGGGAGGCACGTTAGCGCTATGTGTAGCACTGATGGAGAAGTGGCTGGGAGCGTGATAGCGCTTAAGGCTGCGCTAATGGTCTTGCTTGTTAGCGCATGTTGAAGCGCAGATGGGAGAAGTAGTAGCGCGATAGCGCTTTTAATAGCGCAGATGGTGGAGCTAGTAGCGCGATTGCGCGTGTTGGAGCGCTGTTCGTGCATCAGTGAAGCGAAGAGAAAGCGCGGGCACTTGAATGGAGTGGCGCGGGCGCGCCTCTAATTCGCAAAACAACTCTAATTTCGTACAGGGTATCGCGCGGGCGCTCGATTAATGGGGCGGGCGCGCCCTCTCCTCAAATTGAGATTTCTGGAGCCTGAAAATTTTTTGAAAATTAAGAAAAATTAAGCTCAAAAATTGAAAATAAAAATACTTAAAACATCTAAATAACAAAAATTAAATAAATTGAAAATAAAAGCAAATAAAATCAAATAAAATGCTTGGGTTGCCTCCCAAGTAGCGCTTGGTTTAAAGTCGTCAGCCCGAATTTCACCGGTGTTAGATCTTCCCTTTCTCTTTTACTCGGCAAATAAATTTCACGAACCGCCTTTTAAATTTTTCTTTCTTGTTCTTTGTGGCTTTCTTTGTTGATGAACTTGACGCTTTACTCTTTGATTCAACTTCAATATCGGCTCTTGAACAGCTCTCCAACTTCACAACCGGTTCAATTAAGCACAATTCTTCTATGGGTGGATTAGGTGTTTTCATGAATATGTTAAAGACCACTCGTTCATACTCCACACCCATCGATAATTCACCCTTCTTAACATTTATTTTGGCATCAGCAGTAGCCAAAAACGGTCTCCCAAAAATCAACGGAGCACCATGATCCGCTTCAATATCCAAGATCACAAAATCTATTGGGAAGATGAATTTATCCACCTTGACTAGAACATCTTCAACAATTCTTAGTGGATATGTAATGCTCCGATCCGCCAATTGCAATGAAATCTTAGTCGATTTCATGTCTCCCAACTCCAAGGCCCTGTAAATAGATAATGACATTAAATTAATACTGACCCCTAAATCACAAAGTGCATTATTAAAATGAGAACCACCAATAGAACAAGGAATGGTAAAACTCCCTGGATCCTTAAGCTTTTGTGGCATCTTCTTTTGTAGCACCGCACTGCACTCTTCTGTCAGAGAACAAGGAATGGTAAAACTCCCTGGATCCTTAAACTTTTGTGGCATCTTCTTTTGTAGCACCGCACTCTTCTATCAGATTGACCACCTCGTTCTCTAGCAGCCTCCTTTTCTTGGACATCACCTCCTTGATGAACTTCGCATAATTTGGCATTTGCTCCAAAACTTCAGCAAAGGGGATGTTGATGTGAATTTTCTTGAAAATATCCAAAAATTTGGAGAACTGCTCATCCAACGGTTTCTTCTTGAACCTTTGCGGGTAGGGGAGTGGAGGCTTGTACATCGGTTTCGAGTCAGGTTCAGGCTCCTTCTCTTCGACTTTCTTCTCAAATTTCTCCTCTTCAATAGCGGGTTCTTGGACTCCAACTTATTTTCCACTCCTTAACTCTATGGCATTGCACTGCTCCTTGGGATTCACCTCAGTATTGCTAGGGAACTGGCCTCTGTTATTATCCTTCAGTGCGTTCACCAACTGCCCTATGCTAGTCTCCATGGACTTCATCATGGCACCCATATTTACCACATGTGTCTCCAAGTTGTCAAGGCGAGACTTAGTTCTCGCCATCCTCTTACCTGATTCCTGCACAAAGGTACTAACAACATCCTCCAAAGACTGCTTACCCTCATCCTTGTTTCCATTTAACGCCGAAGGATTCAACACATTTCTATTGTTAGTATACGAAAAATTTTCATGATTACGCAAGCTAGGATGATAAGTATTTGGGACAGGGTTACCTCGATAGCCTCCATAACCTCTCTGATTTATGTACTGGGCTTGTTCATGATAGTGTGATTCATCCACTGCACTCGGAACACCTGCTGGTTCTGTAACACTCACTTTATTCAATGCAGCTACCTGTGTAGTCAGTGCAGATAATTGAGCAGTGATGGATGTGAGAGGATCCATTGCATACACTCCAGCTGGCTTCTTTACTCCCATACACTCAGATGGCCATTGAAAACTGTTGATCGTCATCTGTTCCAGCATATCATAGGCCTGTACATGGTCCTTTGCAAATATAGTACCTCCAGCCGCAGAATCCACATTCATCCTCGTAGGCGCATTCAGTCCGTTGTAAAACCACTCGATCTGTTCCCAATCTACAAAATTGTGGTTAATACAACGTCTAAGTAATTCTTTGTACCTTTCCCACGCCTCGTATAGCTGTTCAGTGTCCATCTGCCGGAAGGTGCTGATCTCTATCTTCAACTGGGTGGACTTGGCAGGTGGAAAATATTTAGCAAGAAATTTTTCTGTCATCCCCTCCCAAGTAGTGATGCTTCCAAACGGCAGTGATTGCAACCAACTTCTTGCTTGATCCCTGAGAAAAAAAGGAAACAAGCGTAAACGAATAATATCCTCAGATACACCATTAATTTTTACCGTATCGGTTATCTCCAAGAAAGTGCGTAGGTGTAGATGAGGATCAGCAGTGGTGCTCCCATTAAATTGGTTCTGTTGAACCATGTTGATCAAGGCCGGCTTCAGCTCAAATTGTTTGCGTTGATAGTTCCACGAGCTATTCCAGAGTAGTGAGCCTGGATTACTGGCCTGAAGTGATCTCTAATTGGCACCAGGGGAGCTTGTTTTGCTTCTTGTTCAGCCATTCTTTCAATTTCTTCTCTTCTAGCTCTTCTTAGAGAACGTGCAGTTCGTTCGATTTTCAGATCAAAAAGTAGAGAATTCGCACTTTGAGATCGTCGCATATACTGCAATTAAAAATAAGAAAAAATTAATTAGTAACTTAAAAATAAAATAAAAAAACTCTAAATTAAAATATAGACTAATTGGTAACAAGACTAAAAATAATCAAAATTTAATCCCCGGCAACGGCGCCAAAAACTTGTTGTGAAAATTCTTGCAAGCGTACGAGTGCCAAGTTTTAATATAATTATTTAAATCAGATATCGATCCCACAGGGAGTAAAATGAAAATATTCAGTGCTTGTAATTAAAATAGTCCAAACTTTATCTATAAAATCAATATTTGAGAATTTTGCAGAAAATAAATAATCAATGAGTTTTGATAAGCACGCACACAACTTTCAGATAAAATCAATCAGAGAAAAATGGTCTAGAGGTATAGATTTTACCTGGTTTTCAACAATCAATTCTAATTAATTAATCTTCATGAATTTCAAGGAATTAATAGCCAAGAACACTTAAGTGTATTATTCCCTCTCCCGAGTGCCAAATAAAATATATCAACTACAATTCAATTCCAATATCCCTATTAAGAATTTATTTGCAGTGATCAATTCCAAAAAATGTTCTTTTTAAAAGCTCTGTTAAAATTATACACTCTCCCGAGCTATATAAATAATTAACAGTGTATTTTCCAATGGTCCTATTCAAAATCTCCTCTCCCGAGTGCCAGATTTCAAATAAATATTAAAATTCAATTATTGATCAGATAATTGAAAAGACAATCAATTCTAGAAAAAAAACAATTAATCTAGAAGAAACTCAATTCAATAAAATCAAAAATTCATGAAAGTGTCTACATCAGGTTTCATCCGACCTCTAGACTCTAAAAAAATTAGTTCATAAGAAAATTCTGAATAAAACAAAACATGTTCAGAAAATTCAACATATTCATAATAAAATAAATAAAAGATAAAGGAAACAAATCCGTCGATGCGATGCCGTGTCCGGTCGATCGATCTCCGTCTTTGTTCTTCAATTAAGCTCCAGATTCTCCAGAAATCACGATCAAAACTCTGATATCTGTTATGAGTGTGGCGGCCTCTTCTCAATCTCAGACTAAAAAATCTCTTTTTATAGCTTACTCAAAAGCCCAAGAATAAAGCCCAATAAAATAGAAAGTTTCCTTTCCGATTAAATCTTCCAACTCCTATTTTACGCGACACGCGGGCGCCTCAGAATTCACGCAGGCGCGCATAGGACTCTGATCTCGATTCTCAAATCTCAAGGAAACTTGCGCGTTAGCGCTTCTCCACTCCTATTTTAGCGCTAACTTAAGCGCTAAACACTTGGCCCAAAAGAAAGCCCAACACTGTTCCTTTCTTGTCTGATCGTTTCTTCTTTTCTTTCTCTTTTCTCTTCTCCACTTCTTATTTCTTCATTTATTCTTTTAATTTTTTTCTCCTCTAAATTCTTATTTTTCTTCACTTGTCCAAATAAATTCAATAATTTTCTACAACCACAAAAACAACAAAATACCCACATAAATCTGCTCGAAACAAATATTTAACAATTAAAATCATAACTAAATTAAATGTATAAAATACATTTATCAATTTGTTCAGTACCTACGTGTGTCTTGGTTGTCTCGTTTTAATTAAATTTTCTTTTCAACTATTTTAATTCTTATTTTTTAAACAGTTTTTATTATAAATTCTTATTTTATTTAAATCAAATTGCTTTTTATGATTTTTTCTAGATTAAGCTAAATAATTAATTCTTGAGAATTGACTGCAGTCTCTGTGGGATCGATATTTGGACTCTCAGTCTACTTTACTATTACTTGACCTGGTACGCTTGCCAGTAGATTTATTTCACACCGATTTAGTCGGTCAAGTTTTTGGCGTCGTTGCCAAGGACTGTTTAGTTAATATTATGATAAATTATTTGCTTGATACTAGACATTTTTTTTCCTGCATTTGTTTTAAGTTTTAATTTTATTTTCTTCTTCTTGTGAGATACTTGGAGATGGATCATCGAAAGGTTTTCACAAGGTTTTGCCAACAATAGTCGAAGCATTTCTATGCTTCTTGGGGAAGATTCAATGATTTGGCAAACACATTTCGATGGCATGATTTTTCAAACAACACTCTAGTGCATATTTTTTATTGTGGTTTGAATGAGATAACAAGAATTTGGGTGGATTATGGAGCTTTGGCCACTGGCAGTCAGTTGTTCAGAAGAGATTATAACAGTGCGATGCACCTGTTAAATGATATGGCAAATTTCGACTATCATTGCCATTGTAATCCTTCACTGCAGGGTTGCAGTAACCAATATCCTCCAGAATTCAAGTGCAAAAATTTTGCAAACCAACCACCGGAGTATCAAAGAGAGTGTATCAGGCATTTTGAGGATGATCATATGGCTCAGTTGGAGAACATTGTGCGACATCAAACAGAGATAAATCAGTTCTTGGAAAGCCACATCAACTCTTTGAGTCTTTTGGATGAACAGATTGCGCTCTTTATAGAACCATCTTTTGAGATTCGCCAAGAGACTGCAGCGATTTATGTTGATCACTTATCATGGGCATGTGATCCTGCAACAGTAATTGATCCAGAGCATTAGGAAATAATTTTTGAGGAATCTTCTTGTGAGGATGAGCCAGAAGTGACAGTGGAGGAGGAAGAACTTTCCAAGGCGACAGATTTGACCTCGTCAATGAACTTTACATGCACATCATTAGAAGATCCATTCTTGCCATTGACGCCACCTCCAAAATATTACATCATCCATGAGCTTCAGCCTAGAGTCGGAATATCTTTCCAAAATAATCAGTTCTTGAAGAGTATTGCTGGACCGAAAAGCCTCAACTGCATATATCATTCCAAGCTTGAGGGCGAAGGAAATCAAGACCCATACATAGAGTCGTATGATTCCTACTATGGGCGGCAACCGCTCTTTGATGGTTGCTTTTGCATAGTCGGGTTATAGACTATAAATTTAACGCTGACTAGGAGGCAACCCAGAGTTCTTTACCTTGCTTTTTAGTTTCTTTTTGCTTAGTTTAATTTTTTCTCTTTATTTTAATTTTTGCTTCTTTCCCATTACAGTGTGCCATGCCTGACTGATATGCCTAGCCTGCTGCTACCGCCCCAGCTGATACTTCCAAGAAGAAAGAGGACGAATACGCAACCAGGGGAGTGTCATTTTTGTTTTCATTGTGTGTTTGTTTTGCATTATGTTCATTGTTTTGAAGCATTGAGGGCAATGCTTTAGATAAGTATGGGGGTGTGATGTTAATCATTGTGTTTTTCATTCATATGGTTTAGTTATTTGCATATAGTTCGTACTCATGCATATCACATTGTTTTGTGTTTGTGTTGTGTGAATAAGTGGAATGATGAATGTTGGCCGATGATGATAGAGTTGTGAAAAAAAAATTTGTTTTTGAGAAAATGTTGATTTTGATTGAACATGAGAAACTATTAGTTGAATCGTGAATCGTTTTAAGCACGCATGTTAGACTGGGATGATGTAGCGAAGTAATTGATAAAGTTTGTATTTGCTTGATCATTGCACGACAATAGGTGTTTGTTGATCATGATAGTGTCTTTGGATTCCTGATGATTTTATGACATTGCATGTATGATCTTGGGTGCACCTAAAAAAATTTTTCGAAAAAATTCTTTGAAAAAATAAGTTAACTTCATTCGGGTTACGAGTAAGGGATTGAAATCCTAATACCTTATTCGTAGCTAAGTATGCGGATTCCATGGGGTTTAAGAAATTTTGAAAATTTTAAAATAACTATTCCATCTGGGCTTGGAAAATAATTGAAATCCTAATCAATTTTCCATAGCTAAGTTTGCGGGCTAAATGTGATTGTAGCTCCATCCGGGCTATAGACAAGGGGATTGAAATTTTAATCCTATCATAGTTATAGCTAAGTTGCGGGTAATTATTGGGGCTTAAAAAAAACAAAACCAGGTGCAAAATCTGGTGGTGCGTAATTTATCTCAAGAAATTATATGTTTTTGTTTGAGATTGTTGAGATGAAAGAGTGCTGAACTGTGACACTTGCACTGATTTGTCATTTGGTCGCTAAGAATTCTTAGGAAAGATTCTTTTGAAGTTTCACGAAACTGGAATGATATGGCACACACACACGTTTACGTTAAACTGACAGTGTATTGTGAACAATCAGAAGTTTGTGGTTTTTAGTTGTGAAAGTTGAAATTTGTTGGAGGCTATGTTGTACATGATTCATTCTTACTTATGTCATTGTTTGCATATTATTTTTGCATGTCTTGCTTGAGGGCGAGCAAAATTTAAGTATGAGGGTGTTGATAAGTGCATTTTGTATGCATATTTTCATGGCATTTTTTATGTTTATTGTGCATGCATTGTTTATTTGTTATATTGTATTTTATGTTGTTTTCTGCATTTTATCTACATGACATTTCCCTTGTTTTATTTACAGAAAATAGCAGAAATTCAGGATTTTTATCAAGAAAGAGAAGTTGCTTCTCTTTGGAGATGATGCTCCTATGTGCATGAATCAGTGACCAGTTGCGCACCTTGAAAACCTGAAGAGATTGGAGATGCACTGCACAGTTAAGAACTAGAGTAGCGATGCGCCAAGCTGGGAAGAAAGAAATTTCTGCACTTGAAGTCACGCAGCCGCGTTTGGAAGCTAGAAGAGTAGCTGTTGCGCAATGAACCAACAAACCATGAGCTGTTGTGTTTATGAAGAAGAAAGATCGAGCAGCTGCGTGCATAAGGAAGGAGAGCTATGTAGAACGTAAAGAATGAAGAGTACATGATGGTGCGCTATTGGGGACTGAACAAGAGCGATTGCGCATGATGAAGAAGCGCAGACGCACATGGTGAAGGGTTGATGATGATGCACGATAACGCATGGAGGAGATGAAGTTAGCGCATGTCGTGCGCTGTTAAGGAGAAGATGATGCGCTATCGCGCTGAAAGCTGAGTTTAGCGCCTGCAGGAGTGCAATCGCGCAAGGAAGCTGTGCGTGAAGGTTTTTCGAGACAGAACATGTCTCGCTCAGAGACGTAAAAATATTTCTTTGGAACAGAGAGTTGCTCGCTCGAGCACACTTTGTGCTCGCTCGAGCGAGCTACGCGGACAGACTTTTTAAAATTGGAAATTCTTGCTCGGAAAGGATATTATATTTTACATATTTTGGACGTATAAATATATCTTTTATCAGAAAAATAAGGGTCCCAGAAGTTCCAGAACACAGAAAACACAAGGGATGCGGCTACAAGGCTTGGAGAGAAGATTTTTTTTTTCTTTTCTTCTTTTTTTTTATTTTTGAATTATGTTGAACTTTGAGTAGTTTTTCTCTTTCGATCAAGGCCACGTGATTGGGCCAGAAAATTTATGTAGAAAACTTGGATGCTTATTTGAGAATTTTCAGACTTGATTTTATTTTATTGATTGTCGAATTTATATTTGTCTTGTGAATTACCTGACCAGTTATTTTCTTGCATGTTAATTGATTCCAAGTCGACAGAGGAGGTTTCGATTTTGATCAATTTGATAATCAACATATTGTAAAATCGACTAGAAATAGAATTTGATTTCAGTGTGCGCTTTGGGTGTAAACTGAATTTTCACAAATATTTAAGTCATTCAAATTTGATTAGAATTATGAAAGATTAATCCGTCAATATTTGAATAGGTTTGATTGTTCTAGAAATAGACCTTTGAACAAGTTAGGAGAATTCTCGTAATCTAAGATTAAATCTAAGTCCTAAATCGGCTACATGTTACATGATTTGTTCGGTACCTACGTGTGTCTTGGTTGTCTCGTTTTAATTAAATTTTCTTTTCAACTATTTTAATTATTATTTCTTAAGCAGTTTTTATTATAAATTCTTATTTTATTTAAATCAAATTGTTTTTTATGATTTTGTCTAGATTAAGCTAAATAATTAATTCTTGAGAATTGACTGCAGTCCCTGTGAGATCGATACTTGGACTCTCAGTCCACTTTACTATTACTTGACCTGGTACACTTGCCAGTAAATTTATTTCACACCGATTTAGCTGGTCATATAGTTTAAAGATTCTAAAATATTTTTTCCTTAACACTACAAAAAAATTTTGGCATTTGTCACGGTTTATATTAAACCGTGGCATTTGCCACGGTTCAGTACAACCGTGGCAAATTTCGACGGTTATTCAATAATCGTGGTAATTTGTCACGCTTAATGTAACCGTTGCAATATTTTTGTTACGGTTTTTTAACCGTGACAATTTGCCACGCTTTTTATTTAATCGTGGCAAATTTTGCAACGCTTAAATTGAACCGTGACAAATTTCCGCGGTTTGTTACACCGTCTCCATTTGCCACGGTTAATTTAAAATCGTGGCAAAAGTATTGCTACGGTTTTTACTAAACCGTAGCAATGGGCGTTCATTCTACCATTGCCACAATTTTTATAAAACCGTGGCAAAAATTAATTTATTATTTAAAATTGTCACGGTTTAAATATCTCCATCACAATTAATTATGGCAACTAGGTGAAATAAAATTCTTTTTCAAATAGATTAAATGAATTTATTCTATTATGCCTTATTTTTAAAAAAAATAAATTACTTTTTTTTTGAATCAATTGCTTTTCAAAATATGGTAAAACTAGATATTATGGTTTTATCGCAATCTGCCACTCAAGTTTTTAAAATAATAGTTCCGACAATATTATTTCTATTTATTTTCGTTATTTTTTTTAGTTAACAGTAATTAAGAAATAAATAAATTATCCTGTATTATTAAGAAATAAACCAAAATTAATAATATTTTTATAAAAAGTAATAAATCATAGAACAAATTAATCATAATAATAATAACTTTTAAAACGTTGAAAATAAAAATATTAATAAAAGTAAGTAAAATAATAAAAATAATTATATTAGAGAAATTAGGATTGGGCAAATTCTAACAAGCAAAATAACCAAGTTTCTTTGAAAAACTTAAATAAATCAGTTTATTCAGTTTGATTTTGATTATCTTTACTATATATTATAAAACTTCAGCCCTACATAGAAATCGATTTGGTCCGACTTGCATACACCAAAATCAAATTACCAATATACCCTAAAAAATTATACTTTACTTCATATTATCTCTAAGCAAAATTTTCAGAATAATTACACATTCTTTCACGTAATCACGTTTAACTTCAAATTTGAAATTCAAAATTCAAATTGAAGAAATCGATTACCTTTCTTTTTCACGTAATTTTCTTCCGTAAAAATTATTTGATTTGTTCATTGTTTTAGCACACACATTTCTACTAGTTTTTATAATAAATATAAAATAAACCTTTTTGTTTGAATAACTCATATTTATGTTAGATTTTTCATTGCTTCCTTATATCAAAATGAATGATGGTTAGATGCTACCTGTAAGGACACTGCCTTGATATACTTGTAACAGTTGATATTGAGATTCATTATTTTTTAGTGGACTCCGCATGTATTGATGAATGATCACCCTTAGATCTATCATGTAGGTAGTGTCATTGTAGGTAGAATGAAATATTCCAAAAATGAATTATTAAGAAATTTCTATTTAAAGAACAACCAAACCGATTTATTTGTAAATTATATTTTGTTTATACAAGTCGGTATAAACTTTTGTTTTCAATATTAAAACGACCGAATCAAAATAGACTAAATCGATTTAATGGAATTTTTTAATTAAGAAAACATATCGAATTTCCAAAATCGACAGAATAATTTACACAAAATTCATTATTATATTGTTAATTTACTGATATTATTATTAATGTTTTTACAAATAATAATTTATTATTAATACTATTAACTGATTACTGACATAATAAAACATAATTAAAAAATATAAGCAATGGGAAATGAATAATGATATCAAAGATGAGACATTAATGCTATGAGGGGTCAAGTGGGTGTATAAGTTAATAGAGTAGGTGACCGTTTGATCAAATATTAAGATTTTAATTATCTTGTCAATATTTTCATAGATTAACCTGTCGCATAAGGCTTCCCTAGTGTGGTTTACTTGACCAATGGCGGAGCCAAAAATTTTAGTCTACCCGGGCTAAAATTCTAAGCTCTCGTATCCTTTAATATTTTGAATTGAGCTACCCGAACTAACACCAAATTAAACCAAAATTATTCAAAATTTTTATATATAAAATTCGAAAAAAAATTCGGGCCAAGCCCGGGTGCCCTTGAACGTGGCTCCACCACTGTACTTGACTAACATATTTTGCAGGCTGTTATATTAGTTCGGAGTTTAACAATGTACACCAAAAAATAACGTATGTAGGTTCCCACGTCATAGAAAAAAAATAGACATTAATGATAGGAGAGAAAAATTAGCTTATTCCAAATCCGTCCAAATTAATGTCCACAACAAGGCAATTATTTGCCCAGCCGGATAGGCTTGGGCTTAACGGTCTGGGCTACTTCGTCTGGACCTGGACTTGGGCCAAGCTTAGCTATTCGAATTCTTTTATTATAGTCCGAACCTCGAGAGAACTGGGCCACCGGTTTACTTAGGCTAGCCCGCTGTTTGAAATGCCCGATATATCTTTCCAACGTCGGCTATACACATAAACAGCATTAAATCTGTATGATACTATTATATAAAAGAAAATGATATATGTACAATGAGGGTTATAAATTAGCTTATAAAATGTATTTGAAATTATGAAATTATTTCTATATTTTATTTGGAAAAAATATTTTAAAATTATATTTGGGATAATTTTGTAATTTCAAATGTATTTTGTAACTCAACGTGTAATCTCATTTGTACATGTAGCATGATATGTAAAACAAGAAAACCTCTTACTAACCTATTTGGCAACTTCAAAAAAAAAAGTCTATTGGGTATGACCTTATTACATTAATATAATTTTACATAAATATCATAAACACCATCATGATATTCATATTTTAGTGACAAAATGGTCACAAAAGTCTTATTTGTACTGATTTTACAAATATTGTAGTTGTCCCTTTCATAATTTTTGCAAATATTGCAAAAAAAAAAAAAAAAATTTCTTTAGATTGCATACATACGCATATATTACGTGTGCATGATGGGCATGTTTGTGTTGCATATTTTATTATCATTTTATTGTCATTTGTGCGTGCATTTATTTGTTTTAATTAAGTTTTTGTTGGTATTTCATACATCGTGTCTACATTACACGCTCCCGTGTTTATTGTATAGGACGTAGCGTTTTGTCGAGGAAAAGATGGAAAAGCTATTGCGCAAGAATGAATTACGGAGCAGCAATGATCAGAAAATCATATTTAATTTTATAAAACTCCAAATCCGATCTCGACCGTCCAGAATAAAGTTCAAGATTTTTGAAGCAGCTATCCAAATTTCAGCTCAATCCGACGGCTAGATCTCCGTATATGAATTTTTCAAAATCGCTTCTCGCTGGGAAAAAAGCTGCGCGATCGATCCGATGAACTCACGCGCCCTAGCGCGCCTACAAGAAAGTGAAAGGCAGAAAGTTGGCATAAATAGGCGCGCTCGATCCTACCAATTCGTGCGCTCGAACGCACCGACTTTTCCGAGAAATCTGTTTTAATTAGGAAACTTTCTTGGGAAGGACTCTAGTTTTTAAATACATCATATAACTCGAAAATTACTATCTTTTGATGAATTCTGAAGATCTTTAGACGGCTACATACAGAGAATGTATCTGGCGGCTAAGTTTTATCTTTCTTGTTCTTAGATTTTAATTCTTCTAGTTTTTATTCTTGGTTGAGGAAGACGAACCCTTGATTTTATTCACTTTGTGAGATTTTGATTTTCAATGTTTGATTTTTATCGAGTATCAAGAGTTGTTTTGATTTATTTCATGCTTGTGTGTTTGATTATTAGATTGATCACCTGATAATTCTTTCGTACAATCTACCGCTAAATTAGAATTCAAATCCATAATTGTTTGAATCATCTGATTTGTGAAGCAACTATGATTAATATTTTCTGCTGTTGAATTTTTTTAATTTTAGGAACAACAATTGACTAGGCTAAAGACAATCGCAGGTGTTTGTGTTGTCTAGCTTCATTAGTTTTACTCATTTGAATGCTACCGTGAGTTTAAATCTAGATTGCTGTTATCGGGTTAATTTATTGGTAAGGGTTAATTTAGAATGTTGTTTTCTGATTAGCTAAAATTAAGGTGAAACAGGAATTAAATTTCCAATGATGAATATTCGATGTGAATTAATTATTTTTAGGAAATCGATGATCGAGTGAATGATTTCAAGGGTATAGTCGACCGATACCAAGTCTCGTTAATTTATTTGATCTTTCTGATTTCTTGCATAGTAGTTTTTAAAATCTAAAATCCCCTTTTATTTATTTCCAGTATTTTATATAATACAAATAAATTTCACTTTCCTCTTGGAAACGATCCCTACTCTCGCTACTACATGTTTATTTAGTTAATCTTAGTTGGTTTAATTTGGGCGCGACACGACTAAGCGTAACAAAATTTTGGCGCCGTTGCCGGGGAAGACGTTTAATTTATTTGTGTTTTTGTTTTTATTTATTTTTTTTCACCTTTTTTTTTTCCTATTTTTGCAAGATTTTTTGTTGTGTAATACTTTGAGATGTCAAATCGACAAGTATTAGCAAGTTTTATCCAGCAACACGGAGAGCCATTCTATGCATCATGGAAGAGATTCAAAGATTTGGAAACCATCTTCCGGTATCATGAGTTTTCTAACTATTCTCTCCTTACATATTTTCTTAATGGTTTGGATGCAGTGACAAGAAAATGGGTAATTGATGGAGCTTTCACAGCCGGTATTTCAATATTTTGCCGAGATGATGATACCATGAGACACCTGTTGGATGATATGACCGAGTTTGACTATTACCGGTATTCACACTCTCAATACCCGGATTTTACAGACCAACCATTTGAGCTTCAAAAGGAGGAGGGAAGTTGTTCGAAGTTGATCTTACATCCGCTAGAGGATATCATGAGCAAGCTTGTGGCATCGACTGTGAAAACTGTAGAAGATCTAAAAAATTCTAGATGTCACCTTGTGGAGCACATAGAGAATATCAAGAGATCACTCGTCCATGAATACCGAGAACATGAAGTGAAGCAAGATACTTAAGCAGTGACCAACCCGATTTGGTTTGATGATGATGACTCAGAGAACCAGGATTGGGAGTGCGAATCAAATCATGCTGAAGATTTAGAGGCGTTTGAGTTTTCCTTTCCATTAGTACCAGTTTCAAAAGATTTTGGCTTCCGAGAGCCCGCAGAGATGTTCTCTTCCTATGTTTACCAGCTATGGAGTGTTGTTGAGGTGACGAGCTTAAACTGTTTATATCTAGTCAAGCTTGAGGGCACATGGAACAAAAACCCATTTGTGGTGTAATATGACATTTATTTTGGGTGTCAGCCGCTATTTGAGGAGTGCTTCTGAGGGTCAAGCCGACGACTAAAAATCAAGTGTTGGCTCGGAGGCAACCCAGTATTTTTTCTTTTATTTAGTTTTTCTCTTTCATTTAGTTCTTGTGTTTTATTTTCGTTGTTTTCAGGAACCTAGCCGCCCCATCTGCAGACCAATTGTCAATATGAGTCTCTCATTATTTAGCCTGAGGCCAAAGAGGACGACAACGCCAACACTTGAACCAGGGGAGTTCTGTTATAATTTTGCATCTCGTTATCATTTTGTTATTTGTGTTGTGTGTTGTGTTTTTAGTGCTAGAGCATTGAGGACAATGCTTTAGATAAGTGTGGGGGTGGTGCATTCAGTATTTGGTATTTTGTCTTGCATTTGTTTTTGTTTCGTATTTGCATATAGTTCGTAAATTGTTTTATGTGTGTTTTGTGTGCATAAGTAAATGATCATAAAATCATATTTAATTTTATAAACATCCAAATCTGATCTTCACCGTCCAGAATAAATTTCAATATGTTTTGAAGCAACTGTCCAAATTTCAACTCAATCCGACGGCTAAATCTCCGTATATGAAATTTTCAAAATCGCTGCTTGCTGGGAAAAAAGCTGCGCGCTCGATCCAATGAACTCACGCGCCCTAGCGCGCCTACAAGAAAGTGCAAGGCAGAAAGTTGGCATAAATAGGCGCGCTCGATCCTACCAATTCGTGCGCTCGAGCGCACCGACTTTTCCGAGAAATCTGTTTTAATTAGAAAACTTTCTTGGGAAGGACTCTAGTCTTTAAATACATCATATAACTCAAAAATTACTATCTTTTGATGAATTCTGAAGATCTTTAGACGGCTACATACAGAGAATTCATCTGGCGGCTAAGTTTTATCTTTCTTGTTCTTAGATTTTAATTCTTCTAGTTTTTATTCTTGGTTGAGAAAGACGAACCCTTGATTTTATTCACTTTGTGAGATTTTGATTTTCAATGTTTGATTTTTATCGAGTATCAAGAGTTGTTCTGATTTATTTCATGCTTGTGTGTTTGATTATTAGATTGATCACCTGATAATTCTTTCGTACAATCTACCGCTAAATTAAAATTCAAATCCATAATTGTTTGAATCATCTGATTCGTGAAGCAACTATGATTAATATTTTCTGCTGTTGAATTTGTTAAATCGTAGGAACAACAATTGACTAGGCTAAATACAACCGCTGGTGTTTGTGTTGTCTAGCTTCATTAGTTTTACTCATTTGAATGCTACGGTGAGTTTAAATCTAGATTGCTGTTATCGAGTTAATTTATTGGTAAGTGTTAATTTTGAATGATGTTTTCTGATTAGCTAAAATTAAGGTGAAACAGGAATTAAATTTCCAATGATGAATATTCGACGTGAATTAATTATTTTTAGGGAATCGATGATCGAGTGAATGATTTCAAGGGTATAGTCGACCGATACCAAGTCTCGTTAATTTATTTGATCTTTCTGATTTTAATTCTTGCATAGTAGTTTTTAAAATCTAAAATCCCCTTTTATTTATTTCCAGTATTTTATATAACACAAATAAATTTCATTTTTCTCGTGGGAACGATCCCTACTCTCGCTACTACATGTTTATTTAGTTAATCTGAGTTGGGTTAATTTGGGCGCGACACGACTAAGCGTAACCAGTGCCACAATAACTAAGTATTAATTAAACTCCAAAAAGATTTATATTTACAGTTCCGAATCCCATGCAAAAATGCGAGAGTTCTCTTCTCAAGTTGTTTAACATTAGCTTCCAGATCAAAGTTTTTGGTGCATCATGTTTCGTCGTAACGTCCAAGATTCTGAACAACGTAAAACGTAACAAAACATCGAAAGATCAGGTCTCGAGTTTTACAGGTTGATTTTTCCTCACGAGTTATATAATACTCCCAATTAACAATAAAAGCACGATAACGATTAGTGTACGTAACTTGAAATCGACGAGATCATACAAACACATATATAATTTTGAGTATAGCATGTTTACTCATGGCTGGGCCACAATCTAATTAGCTGGCTGTCACGCACGCAGCTCCAGGACCAGGCCAAAGTCGCACACATATATGTTACTCATATATATCATTCATGTCCCCTGTGCTTTATATCCATGCTCCAAAACAAAACATCATTGCTTGCTCTTTTTAGCCCTTTATTCTCCAATTTTTGCTTTATTAATCTCTTGTACGTCCCAAAAAAAATATTTTAAAAAAAGGTGTAATCTATTATTATTCAAATTATATATAATATATTATATATAGGTAAGATTTAAAAAAATTAAGCCATGATCATGTTAGTAATTGCTCCACTTTATTCTCGTGTTAAGATTGCGACATATGTAAAAAAAATTCGGGGTATGAAAACAACATGACATGTAATTGCTGCTTTGAAAAGTATAAGAATATATTCTATGATGCTTTAATTAATGCATATATATCCACTTTTGATTTTTTTTTGGGTCAAATTTATTCATAAATTATATATATATATAAGGTAATTTTGTGAAATTTGTTCGTAAATAATATGTATAGTGGAATTGGTAAAAGTAAATTCTGAACTTTAATTGATACACACGAATTAATTTCAAAAATAATAATGCATGCATGGTTATCGTCCCTAAAATAAAATTTGGGGTACTAATAAATTTAAATACATATAAAGTATAATATCGACCAATTCATTTTGGGCGTTTTGAGTGAGGTATGGCATGTTAATAAGTTGGTGTTTGCATGAATATTGGTCTGCCATTTTAGTCGTTTTGCAATTATTATGAAACTCTAAAACAAACTGAACCAATAATATAGTTTCACAATGCATATTGAGAGGTGGTAAGCTTTTTGTGGGTCATTTTTATTTCCCTTTGCTTTCATATGTGAAGGTAGTCCATGTTGTTGTAGAGCAAAATTGTCTCAGTTATTACATCAATTGATGCACATGGTGTTTGAAGAATAAGGTTTAAACTTGAATTATATCCTTCTCATTAATTATAACTTTTGACAAACGGTTGGTTTTATTATTGGTATAAAAGTAACATCATATTATCGATTTTTATAAATTTTAAAGTGTGTAATTATTGACAGATGGATTGCTAAGATGCGATAATAATCTGTATTAAGAGAGTGACAAAACACTTTATGCAAGGATTTTTGTACGTATGGTTTAATATTGCAAGAATAAAGCAATTCCTCAATAAAATAAAATAAGAAATTGTGTACCATATTAATTTATTTCACGACATATTTGAAAATGGTTGTTTCCACTTTCCAGAAGTTCAAACCGAGATCTAAACATATCCAATGAATAATTTAAACAAACAAATGAACGTAATACACTAATACTTGCGAAGTAATGAGCAATGAGCAATGAGCCAATGAATATTGGCCACTAGTCTTGTTACTTTAATATCATATTAAAACATTTAAAATCCATCTTTCATTATCGAATCCACAAATCAAGTTTTGCATCGTTATCAAACATAAAAATTAATAGTTGAATTATATACATTATATACTAATGTCTGTGCACACAATGAGTGCACACGAATATATTTGTTTTAAAAATTTCAAAATGATACGATGAATGAAATATTTAAAATTTTAGATAAACATAAAATAAGATTTAGTAAATTAAAAATTTTACAAAGTAGAAATCATATTGTAATTATTGATAAATACAAATAAATTAATTATTTTAAACTTTTAGCCTTGTTAATATATTATTGTATGTATAGATTATAATATAATTTTAATTTTCATTTAGGCTTGAGGATTGTATTCTAATATATAGCATAAATAAATCTTCTATAAAATATATAACTCATAAATATTAAATAAATAATATATATATATTTAAAATTATGTATATATATTGAATTTCATATTATATCTCTTGAGAGCTTGATGCTAGATGAATTATAAGTTGTTGATCTACTCATTCTCTTTGGGACGAATCTAAACCTGATCAAACGAGTAGCAAAACAGGAGTTTAGTTCAATCTACCTTAAGAGTATTATCCTAATAGGAGATCTAACAACTCATTATTTGTTATGTCAACCCTATAATATTAATTATGCATATGTGTTGAGATGTGAACTTTTTGATGAATGATTTGGATATTACTCATATGGTAGTATCTCATTAACCAAAAACAGGTTTGGACTCGATCAACCGGGAATTTAGGGAAGGTAACATGGCTTAGTAAGGCAGCCCGAACCTGCCTCCGTACATGTATTTTAAAATAAAAATAATTTGTTTGTTTAATATTCGACTTAAAAATAACTAAAAATTGGAAATGTATTTTTAAATTTTTGCGTTTAAGATCATACTAATAATTTGTTTGTTTAATATTCGACTTAAAAATAACTAAAAATTGGAAATGTATTTTTAAATTTTTGCGTTTAAGATCATACTAAGCTAATTTAAACTTGAAAAATTTAAAACTTGACATAGACGCTCCTACCCACCTCACGATTACCTTGAATACAAGTGTGAAAGCTATGGACCATAATAAAATCACAAATTTAGCAATATAGTAAGTAGTAATGGTGAAGTAACCCATTCTTTCAAAAAAAAAAAAAAAAAAATGGTGAAGTAACCCACTCCAATTCATGTACGTAAAGAGTCTTGGTTTGTTTTTGTCATCTGTGTCCCTTTTAAGGCTCAAACATTGAAAGGCTTATAAACAGTAAAATTGAATTCAGAACCCATTAATCCCCACCAGTTTTTGTCATCAATGCGGCTACCTAATCCGTATATCCTCTCAGCAAATCCCATCAAAATAGCAAAAACTTTTACATTTCACCATTGAAGCACATGGAGACTAGCTGGCTTCTTGCACTTATCCTCCCAATTATTGTTACAGAAGCTGCACAAGCACTTATTGTTGGCGGAGGGGTCGGCATTGGAGTCGGCGGCGGCATAGGCGGCGGCGGCGGAGGTGTGTGGATTGGCGGAGGTGTAAACCCCCCGGGCAACGACCCTTCAGCTTCGCAGCTGGGCAGAGCTTACACTGCGCTGCAGACATGGAAGTCTGCCATTACAGAGGATCCCAAGGGGATACTGGGTTCTTGGCTTGGCCCGAATGTGTGCTCTTACAAGGGGGTTTTCTGCTCGGAGACTCGGGATTTCATGGGGAATCCCGCGGGCAAAGTGGTGGCCGCCATTGATCTTAACCACGCTAATCTTCAAGGTTTTCTGGTTAAAGAACTGTCTTTTCTCACAGATTTGTCTCTTCTCCATCTCAACAGCAACAGGTTCACTGGGACTGTGCCTTCATCTTTCAGGGAGTTGGAATCCTTGACTGAATTAGACCTCAGCAACAACAGATTTTCAGGCCCTTTTCCCATCACAACTCTCTACATTCCAAATCTGCTCTATTTGGACCTCAGATTCAACTCATTCTCAGGCCCCATTCCAGAGGATCTGTTCAACACCAAACTCGATGCAATCTTCCTAAACAACAACCAATTCTACGGCGAAATCCCTGAAAATCTTGGCAACTCTCCGGCTTCTGTGATTAACTTAGCAAACAACAGGTTCACAGGCTCAATCCCTTTCAGTTTGAGCTACATGGGGATAAAGGAAATCTTGCTCCTCAACAACCAACTCACAGGCTGCATACCAGAAGGAGTTGGCTTGTGGACTGATTTGCAAGTTTTAGATGTGAGTTCCAACACATTAACAGGGCATTTACCCGATTCTTTATCTTGTCTGAGTGAAATCGAGGTCCTCAACTTTGGCAACAACAAATTATCGGGCACTTTACCAGATTTAGTCTGTTCTTTAAGGACCCTCTTGAATCTAACACTTTCAGCTAATTTCTTTTCCGGGTTCAGCCAAGATTGTGACAAATTGTCCTACAGAAACGTGGGATTCGACTTCTCTTTCAACTGTATCCCCGGGAGAGAACTCCAGAGGCCTGGGCAAGATTGTTCGGCGGTCCACGGAGGTGGATTGAGCTGTCTTAGGATCCCTTCACCGAAGCCTCTCGTTTGTGGGACATTGGTGGAAGCACTGATGAACAGTGCACTTTCCACTCCATGATCTGTCAACAATTAATGTCTTTTTTTTTTGGGTTTTATTGCACAGGTTAGTGTTGGTTGTCTCTCATTAACTCGAGGATGTCATGATTTCAGATCCCATGGATTCTGGTGAAGAAATGAATTGATTTGTGCTGTGGAGTCCCCAAATTTGTATTTGGCCCTTTTGTAAACAGTTTCTTGAAATATATACAAACTATGGCCGTTGCTACACATTTTGGTCTGGGTTGGGGGGGACTTTTTGGGGTAGGAGATTTTTGGCACTGTAAGGTTTGAATTCATCATATTCAGTTGGAGATGTGATTGAGTCTCGAATATCTATACCGATCTAAATTTGAGATCTTGACGATAGATGAACTAGAAATGATGTCGTAACTACATAAACTTTTGCTGTTGTGATTACTTCTTTCATGGCAAAAATTTGATGCTTTTCATTTTGATATTTTCTCACAACTTGTGATTTGGCTCTTGTCTAAATTTACCTGTTATCTTATTCTTTTGGTGTCTTTTCTTTTATAGAATGATTATGATTATCATATATATCCCATAGTATATTTGTGAACAAACATAATAAGAATTGGAATAAGCAATAAGAAAAATGATTAGGTAGAATGAACACCTGTATTTTTTGGAGGAAATGAAGGACACTTTCACATGAACTAGAATGTCCCAAATTCTCATCCTCCACTATAGTATGGTGCCAAGTTACGCACCATACATGATCTATAAAGAGGGGAAAAGATAGAAAATTGTTGAAAGAGTGATTATGGGGGGTGGTTTGGAAGAATTGACTTGTATTAAAAAAGTTTTATATATATAAAACCTCAAAACTAAAAATACACGTGGTGTAATGTAGCAAGTTATATTAAGTGTAAATATTGAATGAGATTTTTTTTAAAGACCTATTCTTGCAAATGACTCTTGATTAATATTTAAAATGTGAATCGAAACCCAAAATATCTTCCAAAAAATTTGTTTCAGTTCCAGAATATCTCTGTTTGTTTTTTTTTTATATTAAAAAAATAACAATCGCAGTTCGGTTTCATTTCTCAGTATCAAGAAATCGGAATTGCGGCCTAAATCGGGACCTTTTGGAAATGTAAATAAGTTTCTAGGTCAAAGATTATTTGTGGGAGAATTAAAATAAGGCAAAAAAAATGCACAGATTGGTAGTGTTTAAGATTGTTTCTAGAAAATATTTTTTAGCTTTCCTTTCACAAAATTTTTTGTGAAGAAAAAGATAAAAAAAAAAAATGCTTCCTAAAAACAATCACAAACACTACACAGAGTAAGAAAAAGAAAATGAAGGAAGAGATTTAGAGAAAGATATATTTGTAACCAATATTTTAAGTGCCGAGTAATATAGGTTTTTAGACAAAAAACTTAATTTTTAAAATAAAACCAAGGCATACCTTATATCCAAGGGCCGAGGCAGGCTTTGAAATTTTTTTTATATGACCCAAAAATTTGAAAAATGAATTTTAAGTGTTATTTTTGGGGTTAATGTTATATTAATCCGGGTAGTCCGATTAAAAAAATAAAATAGCCCACCTTTTAGTTCTCAAAACTAGTTAAAAAAAGGGTTTTTCTCCAAATCTACTATTGTGTTAGTGTCATATTCTTCACTCTTCATCTTATAAAGTTCTCTGACATTATAATGCTCCCAATTTTATAAAGTATATATCGACCAAATAAATATGAAATTTGTACATACGTTGAAAAATATTTAATCTTTTTGTAACTAATTTTGATGCGATTTTTTTCTAGTTTTTTTAATAAAAAAATTTACTATTTTTTCTACAAAAATCGGTGATTTCAGCTTCCATGATTTTTGGATTTTTCGCTAAAATTTTTTAACTCGAATGGAGCTGAAATCCTGGCTCCGCCATTGCTTATATCCCCAACTTCGGGTCGAAAAAACCTAGCGAAAGATTCTAATATTGTTTTTGAGTTAGGTGGAGGATTATTTTAATTGGATATCAAACACGAGATCTCGTCTCAAATCCGAGACATTGCTGTAAGATATGAGTGTAAACGAGACGCATTAAGCCGAATATTTGCAAAAATTTAAGACTCTAATTCAATTCGAAGTAAGTATATTTGAGTTTGATTCAAAATTCAAAACTTTTATATCTTTTGGTTCGAGTTCGGCTCTAAATATTTGAACTTATTCGCGAGATGTTTGAACCATTGATTGAATATTAATTTAAGGTTTGACAACAAGGTTCGGAAACTCAAAATATACTAAAAGCTTGAAATGCATATATATTAAATATATAATTATATTTTATTAATAAATTTTGTCTCGAATACAATTCGAAAAAACATTCAAACATGTTCAAATTTAATAACTTTGAATACGAACCACATGTTTATCGAACCACGTCAAAAACCTCGTAACTGTCGATCCGTTTAAAACCCTAATATCATATTAGCTACGATCATCACCCACTTGGGCAGAGTTTTAAATTATTATTATTATTACTAATATTATTATTATTATTACTAATATTATTATTATACCTGCAAAAAGACTTCTGATAGTGATAGTAATGGTAGTACCCTTCCGCGACCCGTGAATAAACATTGGAGCAATAGCTGCGTGTACGAATCGATAATTTGTCGGATGCTCAGTCAGTGAGGAATTAATTGCTTATTTATTGAGGAATTAAGTCTTGGATAAATAGTTTTTAAAGAGAAAAAAAATGTAATTTTATTTTATTTTTGATTAAAAAAATTATTATAAACACTTATCATGCCAGAAATTACTTATAAAATTTTCACGTTTTAGATATTATATTTTAGATTGAAAAAAAAAAACAAATAGAGCATTTTCGTAAAAATAAAAATAAAAATAAAAATTAAGAGTTAGATTAAAGATTCAATATGCCTGTAAAGTTTGGAGGGACTTTGCAAAAGAGCATCACATTGGCCTTGAGAGTCCCTTCAATGGAAAAGATTATAGAATGACAAAAGGGATGAAGACATTGTGTTCCCCAAAGAGATGCACTTGTGGAATGAAGACAACTGGAAATTGATATATATTCCCGTCGTCAATAATTTTGGTTCGATAATCGAGTGATCTTTCTGATCACGCGTATCTCTCATATTTTGTAGTAGTTAGCGCACTTTGACATCGGAATCAAAGAATTTTGATTTATCCAAACTACATTGGATGAAATTCGATAATCAATATACAAATGTTGGGGAAATAAAATTCGATAATCAATATTCAATAGCAAGAGAAAGATCGAATAGATTTGTCTCTTTTGAAAACAAATATCTGATTTTTCGTTAACAACATTATATCTTAGGATATGCAGTGTGTACATATGAATTAAATTTTAATAAATAATGTAAAATATTTTGTCCATCTATAAAGTGTAATCTTAAGTTTAGGCACCGTTTGATTTGAGGTATGATATAAGTAATATATAGATAAATAGTATAATGTAATAAAAAATAAATAAGAAATGATAGTTAAAATTATATTGAATTTGATTGATAGATTATGGTTTATTTGATTTGATTGATTAAATTTTATATAAAAATGTTAAATGACTATTTTATCCTTTTAACAATAAATAAAATAAAAATTATATTATTTATTAGGTTCAATATAGTAATTTGAATTCAATGATTTGATTGATGTGAGATAAATAATTAATGATTTGATTGATGTAAAATAAATAGTTAATATATAGATAAATAATATGATGAGAAGAACGTGAGATGAGATGAGATGAGTTATACATATATTAGTAATACCGTGAACAGAACGGTGCCTTACTTAATGCGTAATAAGAAGGATGACCACGGAGAAAGATATTTTGGAGAAAAAACATGGCATGCGTCATATTTTAAAATTTAAATTCATATTCCTCATATCAAAATATAGGGTAAATTTGTTTTAGTTTTTTTTTAAAAAAAGGTAAATTTGTTTTAAATCCCATATTATAACTTAAATTTATATTTAGTACTTCAAAAAAAAATGTGTATGAACGCTTTGATAAAAAAAAAACGTACTCTTTGGGACCACATGTCTTCTTCACGGGTAAAAATCGATACAGAACATTGAAAATATAATATTAACATATTATATTTGACAGGGGCGGAGCCACCCCAGAGGCTGGGGTGGGCTTCGGCCCGGGGTTAAATTTTTTTTTAATTATTAGTTATAATATATGTGTATTCCTAGCCTAGGTTAAATTTTTTAATTAGCCCAATATTTGGTCCAACTTATTTTCTGAAATATATTTGTGAGTTTTTTTTGCTTTGATTTATTAAAAAATAATTCAAAGAAAGAGAAAACAACTCTGCTTCTTGTCATGTTTCTTTCCAATTCCTCTAAAAGTTTAATTTTTATCAAGACTTTTGTATTTTCTAAAATTATATTTTGTTATTTTTGAATTGCTTGATTTTATTGATGTGTGTTCGTGGGTTTCTTGTAAATAATTGTGAAGTGAAATTTTTAAAATGATTTAATCTTACTTTCTATGACTTTCTATGGCATTTTTGTATTTTTTTAATTGGAAAATGGAAATCATGATCTGTATTTTCAAGTAATTTATTTTTAGGATTTATATATTTAAAGTGTTTTCATTTCTTTGATCTAAATGAGGTGTTTTTGTTTTTGTTTTTTTTTAAAAAATGAGGTGTTTTTGAGTGGTTCATCTATAATTTTTTTCATGATGTATTATATTATTTGAAATATCATATTTTTCATTTTGAGTATATTGTAAGGATATTAATTGAATGAGATAGTTTAATATATTATATATATAAAAATTAATTTTTTTTACAAGCAGCAACATTTTTTCGGAGTCATCTCACTTGTACATCAATCACATCTTTAGTAGTTTATATTTTTTTGTCACTATATAATATTTATAGTTATCATTAAATATTTTGCGAGTGTTCCTTGATTATAAATTATAATTTTAATATATTTTAATTTTTAAATATTTTATTTAAATTATTTTAATTTTTTCATCGAATCAGTCAGCCTAGGGTGAAATTTTTTTCTGGCTACGCCCCTGATATTTGAGTACTAACTGATTTAGCTAGATTTGGTACGAAAGATAAAATTTTGAGTGTATAATTTGAACAAGGAGTGTTTGCATAAAATTATGTTTTTGTAAAAGTAATTAAATTTATAAATTATAAAAAAAGTGAAGAAAAATCGAAAGTTGATAATATTTGAAAACAAAGGTGAAAAGTGAAAAATCAACGTTGGGCAGTGTTAGATAAATAAGTGATTATAGTGATTCTAACATCAACATTTTTACTATAATCACTTTTGGAGAATCATAATCACCATATGACTAAGGTAGTGTTTGTAACCTCTAAAAATAAGTCATTATCATTTATTTTTAGAGGTTGCAAACACTACCTAAATATATGACTAGATTTTGGATTTCGATAAAATTAAGTAGAAGTCAACACATAATCTGATTTTAAGGAACACACAAGAGTGATTTTTTAAAACCAAAATCTAACAATCAATTTT
Source organism: Henckelia pumila (assembly GCF_033568475.1). Taxonomy (NCBI): domain Eukaryota; kingdom Viridiplantae; phylum Streptophyta; class Magnoliopsida; order Lamiales; family Gesneriaceae; genus Henckelia; species Henckelia pumila. The sequence continues at coordinate 29,772,842 of NC_133122.1, forward strand.
TTTAGTGATTGCAAACACTCCCTAATAACAATATTTGCAACACATATTTGAGTACTTAAAAGTCATATGTGCGTACCCGATCTGAAACAGTTGGTACTCAAATATTATATAAATACTATATTTTCAATGTTTTATACCGATTTTTATCCAAAAAAGACAAACGTATCCATGGGCAGAGCTAGTATAATTGCCTACACTGGGCCCAAAAAGCCACAAAATATTTTATTTATATATATTATAATTTTTAGAATCACAATTTTAAAATTTTATTTGTTTTTATTACAGGCTTAGCTGCTCACATTAGACCCAAAAAACAACAATTTTTTAATATTCTTTGGATCCAAATTTTGTACTCAAAATTTAAAATTTTTACGTGCTACTACTGTCCAGATAAACAATCTATAACCTTTATGTATAGTATTTTCTCCTCACGAGTTATATACTTTTGATTAACAACCATTCCAATTCATATTACATACTATCTCATTTTTCATATTCTCTACAAAATCAAGAATGTTTTCACTAAATCTTGGGTTCATTTTTCCTTCAATGTTCGTCAATCATTCAAATGTTTTTTAATTTGTACCAATTTTATTTTAAAAAATAATAATAATTTTGTACCCATTTTGTGATCAGGAATCAATTCATACTTATTTTTCGATTGTAGAGTTTATTTCTAACAATTTTTTTGATTGTGAATTATGTACGCGTGTTGTTCTTCGTAATTTTATAGCATTTTCTGATCCATTAACAAGTGTTTTTGTTTGTCTTTAGCTTGTTTTCGAATCTTAAGATACATTATTTCTGGTTGTCAATTATTCGATGCCTTTTTCTTTATTAATTACATTATATTGTTATCTACACTGAATTAAGTAAAATCCTAAATCCGCCCCTGAACGTATCGTTAATATCGATACTTGTATACATGTTTGCATAGTAAAAAAAATCATATTTGCATCAAATTGAAGCATATGGTCCTTAAATATTATCTATTAGTATCATATTTTCAATATTTTGTATCGATTTTCATATGAGAAAAACATATAGGTACAAGTAGTGAAAAAAAAAATTGTAGATAAAAAATTTGAAACATATATGACACATATATATATATATATATATTTGATAGAGATTGAATGTAAAATTAAGTTTAGATTAGGGAAAGTAAATTTCCTGGAAAATGTAGTGTAAAACAACATTTGACATTTATTAGAAAAAAATAAAAACAAAATTTGACATTCAGGCCACCGTGTTTCGCAGGTAAATTGCATGTGCGCCTTGTCTGCATGACTGCATTAAGTCAAAAAACCAAATAATTTATATGAAAAACAAAAAAAATATAGCCATTATACGATTAATAGTTGAAACCTTTTAAAAAAATTTGTGGCACACAAATATTTAGTATTATTTTATTTATTTTTTACAATCTACCCCATCATGCATTAAACATATATATTAACCATTTTCAAAATTTTATCCTATTAAAACGTTCATTAAGTAAAGGTAAATTGAAAATTTATTTGTAAATTTTACTATTCCAATATTTTTTAAATATATTTGACAATAAACACAAACTTAAATATACGAGACAAATGTAATTTTAAAACCATAAAGAAACGAGACTTTCGATACAGTTACATTTTTGGCTTCTGATTATATCATATATAGTTTTGGATGACTTCATTTATAAACACACGTAGATTATGTGTACCACAAAACACATCTGTGTGGGGTTTTAGCTATCAATTTGACAACATATCCGATTTTTAGTTCATCATCAGATCTTACTTCTCAACATTTTCATCACACTTCAAGAGGGGACCATATACAATTAAGTTGAAACTTGTTACATAAAATAGAGTAAGAAAATATATTTTACATCACATATCACCTGCACATCTAAGCATATAGTGATTGATCATTTTGAGGGGCTCCTCCACCTGGAAGATTTGTGGATTGTGTCTTTTCTGTAAGGTTTATATTGATGATCTCGTTGAGAGTCAATATAATCGTAATGATGTTTTATGGGATGCTTGAATTGGTGGAGTAGATGAGTGTGAGACTGAAAGATTGCGAGTTCAATTTTCTCTACCAACAGTTTTTAAGTCGATCTTCTCGCATATTGCATGCCATGTGCAGTTATCGAATTGACGTGGTTTATATGCTACTACGTTAAGCCAGACAATAAATCCGATACTCAACCAATGAGTACGTAGGAGTCGAAGGATTCCACACGCATATATATAGACAATAGCAAGTATAATCTAAGAAAAATTTTATCATCAGATTAATATATATCGATGATATCATCCGTATGCATATTGTAGATTAGATTAAGATGTATGCATCAAATAATACCGACTAAAAATCATCCAGAATGGATCGTCGTGTACATGAACTCCTCACGAAATGGGAAATATTCCGACTCAGTTCGACTACTAAATACTGGAAAGGTTAAATTCCTCTAAAGCATAACAGGCTAGTTTGCTCGCATGACCTGGGGATGTTTTCATATATTTATTGAGTGTTTGCGATCATTAAAACAAGTGATTGTTAGATTTTGACTTTAAAAAAAATCATTTTTGTGTGTTTTTTGAACCCAGATTATGTGTTATATTATGCTTAACTTAATTGAAATCCAAAATCTAGTCATATGGTGATTATGATTATCCAAAAGACCATCTCCAGCAGCACACTAAAATAGTGTGCTGGTGGAAATTAGTGCAAAAATGTGCTCCAGCAGTGAACGACAAATTGACAATTTTTTTGGAGATGTGAACAGTGCAACTCCAAAATATATATTTTTTAATTTTATTTTATTACCTTTTTGTTTATGGATTTTATGGTTCATTTGTTGTTATTTATTTTCGTTTTTTATAATTTTTATATAATTTTTTTTAATAACATTAATAATATTTTACATATCACTTTTAAATTAATAAGTGGAATTGAAATATTCAAATTATTTTATGCAATATTATATTTTAATTTGGTTGATATTTCATTCAACTTCAAAAATATTATTTAATAAACTGTATACGAATTCATATAATTGTTAATTAAATTTACCACATTAATTTATATAATAAAAATAATTTATAAAATATATGTAAAAATCAAGAATATTATGGAATATTCTTTTGGTGTAGAGATTTGGTGAAGACTGTTGGAGATGAAGTATTAGTTACACTATATTTTACATAATAATAGTGTAAAAGTTGCACTATTTTAGTGCTAACTGCTGGAGATGGTCAAAGTGATTCTAATAAAAAGTTTAATGTTAAAATCACTCAAATCACTTATTTATCAAACACTATCCAACTTTGATTTTTAGATTTTTACATTATTTTCAAACACTAACAACTTTTGATTTTTCTTAATTTTTTATAATTTATAAATTTAATCGCTTCTATAAAAACATAATCTTTTGCAAACACTCCCTAAATAGTAGGAAAAATATTTTCCATTAACTTATCAATTTTTTTTAGTTCATTAACTTTTGAAACTTTGGTTTGGTACAATAACTTTTAATTTTCAGTTATTTTGGTCCAATTGCTGATGTGAATCTAAAAAATGTTGACATGTAAAACTGTCACGTCATCAATCGAACCAAAAGAATCGAAAAATTAGAAGTTAGTATATCAAAATCAAATTTTAAAATGTTGATGCAAAAAAAAAAAAAAAAATTGGGACAAACAAGTCCCCTGAACATTGCAATTGACTAATCAATAACACAAGAAATAACTGTCCAAATAATAATAATAATAATAATAATAATAATAATAATAATAATAATAATAATAATAATAATAATAATAATAATAATAATAATAATAATAATAACACAAGAATAGAAGACCAAAATGTGGTCTGAAGTCTGAACTTCGCACTGGTAACATTAAATTTAAAGTCTTCAAACACTTCACTTGGAATATGCTCCAATTCCTGGATCGAGTACTTCCACCACTTGCAGGAGTAGCCATGCTAGAGCTCACTACAAATTGCTGTATATATGTGCGTGTGCGTGTAGTGAAATCGAGACATTTTTTCAAGGAAACTAGGCAATAAAATAAAGAGGATTTGGTAGTTTGAATGAACGTTTGGCCACCGAAAATCCCGTTAAGTCACTCCATTGATCTCCCGAATTTCCGTGAATTGTGTAACCTTCATCTTCTAATGCCTTTCTTCTCTCAGATTTGTAGATGGTCGCCGGCTTCCCTTGATCATCATTTTGTCTAAAATATTCCATGGAGAAAAAAGGCAACAACAAAATCATAATCGACTACTTCAAAAAATGACATGTTCAAGCTCGTGTTCGGAGCTCAGAATTCATAAAATCATGGATCTTGATATTCTTACCTCAGGATAAGTCTTTCCCAGTTGCTATATCCAGAATACAGTAGATTGCTTTCTGTAGCATTTCTTTGAGATTCATCCCTACCAGTCAGTAAAATTATCGTAAATCCAAGCTCCTCAAGCTCCTTGAACAATCTCAAACTTGCTGATAAAGCAGGAGCCTCAGCCAAATCCACCCAGAGATTAAAAGAAAGTTCATCAAAGATCTCTGCACTATAACCAGAAAAGAAAATAAACAGATTTTACCATATAGAATCAAGCTGAAGACAATCGTCAATTTCATACATCTTCTACATGTTCTCATAGATAGTGGGAGAAGAAACTCTGCAGATTTGTCTCAACACAACTGACACAGAAATCATTCACGAGCAAAAAAAGCATCAACTGTCGAATGTATGATTATTTGGTATGAGTGATATTCAATAAGGTTTACGATATGAACCTTTGGCTGGACCCTCACATCAATTGTTCCAAAAGTTTCTGTACTCATGTTTAACATCATAACTTTACCCTTGTCTCTTTCTTTTCACCCTTGATCGGTATTCTACTCTGCCAGACGGAGACCGGCTTGACCCTAAGGTAGTGAGCTCTTTGGGTCCCTTTTTCTAGTTCAAGAGTTCTAGTACTTGCGTTGCGGTCTACCCATTAGGACACTTATGTGTGAAGCAGATCTTGTTGAAGCGCAATTGTTATTGTAGTTACTTTACCCTTTCTAATTCTCAGTTTAGCTCATCCACTTTATGAAACCTGGAGTGCTAAATTGCATATACACTAGAAATTATCAAAAGGCAATTATGACTCTTCACATAAAAGTCTTGGCGAGGATAATAATTGAACCGATAAAATATTAACTTGTTTTTCTGAATTAGCAGTGTGTTTCCTTGTGGCCTGAAATCTAAAACCCAGTTCATGATTCCTTATCGTTTTTAATATTAGGATCATAAGATCATAAGATGATATGATTCATTAGATTGCAATCATAACAACCAAGCTATGACCTTCCATTTTCCAATTAGTCAAATAGACAATCACTTTTATCATCCACCATTAGGAGCTGACAATTTACACCAGCTATAGGTTTTAACAAAAGTAACTCTAACTTTTGGAACCATACCACAGCAGCATGAACAATGTTACTTTCCATAATCTACAAAATTCTTGCAAGCTTCGATTCTCAGCAATGAAAATACCCATCATCTAGAGCCAAAGAAGGATTGAGTTGATGTTGAAGCTAAAACTGATATTGATTTGTTGTTTCCAAGAATGCAAGTGCCGTTTGACATGCCATCATAGGTTCCAAAAAAGAGGTCCTTTTATGATGCACCAATAAAAAATGGTAGAACCAAATCCATGTAGACAACCCAAACTACATCCTCAGAGCTTGACAAGCATCAGCATATAATGTAAACAAATTTCAATGTGACAGCACAATTTAGTCTACAGTGCACGTATAGGAAATGGCAGCAATTGAAAGAAGATTCATGAAAAAGTTCAGAAGTTGCTTTGGTAAGACTAAGCTTGACTTCACAACTCCATCTAAAGATCATTCTGTGGCTAAAATGTAAGGAGTCAGCTGATAGTAATGACATAAAAAATCAATCATTTAACGCTGCTAAGAAATATTTGTGTCAAATTACTCAATGAAGGAGGTTGTCAGCAGAATAAAAAAATGAAGGAAAAGTCAAGGACACGTTTTTGGTAGATGGCAAATTGAAGTGCATGTTTTCATTTATGGCGGGCCAATTTATCACAAGTGGTATCAAAGCCTTGGCATAAAATTTCTTAAAATTCTAAGTATGCTCTGTGGTTGCAGCTGTGACTGATCTTCCACATCAGAAAAGATTTTTTGAAGATTTTATAAGGCAGGATTCTTGTAGTCAAGATGATGGCAAAATACGAGATAGAAAAGTTCAATGGGACCAACAGAGGTGTCGTATGATAATATGTTGAATTCAACTCTATAAAAAAGAAAGCGTACTTGCTTACTGAGGTTTTTTCCCCGTGATATTTCCACTACGGCACAGCATTCGAACATTAGAAAGCTCATTTAAAACGAAAGTCTAAAAATAAATATCTACGGCAGCCTACTGACTCCTCAACAATGAGGGATCTACTAAGGGTTTGAGCCACCCAATTATGTAAGACACCTTCACGAAACTTGCAGGATGCCCGTATACAATTAAGAAAAACATTGAATGAAATTGGTCATCGTAGTTCATCTATCTCAATGTTTCGAGAAAGCTAACTGCACCACATGATTGAATTTTATAACTCACAAGTTCTGTCACATGCAAACAAAAGAACACAAGGTCTTACATTACCGGAATGATAACATATTGTTTTGATGATATTGAAGAGGTTCTAATCACATATGCAGCATAAAAACAGACTGCGGAATAGATTTCAGCATGACTGCTTGCAGTAATATTTTATTACAGTAGAGGAGTCTATCTAGACAAATATTATAACAGTTGGCAGAGCCAACTAGAAGAAACATGCATAAAATTTGTATCTTGCAACGGCTAGCTTTTAACTGCTACATTTCTACAAAACCAAGTGAATGTTTGCTGAAAAAAAAAAGAAAGAGCTTCAGGTCCTCAAAGTTCGATCAATTAAAGGACCCTCACTTGCATATTAGAGAATGAGCTGAGCAAAAGTTATGTCTTTGCATATAAACCTTACAAAATATAAATGCATTGTGACCAATCTAGATAGTTATCTGAGCATTGATTGCGTGAATGGTTGTCTTAACCTGTATACTAATGATCCAACCGCAAAAATACCAACGTGAGGCGATTGAAGAGAATATGGTTCTGTAATTTCTAAGTGATGAATGACTGAGTCAGGGATGTGTAAATCTTATGTAGTTGCGAACGATAATGTTCGGAGATCATGTAGTGGACTACTCCAGCATTTCCAATATATTATATCATTCTACTTCGAGGTCCTCTCTCTAAAAATCAACAGGAATGCTCAAGTTTCGACAATCATTATGCATGTGCGCCATTTCATCTTAAGAATATTGGTTTACCATCAGACTCATGAATTTTAGTCCAAAGATTGGGCCGATCCAATGAATTTTCGGATGAAAAATGGCAATTTAACAACAAATTTTTTCCATTTTCGGCACCTAGCTAGTTCCGAAGATTTGATTGATGATGCTAGTGTTGATTTATAGGGCCATTTCATAAAAATCAGCACGAAATCAATGAATTAAACTCACCCGAATCCATGAATAGCATAGTACGGAACGTTGGAGAGTAAGGTCTCGTCGATATCGAAAATCCAAGCATCCTTTCCATCGCCGGAAATGTTCACCGATTTGGCATAAGCCGACGCATCGTCCGCGACGGCCTCCGACTCCATCACGTACCAATCACCGGTAACGTATGTTTGAACAAAATCAACACATTTTTCAGGGATTCGGGTCCAGCTTCCGGCGTCATTAGTCTCCACCGTGAACCTCCAGCTCTCGCAGTATAAGTCGACGCCTCTCCAGCCACCGGAGAGCCTGTCGGTCGGCAAGAGGATCGGATTCTCCGGCGTGGTTTGGATGGCCGATGGATTGGATGAAGAAAGCGAAATGGAGAGGAGAATAAGGAGAAGTGAAATGACGCTAAATTGAATTAACGCCATTTGTTTACAGCCCAAGAAATGCTCTGCTTCCCCCCGGCCACTATTCAGCTAAAAGTAAAAGATGACTATTTGTGATTCAAAGACCCCTCGTGGAAATACCTTAAAATGAATATATATATATATATTCCTCAATGAAAATAAATAAAACACATGTGATAAATGTCTTCTCTAATATGTCGATGACAACTTGGTATTATCACATTATTCAGTGTTTGATTTATTTGTAAATAATTCAAGATATGGGAAGGCGGAGCACCGTGTAACAACATCACATATGAAATTGGAAAAATTTGTAAAATAAATACAATTGAGAAGGTCATTTTTTTATATATATAAAAAATTGACCGAGGTGAGGATAATGCACGCAATGCGTGCGTTTGTGTGCTAGTCAAATATTATGATTCTTGGCTCATGGTTAAGTACTAAACTCTATGAACTAAAATCTTTCCAGGATGTGGGGTGTGCTATTTTGGAAGCGTGCTCTCGTGTACTAGCTAACTTGACATTCAACATTGTCAATTAAAATTTTTTTTACTAGTGGCTATGCATAAAAAGAGTTTAATTCGTTGCTGAAATTTTTTATTGAATTTTGAATGTTTTTAATTATAAATGTTAACATTACATATTTTATTTCAACCGTTTTGTTGCATATTTTTTTTATTTATTTATTCATCTGATTGAAAATTTGCGTCGATGTAATTTTTACATCATCTTTAATTTAATTTGAGACGTATCATCCAAAAAAATTTTATACTTCTTTTTTTGATTTATTAACTAACCCGTAGTATATTGATTTAAATGCATCCGTTGATAACTAGCTGTTTTTTTTTTTGTCTTTTAGTTCACTGTAAGAAGGTGTTATGGATTTATACCGAAGCGATCATGACGATAATAATTGCGCAATAAAATAATCAATAAGGACACCAATGATTTACAAGGTTCACCCAATATATGCTACGTCCACGGAGCTACTACAAAATATATAATCGGAGAAATATTACAAATGTATACAAAACACTATATCTCACCACACCCAAACCCCGAGTATTACCGAGAAAATATTTCTCTAACTCAAACAAGAGATCACAGAAAAAAACAACCTTTTTTTTCTCTTTATTCTCTTCTCTAATGTTAATACAGAAGAGAGGAATGAGATGTTCAAACTGAGGGGAAAATAGCTCTATTTATAGTGAAGCATTTAATTGCTTCCCCCACTTCCAACCACTTCCATCCACCTAACAAATCTTCCACTTGAAGACTTGATTTCAATCATGGCTTCACACAGTCAATGCAGCAACTCGTGCCTCCTTTATCATACTTGCAGTCCAACTGAAGTCGAACATAACTTCAGTTTGTCAGTGATCACCGCCTTCGTAAACATATCAGCTGGATTTCTGCTTCCAGAAATCTTCTCAAGCATCAAGATTCTAACTTCTAAAACTGATATGATGAAATGGTACCGAACCTGTATATGCTTCGTCCTAGCATGATAAACAAGATTCTTTGCCAAATGAATAGCACTCTGACTGTCACAGTGTAATGTGCTATCCCCAGTCTTCTGACCCAACTCCTCAAGGAATGATATCAATCATATCATCTCCTTGCTAGCTTCTGTCACTACAACATACTCAGCTTCAGTAGTCGAAAGTGTAACAATTTTTTGCAACTTGGACACCTAGCTTACTGTCGTATCACCCAATGTGAACACATATCCAGTAATACTCTTTCCGCCGTCTAGGTCACCACCCATGTCGGCATCTACAAAACCTTGTAAGCTTGATTTTGACTTTCTGAAGCACATAGATGAACTGATAGTACCTTTCAAATATCTGAGAATCCACTTTACTGCTTCTCGGTGTTGTTTTCCTGGATTGATCATAAACCTGCTCACAAATCCCATTGTATGTGCTATGTCTGGTCTGATGCACACCATTGCGTACATGAGGCTTCCAACAGCAGAGGCATAAAGAACCTTATTCATATAAGCATGCTCCTGCTCCGTCGATGGTGATTGAGCTTTGGTTAGTTTAAAGTGACTAGCCAAAGGAGTACTCACACGTTAGCTTCATCCATGTTGAATCTACTAAGCACATTTTTCACGTATTATGTCTGAGATAACTTCAAGACTCCTTTCATCCGATCTCTTAAAATCCTCATGCCAAGGATTTGTTTTGCAGCACCCAAATCCTTCATAGAAATTTATTTTGATAACTCTCTCTTGATTTTATCAATCTCCTCCATGCGAGATCCTGCTATCAACATATCATCCATATATAGCAGTAGAAAGATATAAGAACCATCAATCTTCTTCACATAACAACAGTGATCCGCCTGACACTTCATGAAACCGTTGTTATTCATGAATCCATCAAACTTCTTGTACCACTGTCTTGGATCTTGTTTGAGAACGTACAAGCTCTTCTGAAGTTTTCACACCATTTTCTTTGACCCATGTACTTCAAATCCATGTGGTTTCTTCGTATAAATTTCTTCATACAAGTCACCATGAAGAAACACCGTCTTTACATCCAACTGCTCCAGATGTAAGTTTTCATTCGCCACTAATCCAAGTACAGTTTCGATAGTGGTCAGATTCACCACTGGAGAGAAAATCTCGGTGTAATCAAAGCATTCTCTTTGTTGAAAGCCTTTTACAACAAGTCTTGCCTTGTACCGTTTGCTGTCATCAACTTCTTCTTTGATCTGGTACACCCACTTGTTGTGTAATGTCTTTTTTCCTTCCGAAAGTTCTGTTAACTCCCAAGTCTGATTGGATGACAATGAATCCATCTCATCTTTCATGGCTAACTCCCACTTGGTTGAATCATCATTTTGCATTGCTTCTTCAAAGGTCTCCGGTTCACCTTTATCTGTCAGCAAAATATAATGAAGTGCATGGGAGTATCTTTTAGGTGATCTTATTGTTCTCGAAGATCTTCTGAGTTCATTCACTGGAGTTTGTGGATCAGCTTCTTGTGCAGTTTTTTCTTCCTGGTTACTATCCTTCGACTCATTCATAAGAATATCTATCAGTGGAATTTCATTTGTCTTTTTAACTTCAGGACATTTATCTATAGCTAGAATGTCTGATTTGTACTTGTACAAAACTTGCTCATTGAAAATGACATATCTGCTCCGAATGATCTTTCGATTTTGGTCATCCCAAAACCGATAACCAAAATCATTATCTCCATAACCAATAAAGAAACACTTTTTTGATTTTGGATCAAGTTTTGTTTTGCTGTCTGAATCTTTGTGAACATATGAGAGACAACCAAACACTTTCAAGAACGAAAAGTTTACTTCTTTGCCGCTCCAAACTTCTTTAGGTATTCTGTAACCAAGCGGTACCGAAGGTCCTCTGATCAAATATGCTACAGTGTTAACTGCATCATCCCAAAATGATTTCGGCAGTCCAGCGTGCAATCTCATGCTCCTGGCTTGTTCATTCAGGGTCATGTTCATCCTCTCAGCCATACCATTCTGTTGAGGAGTACCAGGAATAGTTTTCTCCATCTTGATCCCGTTCAGCACACAATATTTCTTGAACTCATCATCTTCATATTCTCATCCGTTATCAGACCGTAAACACTTCAACTTCAAGTTGGTATCATTCTCCACCATGACTTTCCACCTCATAAAGGTTTTGTAAACATCAGATTTATTTTTCAAAAAATAAACCCAAACTTTCCTGCTCGAATCATCGATAAATGTGACATAATTTTGTGAGCATCCAAGGGATGTCACAGGAGATGGCCCCCACACGTCAGTATGAACCAGCTTCAACTTTGCTGCTTTCGGTTCTCTACCGCCTTTCGAAAAGCTCGCCCTTTTCTGCTTTCCAAGAACACAACTTTCACACAGTTTGTGTTCGACAGTTTTTAATTCCGACATCTTCCCATTTGATAACAACAACTTCATTCCCTTCTCACTCATATGTCCAAGTCTACAGTGCCATAGACTCGAGTTAGTTCCAGCATTCACAGCCGCTAACGTATCTCTGCAACTGAAAGTCATGTAGAGGGTTCCAGTTTTCTGTCCTCGAGCAATAATCATGTATCCTTTGCTCACTTTCCAGGAACCATCACCGAAGGTCACATTATGACATTCGTCATCAAGCTGTTCCACTGAGATCAGATTCCGGGTCAACTTTGGTACATGCCTTACTTTGCTGAGTTTCCAGATAGATGCATTTGACATTTTCAATTGGTCATCACCCATACCAGCTATTTCCAAAGGTTTTCCATCTGTCAGGAAAACTTTTCCGTAATTACCAGCAATGTAATTATTGAATACCTCACGATCACCATTGGTATGAAATGAAGCTCCCGAATCCATAACCCAAGAATCAACTGGGCTTTCCATGGATAGTACTAAGGCATCATGTGCATCCTCAGTAACAACATTTGCATTATTCTTGGGTGATCTGCAGTCCTTTTTCATGTGACCAGTTTCACCATAGCTCCAGCACTTTAATTTCTTTTCGAAGGTATTTTTGTCTTTTCCACTCCTTGATTTGGATCTGCCATGCCATCGGTTAGAACCTTATTCGCTACTCCTGCCCCTACTTTTGTTTTCGAGATTTAGAGCATATCTCGATGATGTTGCTTCTCCCGAATCCATCCTGCGAACTTCTTCACGAAGGATACAATCTCTGACATCATTGAATTGTAACTTTCCTTTTCAAGCAGAATTTCTAACCGCTGCCCGCATCGACTCCCAAACATTTGGTAAAGACGCCAAAAGAATAAGTGCATGGATCTCATCATCAAACTTGATTTCAACCGATGTTAGCTGGGAAACAAACGTGTTGAATTCATTGATGTGTGCCGCCACCGAAGCACCTTCCTCCATCTTCAAGTTGAATAATTTTTTCATGAGAAACACTTTATTATTTGTTGATGGCTTCTCGTTCATGTCCGACAAAATGGACATAATCTCCTCCGTGGTTTTTGCCACCGCCACGTTGTGTTCCACGTTCTTTGAAAGGGTCAATCGTATTACCCCTAACACATATCGATCAAGGAGCTCCCACTCATCAATCTCCATTTTTTCTGGCTTTACTCCGGATAGAGGTTGATGTAGCTTCTTGCTATACAGATAATCTTTAATTTGTAACCTCCAGAACGTGAAATCTGTACCATCAAACTTATTGATTCCAAGTCCCGATCCATCATTTTCGTCCATCGCTTCTCCTGCCTTAATAAAATTTCAAAAAAAAATTTTTTGATGTGGAAGATCAGTCAAAGCTGCAACCACAGAGCATACTCAGAATTTTAAGAAAATTTTTTACTAAGGCTCTCGGACACCGTATCAGCTCTGATACCAGTTGTTATGGATTTATACCGAAGCGATCATGACGATAATAATTGCGGAATAAAATAATCAATAAGAACACCAAGGATTTACGTGGTTCACCCAATATAGGTTACGTCCACGGAGCTACTGCAATATATATATTCAAAGAAATATTACAAGTGTATACAAAACACTATTTCTCACCACACCCAAACCTCGAGTATTACCGAGAAAATATTTCTCTAACTCACACAAGAGATCACCGAAAAAAACAACCCTTTTTTTTCCTCTCTTTATTCTCTTCTCTAATGTTAATACAGAAGAGAGGAATGAGTTGTTCAAACTGCGGGGAAAGAAGCTCTATTTATAGAGCTCCTTTACGCGTCAATTAAATGCTGAAGCTTCCCCCACTTCCAATAACTTCCATCCACCTAACAGAAGGTACATTGTGACTGCGCAAATCTGAGTATTATTTTCGATTACATCTCGGGTATGGTAACACATTTCTCCGCCTCCGCATATATATATATATATATATATATTCCCTTTAAGGTATTTTCACAAGGAATCTTTGAATCACAAATAGTAATCTTCAACCAAAGCTATAGTTGTCTACCCAGTTGAGAAGGGAGCAGTCTATGCTACCCCAACCGGGCAGTGCCCGGATGGGGTAGCAACGACCCGGATCATTCGGGAGATCACATGATGTGATCCGGGCCCTCGATGCTGGCAGATTGGGCAGTGCCCGACTGCCAGCATAGACTGAGCCGTTGAGAAGATCATTTTTTTTATATAAAAAAAAATTGATCGAGCTTTAAAAAAATACCCCGATGTAGTCCAGGTGGATCAGTTATATATATAATTTAAATTTAGTCAATTTTTTAAATAATTCGATGTCCCAATTTTATTATCCATGTTATATAATTTCTTCATCTTTTACGTATATATTTGGGTGGAAAGATCGATTTCAAATCAATAGATTTTGTTTGTAATATTATTATTAAAAATGAAATAATAGATCAAATTTTAAATTCATACATTACTTATTTACACACGAGTTATATAAATTAGAATTAATTTTGTTGGGTAGTCAACCAAAGTCTCACATTGAAAGATCATGAGTTAATATATGGAATGATATCTCTATTGGTATGATTCATTTTGAGTGATTCCAAAAGCAAAACTACGAGAGTTTATGCTTAAAGTGGATAATATCATATCATTGTGAAGATATTCGAGTTTTGTTGTTCATAGTTTTGCTTTTGGAATAACCCAAAAAGTACATTTTTTTAAAGGTTAAAAGTATATTTGAATATATTTGAAATTCACAGATTTAAAATCTTTTCATCCAATACATATACATATATACATGTGTATGTATATATATATATAATTATATATTGGGCTTTTGAGTATCTAGCAGGAAGTATTGGTTCAAGAAGCTTGTCAATAAATCTATCGTTCTGTTTTTTTTTGTGGATATTGTGTTGGTCATTTTCATAAAAATGGAAGATCTCATGTTGGAAATGATAGATTGTATCGGAAAGAACCTGAAGGAACCAAAGTGGGAGGAGAACCAGACTGAAGGAACCAGGAACTTGGTGCACCATGATGTGAAGTTCTTTCGAGTCTGAAATGAATAGAGACGTATGTTTATGACATCCCTTCGTGGTTTTTGCAGTTTCTGACGATTCAAATGAATGAGTATCATAAAAAAAGACGTGTCTTATAATAGAAAATGATTCAGTCATTATAAATGTTGCATCAATCATAACACAATCAATTGAGAAATTCTAAGTGAGAAAATTCTGCACAGTGGTTCTTCACAATTTCAGCATAAAATATTTTTCATCAAAATATTTGTGGTTTGGATATTTTTATATTGCAGATACAATATTCAAACATTTGATTATCAAGTTAGAAGACATACAAGGTATTCGACGTTGTTATCAAGCGTGCACTTTGAAAACAACATTCTTAAGAATTCATTGTATCCTGGAGGATATTTGCTTAGTCCGAGTGTATCACTGTCGTGGGAGCAAATAGTTGAGTGTATGCGTCTTGGATTCGCACTTTTGATTTTGTAGCAAAAGATTCATGCAGTTCCTTGACAACAACACTGTAGTGACCATCTCTAGAATCACATACTAATCAGATTCTTAAGCATGTAATTAACTTCAATAAACATAATCAAATAACATCAGAAAAACAATAGTATCAAACCTCAAACCAACAGTAGATAATTATACAACCAAATCGAACAATGTATCAAACTCAACAACCTAAATAAAACAACATAATAAAACTCAGAACATCAGGGTGCACTGCTCCTCGCTTCAAGGACCACTCTTGTCAGTATTATCCAACTTGAGCCCTGCCCCTTGGAATGAGGCGTCCAAGATAAAAACATGGACGCAGACCCCGTGGAATGGGGTTTCCAAGATAAAAACATGGACGTGAGTGCTACGTCCAGTACATAAATTTGAGTATACAAACCTATATGTGCATGCATATGACGTGGACTGGATAACTTGATAAAAAAAAACTCATGCTCAGACTGGAGGCGCCAGAGTGCATAGTATCAACTTGGAAATACCCCCACTACAACAAAAACGCCAAAGAACAATGGATATAATCTGTTGTCGTAATGAGTTTACAACTGTTGTAACTGATGGCGTTGTTAAAAGCACGCTCAACGACAAAGGATTTTATCTGATGTCTTTTCTTTCAAATACAACAGTTTTTGAGCGTTGTCTTTGAGAATTTAACAACACGGTCTTCAATAACAGTTTTAAACTCCCTACGACAACAGTGAAAAACCGTGGTCTTTTTTCAGATAAAAACAAACATACAATAAAATTTAATATAGAAATTTTCAATATTATAAATCAATAAAATTTTAAAATTTCAAAAATAAAATTTAATATACAATTTTCTAATGTTACAAATCACTCAAAATTCTATTTCTAATTCAATCATTAGAAAATAGAAATATGACCTTGAGCTGGTTAAATAATTGCAGTTTTCTTGTCCCTTCCTGATTGCATCTTTTATTCACTAACAAGCGCATATGGATAAAAAAATAAAGAAAGCTTTTGCTCTGGTTACTTGTTATGAATTCTAATTGATAATAATTACATTTCACTCAGAATCTCAACTTAATGAAAGCAATCCAACTAATTGACTACTAGCAAAAACAAAGATATTTGAGTGTACCTGCTTACTAATCACTGGACCGAGGTCGACACCTGGTTCTATTCCAGCATCTACTTTGAGAGTCATGGCATACTCCACTAGCTTATATTTCCAGTGAAATTAGTTTTTATCACTATTCAATTCAGAATTCCACACAGATTTGTTACAAATAGCATCAAAACGTATTTGTTACTAATAACATCAAAAAGAAAATAATATGCATTGAAAATAGTCACAAACCATGACTTAGAGTCTCCAACAAAAATGAGAGTGTCGAAGAGGCAAGTAACATTTCACATTTAGATTTCTGATATTCTATACTTACTAACATTATTATTAAGCTAATGAAGTACGACATTTAATATGATATTAAATTTACCTAAGTTCTTTTGGGCAATAAAACAACACTTCATCATGAACATCATCAGTGAATTATTGAAGCCTCCTCATGTACTAGTTCATCATCACCCACATGCTGCAATAAAATGAATACTACAATAAAAAAGCATATAGCATATCTTGGATGAGTAAAAGTTTTAAAATCAGAAGCAACCTTATATTTGCCACTGTTTTTAGCTGCGAACAAAGTCAAACTTCATCTTTATATTTAAATAAGAAATTACAGTGAAAATAACTATACTATCAGGTGAACATGATGCCAAAATTACAAAGGATTTTGCAATGGGAGAGACATGGCATGTTAGACCTCAATAAAATAGATAAATATGTACCCAGATGCAAGTCCAGGATACATGTTGCATCATATAATGTATTAAGTATTCATACCCGTGAAGTCGTGAAGGTCTACTCAAGGTTGTAAGCAAAGTAAAACAATACTTTCTAGCACAATAGACAATACATGAGGATCAGGGTGCACAAAGATAAGGGTACTAGTTGTGCATTTGGTGGATACATGCACTCCACTGATATATGCTTATTTCTAACAAAGAAATTGACCACCTGAATGACAATAAGAGCGAAGAATCGAATAGAGCAATGGGCAAATTAAACCCTCCACTAGTCATGTTGTCAAATTATTATTTCATACCCTAGGATAAATAAATCCTTGCCTCTGGCAGGTCATCGAATCAGTGTGTTTCCAAGGTATAAAATTTTCTTAAGAATTTATTTCATTTTAATGGAAATTAGAATCTAAAGTATGAGAAGAAAGTAAAATTAGTTCAACAGCTATTAAATGTCAAAGCAAGACCGTTATAATTTCAACCTCTTCCTGTTGGATTAACAAGTGGAATAATTGTTACAATCGCAATCATGAATTTTCCGAACATGAATATATCTTCTTTTTGATCCCCAGGTATTCGAAATGGTTTTGGACCAAGTACTATCAAACCAGTATCTCAGAAAAAACAACTGTTTAAGATGGAGCCACTCAATATTAATTAAGTTCCAAACTGTGGCAGTGTGTTGATATCTGCATATGTAGGAAATAATAAATTCACATTTATACCTTCTCAATATATTGGTTACACCAACGTGTTATCGCTACCTTCCTCGTGTAAAGATTCTAGATCACAAGCTATTACACGATCCACTGGAAAAATATATCACAACAATTAGAGGGGGAAATTTTTTTTATCAAACAATTTTCAACTCAATTTAGAACTCACGTCCAACAAAAAGTTCTCCGGCTTGAAGTTGCCATACACAAATTTATGTGGTGTATGGAATGTATGGATTGCATATAGGAAGTATGACACACCCATTAGAATTTTAACCGCGTCACTCCAAAGTAAATTCATGTTTGTTAAAGATAAAAAATGATGTTATCAAAACCAATGATTCCTAGAATGAAATCAAAGCTAGTTGGTCTCAAAAGTTACCCGTCAGTTTTGAAGATAAATTACCGCTTGCATAATATTTGAGAACCACACATTGAATATTATTGTTGGCTGCATGGGAAATAATCTCAGCTACAAGGTTGTGCATCTTAAATAATTCCAAACCATACACTACGACATGTTTTAACAACGGTACATCAGTAGGATGGGGCGGGGCGGGGACAGGGACGGGGATGGGGATGCCTTCCCCATCCCGTCCCCGAATACACAACTTGGCCTCATCCCCGCCCTATTTTCTGTCGAGAATTCCCTATCCCCATACCCGCGAGGACTTAATCCCCATCCCCGCCCCCATATCCGAATATATATATATATATAAATATATAAATATATATTTTTAGTTTTATTTTTATATATATTGTTAGTAAATTTTATCGTAAAATACATAAAAAAAATTCGTGAAAAAAATTTTGATTTTAAAAATAAAATTTAATAAGAATCACAATATCTTGAATAAAAAATATCCCTATCAATCAATATTATTTTTTAAGTGAATGAAAATTATACTTGTAATATATAATATTATATATCAAAATTTTAGTAAGAATATATTTTTTTTCTTAATGTTTCAAATAAGGGGTGTCAAAACTCAATCCAACCCGCCAATCCGACACGAATCGACCCGAAAAATATCGGGTTAGGGTTGGGGATTTTTGGGTTCGGGTCAAATCGGATTGACTTGTAAGCTAACCCGAAAAAATTAATCGGATTAGGGTTGAGTTTGGGTCAATCCGAGTTGACCCACCCCGATAATAATAATAATAATCTTTTAAGAATGTCAATTCGGGTGGGTTGCATGGGTCGGATTGACAAAAATATTTTTTAAAAAAATCTCGACCCGAACCCGAACCAACCCAAAAATAGCCAACCCGAACCCGGCTAACCCGATCAACCCGAACCAACCCGATTTTCTAATTTTTTTTAACAAAATAATTAAATAAAAATTCAAAACACACAATAATAATAATAATATTTAATTTAATTACATAATAAAAAATATTAGCTTATATATAATTTAAAATCGAAAGTATAGTTGTAGAATATTTAAAATATATTTAATAAAAAAATAAAAATTGTACAAAATAAACATTAAACGACTAAAATCTATTATATTAATACACAATAAAAAAATTTCAAACATAAAATGTATAAAAATGTAGCAAATATTTCTTACTTTTATATAAAAATAATAATAATAAAATTATTCGGATCATCTCGAGTCAACTCGGGTTGACCCGAACCCAACCCTAACCCGATTAATTTTTTTGGGTTAGCTTACGGGTCAACCCGATTTGACCCGAACCCAAAATCCCAACCCTAACCAGATATTTTCGGATCGAATCGTCTCGGGTTGGCTGGTTGGGCTGAGTTTTGACACCCTTTATTTGAAACATTATGAGAAAATATATATTATTACTAAAATTTTGATATATAATATTACATCTTACAAGAATAATTTTCATTTACTTAAAAAATAATATTGATTGATAGGGACATTTTTTATTCAAGATATTGTGATTCATATTAAATTTTAATTTTAAAATAAAAAATTTTTCACCAAATTTTTTATGTATTTATATATATATATATATATATATATATATTCAGGTATGGGGACGGGGATGGGGATTAAGTCCTCGCAGGTATGGGAATGGAGAATTCTCGATTAAAAATAACGGAAAATGGGGCGGGGATGGGGACGAGTTTTGTATTCGGGGACGGGGATGGGGAAGACATCCCCGTCCCCGCCCCGCCATGCCTTACTTATGTACCGTTGTTAAAACAGGCCGAAGTGTATGGTTTGAAATTATTTAAGATGCACAACCTTGTAGCTGAGATTATTGCCCATGCAGCCAACAATAATATTCAATGTGTGGTTCTCAAATATTATGCAAGTGGTAATTTATCTTCAAAACTGACAGGTAACTTTTGAGACCAACTAGCTTTGATTTCATTCTAGGAATAATTGGTTTTGATAACATCATTTTTTATCTTTAACAAACATGAAATACTTTGGAGTGACGCGGTTAAAATTTTAATGGGTGTGTCGTACTTCTAATAAGCAATCCATACATTCCATACACCACATAAATTTGTGTATGGCGACTTCAAGCCGGAGAAATTTTTTTGGACGTTAGTTTTCTAAATTGAGTTGAAAATTGTTTGATAAAAAAAATTTCTCCCTCTAATTGTTGCGATATATTTTTGTTACGTAATCAAATAATATTTTTATTATAAAAATTATGTTATCATAAGAGTATGTATTATATATAATTCATAAAAATAATACAAACTAATAAATACTATTATTTTAATTTTAATATTTAGTATAATTTATATATTATTCAAAGATTTAACAAAATTTGATAAATAAAAAATATTTACACTTCAATATTATTATTATTATTATTATTATTATTATTATTATTATTATTATTATTATTATTATTATCATCATGGCGGGTTCGGGGATTGAGATAGCATCCCTATACCCGCCCCAATTTAAAAATCCCCGAACCCAACCCACCCCCAAAAAAGCTCCTCCATACCCGTCATGTTTCGTGTTTTTCCCGCGAGTCCCTGAACCCGTTGGAAAATTATCATATCTTGGTACATGTTGTTGGGAGGCAGATTTCAATGGTAAACATTATTTCTATTATCACCAAGCTTAGGACAAAACTCACAAAGCAGCCACCCTATTGTTCTGCACACTTGCACTCAATGTAATTTTCTGCTTTTTATCAATCCGATAATATCCCAGCCTCAAGTAGTACATATAAGCGATAAAATATGAGATTTTCATAAGAAAAAAATCTTGTCCTATCGGCCAACAGAAAAATTTCAAAATAGTAGTTTGAAATACACAAAATTAAAAGCAAACGACACAATATAACGGGAAAAACTCACCAGATTGTGACCGAAATGGGATGGAAGAACATGGCTTGAGCTTAGATACTTTCTTAAATTTCTAATCCAAGTTAGAACAACCAAGACTAAACCGAAATAGGCGTTCAAACTCGCCGGAGAAGTAGTACACGAAAGCAGAAAACGAAGGAGAAAGACGACGAAGACTGAAAAAAAGAATGAAAAGGAAAGACAAGTCACGTAAAAAATGAAATCTGGAGGGTATGCATCCATAGCTCTACTCCTTTCTCTCTCTCTACATCACAAAATGGGCACAAATGAGCATCAAAACACTGATTCATGGCTAAAAAAAAGCTATTGACGTAAGGAAGAAAACCTCCCAATATGAAATTTCACCGACGGATGAAGGAGCTACAATCCGAATACATTGGCTGCTCGGTGCCCAACGGGAAAGAACATTCTAAAGAATAAGGTGAAAGAAAGTTGAGGTTAGGGTTGGCTCTCTTGCTTTCTCATTTTTTTTTAAAAAAGGTAAAATGCACCTTAAACACTTGCTTATAAGACAACGGTTTTGATACCGTTGTCTTAACCCTATAAAATCATTTTAAGAAAAAACACTAATAGACAACGATTTAAAAAACCATTGTCTATGAGCGTGTTTTTTTTAATATATAACACTTTCCCAAAAATTGTTGTCTTTTAATGAGAAATACACGCTCAAAGACAATGATATTTGTAAACTATTGTCGTTGACACAAAAAAAAAAGTTAATAGACAACGGTTTTAAAAAAAACCTGTCATTTATGTTTGTATTTAGTTTTTTCTTGTAGTGCCCTCTGGATAACTAGCAAGTTCATCCGGACGTGGATCTGGAATGTCCTAGAAACATCACCGTCCTCCCGATCCGTCGGTCACTGTAACTCATGATGCCCAATTGTCTACAAACTAGGGCTGAGCGACCCTACTATAAATTAATATTCTAAAAAGTTCTAGGCGGTAGGCGGGCGGTGACCCACCGTCTAGCGCCTAGCCACCTATGCGGTTTTTGTTTTTAAGCTTAAATAATAAATATTTTAAGATATTCATGAGTTTTTGTATAAAAATATAATTTAATGTCTTATGTTTTGTATGACATTCTTATAAAATTGTAACAACAACAACAACAACAACAACAAGAAGAAGAAGAAGAAGAAGAAGAAGAATAATAATAATAATAATAATAAGGTGAGGGGTGTAGTAATATAAATACTTTATATGTGTACGTAACATGAATGAAAATCATATAATATTTTTATGTTATAAAAAACTACGCTATCATAAACGGATGTATTATATATAATGTATAAAAATATATATAAACGAAATAATAATAATAATACTTTTAATTTTAATTTTTTAAATAATATTTTAGATTTAATAAAATTTGATAATTAAAATATTTGTATATTATTATTATTATTATTATTATTATTATTATTATTATTATTATTATCATTGGAGTGGGTTCGAGAATGGGGATAACATCCCCATATCCGCCCCAATATGTTTTGGGGATTTTTAAAAATCCTCGAACCCGAACCCATACTCGAAAATACTTCACCAAATCCGTCCCGTTTCGGGTTTTCCCCGCAGGTTTTCGAACCCACGGGAAAAATTTATCATTCCTAGGGGTGTTGCTGTGGTTTGCAACAATAGGGGAAGGGAGCTTTTAGGGCATCCGAGAAATTAATATAAAAAGAATAAATAATTAAATGTGTTTAGCTCATTAAATCAATCCCTCTCAAAAGTCAATCCTCCACCTTAAAAGAAATTACACACGCTCAAATCTAAAGGCTTCTTCTCTTTTCACAAATCACAACTCAGATATGGAACTATGGCTGGCAGGGGTGATGGCGACGATCGGCGGCGAAGTATGAAGAGTTGAAGATTGAAGCCCAAGTTTGCTCTCTCTCTCTCTCCCTCGTTCTGCAGAGTTTCTTCCTTCTGTTTCAACTTTCAATGTTTCTCGCTCGACTTCTCGTTCCTCTTTCTTTTATTTTTTTTAATTATAAAGATCCGCCTAGGCGGCAGGGGCGGATTGCCCAGGCCTGCTTCAGCCCAATTAGTTATATATATATATATATATATATATAATTATGTCTTTAGCCTAAACTAAAAATAGTCCAGTCCAAACATAATTTTTAATTTTTTTATGAATTCCGCAAAACAAAGAACTTTTCTATTTTGGGTATTTCTTTCAAAATCGTGCGCGAGACATCAGACAAGAGAATAGACAAAAGAGGGCTTTCGATTTTTGAGGAGCTGAAGCCGTTGAAGATCTCGGTTTTGATTTCTTATATTTAGGAATCAAAATGAATGGTAAGCTATCGATTCCAAAAACAAAAAACAATTTTGATTTTAGTTAGATATGTGGGAGACGGTTCCAATTTCTGTTTATTATTCTTGGATATTATATGTTAATGGTCTTTCAAATTTCAATGTTCGACTTGGTAGGGACTAGGGATTGAATTTTTGTTTTTATTCAGGACACGTTGCACACTGTGCACAATAATGGAAGAAGAAAAAATGAGGGGATTGAAATTATTGAATTGGTGGGGGCGTGGGGCACCTCTGGGTCATTCAAATAAAAAAATGGTTTCTAATTCTCGATTTGTTTGTGTTAATGGTTGTTGATTTACTGAGATTAAAATATTTAATCGATTCCTAATCTATTACGTATCTAAAAATGTGAATATCTATTACATATCTAAAAGTGTGAATAAAAGGGGAAAATTTTACAATTGTGAATCTACAGCTTTACCATTTTACTCTACAAAAATTTATTATGTAAAAATAAATACATATAAGGATATAAATGTAAAAGTTAAATATTGGCTATGACATAAAAGTAATATATTTGTTAGGATCAGTTGAAAGTCTAGAGGGGGGTGAATATACTTTCAAACAGTTTAGCAGGAAATATTGAACTCAATCGGTTTAATGAATGAGTTCGAGGCTTATCTTAGTGTCGGATGCAGTTTGGCAAACAAAATATGTGCAGAAATATGTCAAGCTGCAGATTTAAAACACCGAGTGAATATCAGTTTAGGGTGTGTGTTAATGGTAAGTAAACTAAAATGACACAAGTAGTTGTTTATGGATGTTCAAATTTTCAAACACTCCTACGTCACCCCTTCTTCCACCTCGGAAGGATATCACTAGAAGACTTAGATTTATACAAGTAATTTGCACAAACCCAATTTAGTTTAGGACTTAAACACTGCCTAAACAAGAACTCCTAGTATAACACTTTAGTTTCAATCCTAGACTGATATAAAAATAGAATAAATATAACTCAAAATCCTTAGCACAAAGATCGACCCTTCAATGATCAGAATAATTCTTTTGAACGTTTGTGCTTCGAGTTCCTTGAACGAATCTTGAGCGTAAAGAGCTTTTAGTGTTCTCGCAAGAATGACAGAGTTTTCAGTGCGTCAAGGGTGTTTTTGATGTTGATCAAGATCTCTATTTATACCATTTGGATTGCCAACGATCATAAATTCAAATTGTCCTTCAGATAGAATTTAATTTATTCCCGTTGGATTTTCACCATCATCAACGATTTTTGGATCCGACATTCCCTTAGTATCACGACACTACCTTCTGCAGAGTTGTCAGAGTACGGATGATCTTATCTAGAAATGGCACGGTAGTAAACTGTTGTGCATAAACTGATGCAGTCAGTTTGGCAGGGGTAAACTGATAGATTCAGTTTAGTGAGTTAAAATGATTTGCATTCCTTTAGCCAGTTGTGTGCTGTCGTTGTTGATTCAGTTTAGCGATTCAGTTTAGCAAAGTAAACTGTATCCCTTAGTCATGTGGTCGTTGATACTGACGTCATCTTTTCCAAATATCAGTTTAGCCCTTTTGTGGTTGCTCAATTAGTTTGGCTTTCTTTTGTAAATACCAAAACTAAATTTCCCAACAATTTCCCCCCTTTTTGGTTTTTATCAAAACATTGCAATTTATTATATGATAAACTGATATATATTGTCATCATGATAAGCTGATACATTGTCATGCAAAGTTAGTTTTAATCACGATCTAAGAACTCTTCCCCCTTTTTGATAAATTGAAAAGTATAGATCCGGAAGGAGA